>NC_066319.1:27313859-27619842 GCF_022539315.1 Serinus canaria | reverse complement strand
ACATTAGATAAATGGATTGCACTGTTAACATTAGATAAATGGATTGCACTGTTAAAATTAGATAAATGGATTGCAGCAGACTTACAAACTAAAGGAGAGACTGATTATAATTTGTGCTTATTGCAAGTTACCTACTTGCTGCTGTATGGCCTGTTTGAACTTAAGATTTTTTTCTGGTCATACATTGCTGTTGGTTTGTTGTGGTTCTGGCTGATTTTCTATTTCTTCTGTTTATTTTTACACTCTTGGGATTTCACTTTTATGCCCATGCTGTCACTAAAGGTGCTGATCTCTGTTGTGGTTACAGTACAGTTTATGCACATTTGGTATGGTTGGCATGTGGAATGGGGCAGGTAGGACATGTACCAGGAATTCATGGGGGATCTTTGAAAATTCAGAAGGATAAGCAGAAATGAAAAATTACCATGTGGATGAGAATCTGAGGTGGAAGCCTTGGATGGGACTGTAGTTCAGACTAGGTAATGTTGGGGGAGGAATAGTTATAATGGATGTAGGTAAAAAACATTGGCTCCACCATCAGGGTAAATAAGGTTGTGAATCAATCAACAATGAACTACATGTCTATTGGAAATCAGTCTTCCTCAGAACTACTTGTTTAGGGAAGCCAGCAACCCACAGCATTGTTGGCCCCTCAGCTGTAATAGTTCTTATTATTTTTTCTGTAGGTCAATGAGTATTTTCTTTACAAACAGGCAATAGTGGGGCTTTTAAAGATATATGGAACACCTGATTTAGTTAAAAAAACTCAACAGAGTATGAATTTTTTAGTTTTGCTAGAAAAAAAACCAAACTAACATATATGGAACACCTGATTTAGTTAAAAAAAACCTCAACAGAGAATGAATTTTTTAGTTTAGCTAGAAAAAAAACCAAAAAACCAACCCTAAAATGTAAAGCACGGTCTTGAACTTTTTGGTAGAAGAGTCCTTCCTTTTTATAAGTTGAAAATATCTTTTCTAAAATGTTTTTAGTTGCCATATCTCTTTATGATGGTTTCCTGCTGATTTTTACTTTTAAGGCATTAGGTTTTGTTTCCCTGATTATTCTAGGAAGGAATAATCTACATTTACTTAATAACATATCAAACCTTAATTTCATCCTGTCACCCATGAAGATATTTGAACATTGATGTAAGCAAGCAAGTGAATTGAAAACTTTGTGTTAATGAAAATATTTGTAATAAATTTGAAAATACTGTTATTGAGAAATCACAGAACACAATGAATTGCAGAAGTTTTGAAGAGTACAAAAGTGTTAAGAATTTTTTTTTAATTGATGCAGAAAACCAGATGTCTTTACAAGCTATCACTAGTCGTGTTTTTCAGTTAAATATGCTGATTTTTTTAAAGTGGCAAGCCTCTGAACTGCTCTGATGATTTGAGTTCTGGCTTTGCTTGAGTAACATATTCTTGAGATCAAGATAATAGAAAAAAGCTAGAGTAACTTCAAAAAGGGACTGAAAATGCAAAAGCTTTGGGTTATAGTAACAAACATCACTGCAGGTTACATTACCTGATGTATAGGAGCAGTTGTTTCTCATGTATGTAATGGCATCAGACTTCAGGTTAGGTTGAGAGGATGTATTAGAAGGAGATTCTGTCCTGTCAGGGTAGTGAGGCACTGGAACAGGTTGCCCAGATGTTGTGGTGTAAAGCTAGGTTCTTCCCCTCAGCTGTGACTACTTCCTCCTTGCCTGTCTCCTGCCCAGTAAGTTCAAAAGAAGCCCTTCAGGCCTGCGGTCATTGGCCTGTCCAGGTGTCATTGTTCCCTGAGACCCTCCCCCTCCCACCTGGCTGGTAGCTCACCTGTCCTCCCCCCCCCGACCTTCCTGTGAGCTTAAAAGGCGTTACGGCCATGCGGTCGAGGTCTGTTCGGAGCAGCCATGAGATTTGGAACTGTAATACCTTGGAATAAACTCTGGATTTAACTCTCCGGCAGAACACACTCTCTTCCTCTTCACTACCGCCTGGACTTTTCTATTAGAGGTAAACTGAGTTCTGCTTTGCATGGGCCTATCTCGAGTGCTTAATAGTAACTGCTTGCGAGCCAAAGGTGTCTCTGAGGAGAAATATCCCCAGTAGCCACTAGTAGCTCAAGAGAAAGCAACACCCAGAGATGTTGTGGGTGTTCCATTCTGGTAAGTGTTCAAGGCTGGGCTGGATGGGGCTTTGAGCAAACTGGTCTTGTGGAAGGTGTCTCTACCCATGACAGTGGTGTTGGGCTAGGCCATCATTAAGGTCCCTTCCAACCCAGACTGTTCAATGACTTTGGCATTATATGTGTGGAAAAAGTGAAAGTGTGAGGGGTAGATTAAATAAGGGTCAACTAATGAGAAGAATATAGGGGTTTTTTTTCTGTTGGCATCTGCGTGCAGAGAGCTTCAGTGAGCACTTCAAGTTATTGAGATGTACTTTCTGAACTTTACTGTAGAGAGAAAAGTGAAGATTTTTTTGCAGTGAAACCTCAATGTTAAAGAGGCATTTTAAAATTAAAGTAAAATTATCATGTGTCAGGAGAGATTCATTAGCTGCTATTCAGTACTGAAAACTGAGCAAAAAAATGCTTGTGGCCAGCTAAATCAATATGAATGTGTTACATTTCTATGTTTTTTTTCCTTGCACGCATAAGGAAACATGTCTAAATTTTGATTTAGGCATGATTGCAGTTGGTTAATGTCCACTTGTATTTAAAACTTTTTTGAAAGAAAATTATGCTTTTCTGAGAATCAGTTTTATTTTAAGGAATGCTAAGCACAATTTTTTACATAGATGAGATGAGTTCTGTCTCTTCAGTTATCTCCCATACAAAACTGACACCAAGTTTTATTAAAGGCATGGCTTGCTGCTGTGAACATTAAACTTGTTAAGCCTTGTACAGACAACCCATCCTACATATAGTTCCTTAATAATTTCATCCTTGAGGATGCTGTGTAGGGAATCTGAAATTGCACACATCTTGCCTAAGGGAAAGTCTTAATTGTGGTGTGTATTTTGTTGTAAAGTCAGAAGATTAGTGTCTTTGGTAGGTTTAGTAATCAAAACAGTAGAGGTCTGGCTACAACATAATGCTGTGGTCCCCTCACAGGGTGTGTGTCAAGCAAATGTTCTGACTTTTTTTTTCTCTGTGAGAGAGATTTCTGCTCTTGCCTGCATGTAAGTGTCATATGGCTGAATGAAATTTGGTACTCTGAATAATCACTGCTACTTGTATTAGTAAGACATCAGCAGGCTTGAAATGGGCCTGTCCCTTCTGAGCTGCTGCCTCCTGTCTTAGTGTGTTTGTGGGCACAGGCTCCCCTGCCCTCTGGTGCCAGAGCTGCAAGCAGGGAATGCAGTAGCATTTCTAAGTGTTCAATCTCTGAAGTTTGGAAGGTGGTTATGCACTCCTACAAAACAGGGTAGAGAGGTGGTATCTCTGTGATGTGTTTAACAGGCACAGTAGCTGTGACACTAATGCTATTTCTTTCTGTTGTGAAAAACTGTGTACCTTTGCACAAGCTTTCATCTTCTGTTTTCATCTGAGAGAAGAGAGAAGGCAGTATGCTTTCCACCTAATGACATTTTATATTTTGCATGGGGACTTCTGTTTCACATTCAGGAGCACTTCAGAGCCATGCTGTGGCTGATGCACTTCTCACCTCCAACGCTGTCATCTTCTCTGAAATGCTGTCTGTGGATATAGATTCATACAACTGTTTGTCAGAAAAGCCTGCTAAGTTAATTGAGTCCAGCTCTTGACCTAATACTCCCAAGTTTGTCAGTAAGCCACATCCCCAAATGCCTCATTTAGACATCTTTTAAATACCTTCATGGATGGTGATTCCATCACTTCCCTGGGCAGCCTGTTCCAATGCTTGTCATTCCTTTTGGGGTCAGTGTTTTTCCTTAATATCCAGTCTAAATAACCAGTACACCTTGAAGCCACTTACTCCAGTCCTGTTGCTTATTTCTGTGGTAAAGAGACCAGCCCTACCTTTGCTACAACCTCCTTTGTAGTAGTTTTAGGTATTCAAGGAAATGCAGTGGTATGAGTCAATGCTATTAAAAATGCCAGTGAAACAACATAGTTAAGTAATAGGACATGGTTAAGTAATGGTCTTGAATTTGGCCCTGGCTGTGGGGTCACAGCATCTACATTTGCTTTTCTCCTTGAGACTTTCTAATACTGTGCAATGAAGAAACCACCTTTATAGCACTCCATGTGTAAGGTTACCTGTGCTGTTTGCATTATTCAGTTTGTAAAACGAGTGGATGCTAATTGAGCATCGACCTGCCAGGAACCAATTACCCATAAGTATCCGAAATAGCAGAAGCATGATATGGTGTTGCATCCCAGGGAGGATGAAATATTTCCCTAGCCAATGCTTCTTCCTTAGCTAACAAGTCATATTCATTTTATCAGTTGCATTTACATGTGAGAGCTCTAAGCAGAAACCTCAGGGCATTGTAGTGCTTAATGTATAATAAATACTATTTGCTTTTTTAATGGCTAGATGAAAATGCGTTTTAAGCTTTTATCAAGAATCTTTGTAAACATTTTATCAAACTTTAAAACTAATCTTTAATGTGTTTAAGAGGTCTGGCAAAGAAAATTTTCTTAGTAATGTTGTCGCTCATTCTAAAGGGGGAAAAATGGCTGCAGCTGAAAGCTGTTTGCCAATTCCTTAATGGAATGGTTCTAAGAAGGAAACAAGAGTGTTCTAGCAGTAAAAACGTTTGGTAGGTTGGGGAATTAAATTAGTGCTGCCAAATCCAGTAGGTGGCTGTCTGTGTGTCAAGACTGAGGTACCTTGATAGGTCTCAAAACCTTGTTGTATTTGTGCTCTGGTTCTAGGAGTCTGTTTCCTATTAAGTGCATCACTTTTTACAGCTGTTTACCTGCAAAGAGCTCTTTTAACTGCACTGTGGTCTTCAAGAGGCCATGTCACATGTTGCTCTCACCAGTTCTCATCTTTACAAGAAAGTTAGGGAACTATTTGTTTCTTTCTTAAATACTCAAATATTTCAATAAAATGTTAAATAAAAAACCCTGAAAGCCCTAAATAGCCCTTTGCTATTTAGCATTCACCAATATCTCTTTTGCCTTCATTTGATATGGTGTCTCTCATATGAACAAACTGGAGAAAACTGGAGATTCCTTGATCTGCATCTATTCCTTTCTGTAGAGAAGTGTTAAGATGTATATCCATGTTCAAGGATTTATTTTTTTTGAAAAAACTAATGAGACAGTTATTTCCCTGTGGGGAAAAGGCATTCTAATTTTTTGCTTTTAGCTCAGGGATATGCTGCTATTATGGATTATTTCCTGTTAGCCCTGCAGGTTGCACTGGTGAAAGTGTGTTCACAGAACTTTTTAGTGCTGCTTAAAGAAGCTGCTGGAGAGTATGGTTCCTGTTTGGGGTTTTTTAGTTCTCCCTGCTGAAGAGAGCACATGCCTCAGGAGTGAGGCTTTCCAGCATTTGAAACAGTAGATTCTAGCAAACAAATTGCATTACTTCTGTGAATAATCTGTCTAATGGATGGCACGTGTTATGTCACGGTGTTAAGGAAATCAATTCCAGCAGATGTGCAGCTGTCTCCCAGACTCCAGCTGCTGCCTCTTATGCTTCATACCCAAATGACTTGGAAAGTATTTTTGGTAACAGGGAAGGTGGGTTTTGGTGTATTGTAGGCATCTTGGACTTAAAAAAGCATTTGATGTTTTGTTGATTGTGTTCCTTTAGAAATTATTTGGTCTGAGTCAATTTCTAAATTGGACAGTAAGATTAGATTCCAACCAGTAGTAACTATCAACAAGATTAAAAAATTATATATTTATATTTTTTAGATTTATAAAAATTATATTTATTATACTATATATTATTATATATAACTTTAATATATTTTTAAATAATGCATTTATCTGACAATAGAATAATCCTTTAAATATTATGGTTCCTCTTTATTTAGTAAAAACCCTATAAAAGTTGTCATTGTTTTCAGAGTTCTGTATATGCAATTTGTCTCTGGAGCTTAAAGCATTCAAAGAAGTTTTCTGCAAAATTGCTTTATTGTTTTAAATGAAATTTTAAAAATTTTCTTATTGACATTGAAGTTCTCTTGTGAAATAACATTTGACATTTAAAATATCTTATGAGCTCTTAGTTTAATACAGAAACGCCTTAAAAGAAAAAGGTATCCTGATTCTCTGTTACTATCATTCTCATTGGTGGTTGTGAGGAGCAGTGCAGTGAATGCTTTAATTGCTGAAGAAGTGTGCTTTAGTAATATTAAATGATGGCTGTAATGATAATACTGCATAGGCAATTCTTTCACAAGGAAATTCAGTGCAGTGGTACTAGTGTTAAAACTTGGACTTTTCATGCAGTTATTATGCACAGTAAAATTCACAACACTGTGGAAGAATGAAAAGTGACAGTTGCTTGTTACAATTTAAAAGGCATCACAAAAAATTACGATCCATGCGACAACTTTTAATCGATCTTTTTATGCACAAGTATAATCCTGACATACTGCCAAGATGAAGGTGCATGTGAATGAAATTACCAAGTTTTCTGGTTAATTGCATAGATTTATTTATCAGACCCTTCTCCTTGAAGCAGCACTTCTGTGGAAAGCTGAATTTTGAAGATTTTTGCCAGATTTGGGGGGATTCTCCTTTTACTTAATTGCTTACAGTAATTTTACAGTCATTTTTTGTATTTATTAGAGAGCTTCTTAAATTGGCTGTGTGCAGTAGATTTCATATATCATGAAATCTGCCACCCTTTTAACCCTTTTTGTAATATATTATTCATTACTTTCTTTGAAGTCTTTGCCAGTACTGAAATTGTTGTGAAGTGGTTGCTGTGTGGTGATGTTCAAGTCCTACCTGGTGAAAATGTTCTTGTAGTTGTCCAGTCAGTTATGTAGGATATCTTCCTTCATGTAAACAACTGGTCTAACTGCTACAAGAATATATCTACGTAGATATATCTGTGCAGAAATATAATTGTAGATATTATGTCTCTGATAATTATAACAAAAATAGCTTTTTATCCAAAGGTTCTCAACTTGACATCTTCAGTTATTACATTTGTCACGTGCCTAGTCTTTTCCCAGGAATTGCAAAAAGTGTCAGCGTCTGGTGTGCAGGAAGAGGAGATGTGACAAGAATAATGTATAGAGAATATTTTTTTAACTGCTATTACTGTGACATCTTCCTTTAACGAACAAGAATTTATAAGCATGTCTGCACAGATTGGAAGTTATAGTCAACTAAAATGAGGTTCTGTAGGGGAAGTGTTTGATGTTCTCATGATAGATGGTGTTGGTATCCCAGCTTTTAATGCTGATGATGTCTTCTCCAGAAGATCCTTTGTGATGAGTTGCCCGTAAAATCTTTGCTTAAGGTATTGATGTATTTGGCAATTCACAAAGCTACATGGGCATGCTGACATTTCTCACCTTGGGCTTTCAACTGGAGGAATCTTAAACAGAAGAGTGTATTTGAAGTTTTGGTTGTTTGACAGTTAACTCTCTTGATTTTATGGTTTTGAGATGCAGATGCTGAAAATAACTGTAAGGCATTTACCTCTATTTCTTTTCTGCTGTGCAAGTCACTTGTGGAACTTTAGTTACCCTGAAGGTGTCTCAGTTTCCTGTGGCTACACTTCTTCTGATGCATATGGATTGTTTTAGTGTAGCTCATGTTGCACGGAAAAGTCTTGGAACACAGTTACAGCTGGGGTGCAGAATGTCACATTGGCATGGAAGTAATGCTGTATCTGCTAAATAAAATAGCCACCCAGCTCACTTATCACTGTCTGCTGTGTGGTAGCTATGTCAGTTAAAACAAGGAAATATCTCTGGTTGATTCTGTTGCTTTAGATACACTTCAACCCTATGTGTCCTTTACCATGGCTTTCTGCATTTCTCTTTGAAATGCTCTGCTTGTTTTTCTCTCTTTTGTGCTTTATCTCCTGCTGGTGCTCAGGACTTTTGCACAGTGTAGAGTTACGTGCCCTGATATTTGCCCAGTGTTTGAAAGGATTCAGTGGCCCACTTGGAACATCAGCTGTCTGAGCTGATGTGTGAGGACTTTTCTTAAAAGGATTGTGTTGCGCTATGCTTGTGTCTATGCATGTTTTGAAAAATCAGTAAACTCTAGTGTATGGTATGCTGTGCTATATTTCAAGTGTTGGTCATATAATTTTTGTTTTGTGCTCAGATTCTTTTTTTATAATAATTCTTGAAATAAACTGTTGGTAATTTGGCATCAGTTAAAAGAAGCATTTGTGCTGTTGGATTTAAAAGCAATTTCTATTCCTGCCTTGCTGTGCTAAACGTCGTTGTTGTTCTGAAAGTATGGATTGCCTTTTTTTTTTTTTTTTTTTTACATGAAGAATACTGTAGTTTTGTCTGTGTAACTGCTTATTGGTAGAGAGGATGTTAGTTTCAGAAACGTTGCACTGTATCAGATGAAAATGTTCCCAAATCAATCCATGTGATGCAGGAATTCACTGTGATCTGGGTTGACAGGTCTTTGCATTGAGCACAAGGGTGTAGAGCGGAGTTGCAACTTGAGTTTTCTAAACAGAGTTGTTACTACTCTTGATGTCTTAGGAAAATACTAAATAGAGTATTTTTATTTACCTCCAATCAGCCTTTTTTTGTTCCCCTCATAGTTCAGCATCCTTTGAGTTGGTGTTTTGTTGAAGTTTCTGATTTTGATCTGGTGCTCCAGTGCAGAAGTGTGTCAGAAATTTCATGGGAACCCCTGCAGCTCCTGCACTCTCCCTGCAGGCTGATGGGAGGTGTTTGCCCTGTCATCTCCTCTCCTCAGGACTTTATTTTTTATAGGAGGAGCTTTTTTTTTGTATAGGAGGAACTTCTCTGATACCTCATAGGATCACAGTGTCATTGCACAGTGCTGGCTGAAACATCCAGGTAACTCTGATTCCTTTCCTGTTGGTCTGGAGGTCTCGCATTACAACTGCTGGATTAATGAAACTGGTTTTAATTCAGAAGGATGACTTCAAGTTTATGGGGGCTCATTGATTCTTCTTTTGTGGTTTGAAGAAATGTCCTTTGCTTCAAATGAATCACAGGAATTTTCACCTTCTTTCTATCTCCTAAGAATTTCTCTTATCTCTTTGGTATGCTCTAAGCGTACTTGAATCCTACATTTCTGCCCTGGTGTAGACAAGCCGGTTATGCAACTATTGTTTTATTAATACAGCTTTAGAAAAATCTGTTGTGTAATTTCCTTAAAGCTTGTGAGACATTAAGGTTCTTGGAAGCATATCTTTCCATGATTATCATAGGTAATAACCCTTCCCATATTTCATTACAAGAAATTAGATGACATGCCTAAATCAGATGTGTCTGCCCCAGGAAATCTGTTTTGTCATTTAGCAGGCACTTCAGTCTCCATTTGAAAGATGTGGCTTGTCTTGGAGAAGACCTTCCTTATCTATTCTGCCAGCAAAGTAAATCAGCCAGGCTGTTTAATATGTGAGAATTTAAATAACATACTGGGTTTTTTTTCTGATCACTAGGGAAACCTCTAGAGTCAAGAAAAATTGATGTGTTATTCCATATTTTGCATTTTCAACAGTAGAACAAAACATTTTTTTCTCATTTTTATTCTGTGAATTTAATGCTAGTAATTGACTAACAAGTGTGACTGAACTTAATGATTTTGCCAGCTTCTGCAGCATTAGGCTATGAACAGTTCTCTTCGTATTTGTATGAAGATATTTTAGCAAATTAAGAAATTTCAGGGATCACCTGGAGATTGTTGCGGAAACGTCTCTCTTAATCTGATATGAGAATCCTTAGAACCTCTACTAAATAGTATTTTTCCTTGACAAAAGTCTGTTTCTACCCTTCAGTGGTATACTCTGTTAATCATTTAGTGATCTTTTTAGAGTTGTCTTGGTTTCTTGATCACTTAATAGCATCAAGTAGGATTCACTGAGGATAGCACTGGAGTTGGATTATCCAACTCCAGTGATTTTGGGGAAGCTATATGGGCCAGTTCAGAATTTAAATGTCTTAACCTTTTTTTTGCCAATGGTTGTTTGCATTAAGGAGTAGGTGATAATGGTGGACCTGTTCCATCATTTCTGTTGTTTACTGTCAGTGTTTCCCTAAGGAAAAACAGTTAAATGGTCAGAGTTAAGAGCTCATGTTTGAAATGTGATTAAATAAAAAATTCCATGTCTTTGCAAGCGATAGGGGGGGAGATAGTAAGATATTTGTGTGTAATCTGCAACATGTTGTCTGTGAGTGGACAGACAGGATGGTGTCTTCCATGATCCAGTGATAAGCAGAAACCATTTTATTGCTTGGTATGATTTCTTGGTACACTGATATCTGAGAGCTTTGAGAACCACCTTAGTTCTTTGAAAATAACTGCTTTCTAAGGTAATACTTTTAAGGATATTGAGTCACCAGCAGTAATTTGAAAGAATGTTAAAGATATCAAGTAGCAGTTTAGTAGTATGAGTGACATCCTTAAAAATTTGTGGGCTTTGCTTAATTTACCTTATGTAGTTTCATGTGTGTATAATTGGCTGGACCAACAAACTGGTATCAAGTTAAACAGTAGGTTCCCTCCATTCTTCGCTTATTTGTAATCTAGCTGTGCTACCAACAAACCTCAAAATGCTGGCTTTTAAAAGGTATAGAAGGTACTACCTGGCAGATCTAGAAGGATATCCAGAACTCTGCCTACTTAATAGTTTTTAACAAAAATTGAGATAAATGTTATAAATAGGTATATGTCGATGGTTAAAGATTGTCTGGCTTAACAGCTGTGACAAGTGTTTCTAATCTTGTAAGCCCCAAAGGTGGAGAATGTCTGATGCTTTTTCTTCTTCAGTTCTGGGTCCAATAACATCTTGGCCAAAAGATTGAAAAATATTTAGAAATGTATTGGTAAACCTTGCTCTCAGCGCCTCTGCTCTTAGTCACACCTGAGCCACTTTTCCTAAGTATCTCCTTGAAAGATAATTAGCATCATAGTGAATGTAAATACTGAGCGTATTTGTGATCTCAGAGTTTTGCAAAATGGCTCCCAGAATTAGTGCATTTTGCTTAGGATTAGGTTTGGTTGCTGTTTTGCCACAATATCACTGGGTTTGTTTTCACTGGGTCTCCAAGAAAACAGGAAGAAAAGGAAAAATTACTATAGTAGTTTCTTCAGGAGCAGGAGCAAATTCTCTTTGGTCATGTCACATTGTCATTAAGTGCTGCTTTCAAAGGCCTAAGGAATAAACTCTAGTTCTAGAGACAAAACACTTTAATTTTTCATGCTTATTGTCATCTGAGATGGAGCTCTCAAGTACATTGTTGATGTTAGTGAACTTTCATTTTTACTGCAATTTTCTGTATTATGTAAAGCAAGACTGTAGATGAGCCTTCTATCAATAGTTGTTTCTTACTCTCAAGGTTCTATTTGTTACTAGCATTTTTCTGTCTGAGCTACTCTTGCTAAAATAACTTTAGAGTCACAACTGTGGATGGTGTCTCACCTTTTTCATTATTTAAGTATGTTGTACTTTATCTACAGTGTGCAACATTATGCTAATATGTTTTGGAAGAAGTTGGCTGAAGCCATACCTAAAGTGATGGGGCAGCATGAGTTGCCTAAGCTGCAGATATGTTGTAGCCTTTCCAAAATCCTGGGTGGGTTTGGAGATGGTACATGCTAGAAATGCTTTTTCTTCCCCCTCCACTGATGAGTTATATTACAAGTTTGTAAAGCATGTGCCAGGCACTAGGGTAAGCAGTTAAAACTTAGCACAAGTGATTTACTAATCAAATATTTTCCTTTTAATTTTTCATGTGTACATTTGAAAAAAAAGAAGAGTATGTACTGTTCTTTGAACCTAGACTATGATTGCTTAAAACCTCATGTAGGAATTTATCATTTGGAAGATGCCATTAGGGATGGGACCTCTCTTCATTGAGGCAGATTTTTCCAGAAAAGCCATCTTCTTAAGCCTCAAAAAATAGTTTGCATTCAGACAAAAGGTCTCACAAAAGTTGAAAAGTATATCAGAAGAAACAATCTCTATATTCTGTTTCCTACTGTAGTCCATATTATTAACCTGATTTCCCTTATGCAGGAAAATTGAGCAACTTTCTTCATATAGTCATGCAGATGCATTTACTAATAGTTTTCTAGTCAAGATTTTTCTGATACTTGCTTTAGAGATACTGAAATTAAACCAGAAAACTCCTTGAGAAGATCCTTCCTCCCTGAGAAGATCCCACCAGACCCCTCCGCAAAATATCATTTGTCGGCCTAAAGTCTGAGGTAGTCACTTAAAGCCATAAGTTCTTGTCCTCTCTGGTGAGTTAATAAATAGATACAGTCAAATCTCTTTGACACTTTTATCTCAAATTTTGCAGAACAGATTCTTAATTTGTATTTTGTTATTTAGGTTTTTGTTTTCCTGGATATCAGTTAAATTTACCAAAACTTTTGAGAGCAGGGGCACAGAAGGCAGAGAGAGAGGTCTGAGCTTGTACCTCTTTCTTTTCTGTAGAATCTTTCAAGAGAAAAGTTTTGTCCTCTTTCAGCTGTTCTAGGGTTTTGACTTTTTCCAGCTGTGGGTTCCAGAGAAACTGCACAAGGAGATGACTTGGGACAGCAAGCAAATCTGTTATCTTTAGGGA
This sequence comes from Serinus canaria, assembly GCF_022539315.1. NCBI lineage: Eukaryota > Metazoa > Chordata > Aves > Passeriformes > Fringillidae > Serinus > Serinus canaria. The sequence goes on along the minus strand of NC_066319.1, from coordinate 27,607,153 downwards.
CAGATTTGGGAATTGAAAGGTCTCATGGAACAGTTGATTTGGACAACCATCCTCCTTATAGAAGGAGGAAGCAAAATCCAGTTTTGCTTCAGCTTCCTGCTTCAATATCTCCAATAACATTTTAAAATGTTTATCTACGTTTTGGGGGGGAATGGTAAAGGAAGGGAAGGAAGAAGGAAGGATGGGATGCTTGGAACATTACTCCACCACATTCGTTTGAATCTGCAATGGAGAAGAAAATAAATATCTACAGAATATACAGGAAGATTTGCAGTGGGATTCCCCCGCCCCTTTGTTCTTGCTTCTTCATAGATATTTAGTTTCCATAACAACACAAGGTAATTGTTACATGCAGGCTGGGGCTTGGGTTTATTTTTTTTCCTTTGCTGCTTATGTTTGAAAGTGTACTACATGTGGAGTAATGTGGAACATCATGGTAATTCTGTTAATGACTTTTGTTCTGAAACTAAAATATTAAACTGATAAACATGGTGTAATATTTGGGAATGGCATCTTGGTTTTATTACTTTGAAGATAACTTGTGATGTAGTGTTTGTTAATGTGCAAGTCTGGATTGAGGCTAAAGGAGCACATACAAAATATCATATCTATTGTCAGTCATTAAAAAAAGTCAAGTCTTAAACCATTCAAGATGTTACTAGGGATTACATAAATGTAGCATTGTGATAAACTGCAGCTTGAATGCTTACCTCAATTGCAACTTGGATGCTTACCTGACTGCCTTCCAGCCAGTACTGAAAATTGCTGGTCAGAAATACCTACCCAAAAACCTGCGATGAAATGGACTCTTAAATTATTCTGGTTTCTGGTGTACACTATCTGCTTTTTTTAGTGTGTTAGGGTAGAAACTGGAAATAATTGCCTTGAAGGACAGAGGGCATATTGTTGCTGTTGAGAAGCACTGGTGTTAGTGAGCACGCTGAACCCTCTGAAGGTGAGGGGAGCACAGCTGGTTTCAGCGCTTAGCGGCAGCCAGAGCAATGCACCCTGTAGCTGAGCGGAGCGGGTTGTGCCGGCGGGAGATACATCTGTTCTTTGTTGTGTGACTTTCTGGTGGGCAGAGCGTTGCCTTGGCTTAACTTCAGACTTGCAGAAAGGACAGAGCTATTGAGAATCCAAGCCAAAAAGCTAAGTTATAAAAGAAAGCAAACGTTGTGCTTCAGTTGGTGCTGTGTGCTGAAACTGTGGAGCTGACATTTCAGCAGCAGAACGATGTCTTCATAGAGATGATGAGTACAGGCTGAGTCATGTAATTTTAGCTTCAAAAATTAAAATTATTCTGCTGTACATAAAGTTTTTCATTGCTTCCAGCTCACTCTGAAAACTTAGCTATGCCATATTTGCCAGTGTAATTGCAACCATTTTGTCTGTATTTTCTGGGCTTGTTTGTTTGTTTTTCAAAGAGAAATGTGTGTAGGGTTTCCAGCAACTTGCCAACAGTTTGCATCTAAACAGCCACAATGTCACCTTCTCTCTGCAAAACTGTGCTAGTCTTTTATGCCCTTAAGGCTTTTCCTTGTAGCAAGTTTGATTGTCAAAGTTCCAATGTAGATTTTGTCTTTCTAGGTCAGTTACAGTCACTTAGAGGTTAAACAGCAATGTGGATTTTTTTTTTCCTTTTCATTCTGGGATTTTAATTTTTAGTATTTTAAGCAAATGGGCAGTAATTTGAAGTATAAAGTAGATTTAAGTTTTAGGATACTTGATCTTTGCTTGAATTAGGGTATTCCCATGTCTTTATTGACTGCGTAATCACTTTGGGAAGGGAAAAATCTGTTTCTTTGAGTTGTATTCCATGAGGTGCAATACCTGTTGATCTGCTGCTTCTGAAGTGGATTTTGTAGTGTGTTTGTACCAGTATCATCAGGGTCTGTTAGAGGAGCAGTTAGGGCATGATGTGGAGTTGTGCAGAATACCCTTGAAATCCAAGTCGTAGAGGGAGATAAGAGAATTTAATTCAGTAGTTTGAGATCCAGAATCTCCAGTGTAGGAAGTTGCTTGTTGTGTTTCCGTCATAAAAGAAAGAAAAGAAAATATGGGAAAAAATTGAGAGGAATTTCTAGCAATAAGGATCAGTAATATGCATGGTTGCTCTTAAATGCTTTTGGGTCTGTCAACATTTAGGTTTCTTTCTTATTCTCACTTACTGAAGGGATTTTTTTTTTTTAATCTCAAGTCATTTATACATCCTAAATTAAAAATGGTTACATGTAGTGGTAGTATATGAATTTCATGATACTGCCTTTGTGCCTAGTTGATGATTCCAAGTTCTTCCTTGTGTCTGCCTGCTTCTGCCTCCTGTATAGACTGTTATTTTGCCCTGCACTCAGTCAGGGCTTTACTGTTTAGCCAAAGGTGTCTCTGTTTTCCATAACACCTCTTCCCAAGTCCAGATTTGTGTGCTGTACTATTTTTGTCATTTCCCCAGGTTCTTAACCACCTCTCTTTGTGGTCACTGTAGCCAAAGCTGTCATGGCCATCCTGGTTAGTGAAGAGCAGACCCAGCTGTGCATGAGCCTTGACTGACCCGTGCAGTACCTCTGTCAAAAGCTTTTCTGTGTCACTCTGCAATATTGCAATCAAGTTTGGAATAAAAGCATGTCTTCCACTGTGTTAAATACTACAATGAGTTCCAGCTGATTAAAAGAAAATGTGGTCCTGTGTACAAAATTGAATATAAACCGGTATATTCAGTAGCCATTTGCTTTTCTGTGTAAATCAGAAATTGGGAACACTCTTTGTATGATAGTAAAATACAATAAAGGGAATTTCTTTGCACATGTCATCTATATTTTTTTGAGACAGAGCAGATTATCTGCATCAATACATGCTTTAGAATCAACAAATTATTTTCATATGTGCCACATAATGATGTGGGAGGCCTTCATTGTGAACAAGCTGGTGATATTTTTCTTCAGTCAAGTCTGAAAAGAAATTTCTGTGGTAACAGTGACATTTGCCAATTTGGTCTTAGTTATTTGTTTCTCTTTGGTAAAATGTCATTTGTCCTAATAGGAATTGTTGTGTACAGATTCTTTTTATAGAGAAATGCATGTTAACTTTGCAAGCCACTTAACTAATGGTTTTCTGATGCTGTGATGGTTTCATTTTTATCTCTTTCCTTTCAGTGGAAAATATTTAAAGAGGAAAACCATTAAATGTAAAACCTGGCCTTAAAAGTTGATTATTTTACTGATTCAGTTTACTGCCTGATTTACACAAGAATTGTGTGTAATTTGTGCCTGCAGTTTCAGATGCAGGTGATGTCTTAATGGAGGCTGAAGAGATCATTGAAGGGTTGACTGCCAAGAAACATTAGTATCATACTTCTGCAGTTTATTTGGTGGGTCTTGCCCAAGTGTAAATGTTGAGGCACAAACACAGAACCCAGTAGTTTCTGTGGGATTGAAACCTTTACATCCTTATTTGAAAATTTCACATCCATGTCATGTAATACGTTCACCTTTCAACTGAAGTGCACAGTGAAAGATCCCCTCTTTATATGCATTAATGTTAAGTTTTAATTGTTGTGCTTCTGGTGATTTTTGAATTCTAATTAATAAATCTTTATATCAAAGATAGGTAATATTTGGTAGCTATGAAACCAAATGAAAGGCACTAGAGAAAATGTGGCTGGAATGTGATGGATGGATATTGTTCCTAAGCAATGAGTGTTAAATCAAGATGTTGGTCACTCCATCTCAAGGCTGAAAGGAAAGAATTTCTGGGCTGCAGTTCTCTTGCCTCTTAGCCACGAACCTTTCTCTTCTCATGGAGTTACCTGTATATTCAGGTGCTCTGTCTCACCTCACCTTCTGACACCACCACCTGTGATCTGGTGCTATCTGACTTGTACAGGGGGACATATTTGTTGCAAGTGGCCTCATCTGTGATGTCTCCTTATTTTTTTAAAATTGAAGTTTTTTACACAACTGAAAAACAAATGGAATTTTGGCTGTTCTTGTCCTCCCAGGCAGACAGAAATTTCATTGTTATTTCTGAGAGGGAAATCCAAACCTGTACTTCTTGATGTCTTTTCTCAATCTAACCCATTTGACCAGGTAAGACAGTAATAATTTCATATGATGGAATTAACTTTCTTTTGAGAAAAACTATAATTAATGTAAAGTGTTTCTTCTGTGTGACACCAGTGTCTTGAAGATTTGAAGGATGGAATTAATTTGGCTTGCTTCCATAAAACAAGGTCAGGGTTGTTTATCAGGCTTTTTTCTTTTTTTGTACACACTCTTATTCCTCACACGGAGCCCTTTTTTTCCCTTCTATTTCTGACAACAGATTAAATTTTTCCCACTGTAAATTTAGATGGTTTTCTTAGTATTTAATATAAGGCAAAACTTAATTGTATATTTTTTTGTTGCAGCGTCAAACATTTTCTTACAAAACCAAATAAGTATCTGGTTTTACAAAATGCTTTTTTTTTTTTATTGGCTGCTTTTGTGATCTGATAGTTCCTGTATTTTGGAACAGAGCAATTCTTTGGGAAGACTGATGTAGTTTTTGTTACTTGCACCCTACATACCAGCTATTGATTGATGGTTTTGACAACCATATTATATATCCTATTCAGAAAAATTGTAAAAGGTATTTTCTGCTCTTTTTCCCATCCTTCCCTGCTATTGTGACTTGGTAAGTCTTGGTCTGCTTGCTAAAGATTCACATACTAGTGAAAATGTCACTAATTGCTGGTACAGCTGGGGGAGGTGGGGAGAGCTGTGTTTTGCTTTGTCATCTTAGGTTTCTTGGCAACTTCAGCTTTTAGCAGCTGCTGTACACAAATTGAGGTTGGTACTGATTATTCCCTACTGCATAAGTATGAACATTATTACTGTGTGCTAAGATGCAGGCTGCAGAAAATAATAAAATGAACAAAAAAATAATATTGCATCCTGCCATTTTAGGCATGTACCCCAATCTCTAGGTGCAGGATGAAATCCTTTGAAGTCTGGACATCAGCTCACTACAAGGTTGTTGAATATCCCTTCTGTGGAATAGCACTGGGGTAGACGCTAATCTCTTGTTTTATTTTTAGCAAACCATTAGTCTCTCACAGGGGAGTGTGGGAGTAATTGTCAAAGCTACTGAAGGACTGCTATTAAACCGAATTGCTGTAGCAGGTGTTGGGTGGGATCTCCTCCATTCTTACCAATTAGCAGCTACTGGCTTCACGTTTAAAGACATGTGAAAAGCAGCCCTGTCATGCCACGATTTCCTGGCCTACCTTGTGCACTGTTAGATTTGGTCTTTTGACAAGTACTTCTTTTGAAGTTTTTGTTCTTTGTCAACATACAAGAATTTTCACTATGTAAATCCTTTCCCTAGTCTGTTGGTTTATTTTTCAAGAGGATTTCTTGTAGAGGGATTGCATTTAGTCTGCTGAGGAAGTGAGGCTTTTGTGACTAGATTTGCCTGTCCATCAATCCCTCTTTTTTTCCTCCTTCTCCCTCACTCCAAAAGGGGCGGAAAAAAAATCCACCCAACATTTTGGATATTAACTGGCTGCTGATTTCACATAGATGATACATGTCAAGTTCTTGGTATGGAGTAAATTGTGAAATTGGTGCTTTAGTGAGGAGTTAGTCTAGACATTGACTGAGAAACTGTGGGTCAAATCTGGCCCTTAGCAATCTTGGGTGGCTCCATGTGCTGCTACCACTTGCTTTGCCAGGCAGTGTGCATCTGCAGGCTTGTTTCCAGCTCTAGTCTTTCATGTACACGAAGGATGTACAGATACATCCACTGGGGAGAGGAGAGCACCGGGACTGTACTAATAAATGGGGTCTGTTGGCCTCAGCATGCATTGGTAATCTGAGTCAGGGCTACAGGGTGGGAGGTGCTGGTTGAATTTCTTTCCATCCTTTATGCTCTCTTCTTCTTTAGCCCAGTTTGTTCCTCTGGGGCCAGTGGTGTTTCAAGAGTTTATTCTTGTAGTTACCTTGAAAGTTGGAGCCTACAGCTTGGTTTTATAGAAGCACCTGAGTTACCTTTGGTTTAGCTGTGTTGGAGTGCAATTTAAAAAACCCCTCAAACCCAGAACATAAACCCCACTGAATTTAGGAAAAGAGAGGAAAAGACTGTACAAAGCAAAACATGGGCTCCTTATATGGTGTGTTCCTGATCCTGCAGTATACCCAGACTGTTCCTCCTTTTGTGAGTTCTATGATCAGGACAAATTATTTGACAGGAAACTTCTATAATTTTATTGATTCCTTTTTTCCCAAGCTTCTCTGAGAAGGGTGTTACAGAGATGTGGATATTCAGGAAGATCACAGTAGCGCAAGACAAGAACTCAAAAGAATTCCCAGCAGGGGATCTCCTAAGCACTAATTTGAGAAATCTTCAACAGAGTGATGATCCAGGTCTTTCTGGTGATGGGATCAAAGCTAATTAGGGTTAATGCTCTCCTCCAATTCATAACTGCCTTAACTTCTGTAAATGAGAAGCAGTTGTTAAAGCACATCAGCATTGGTTAAGTAATTGTTCTGAGGAGCCAGCTCCAGTACCATGCAAATTATGAAACTCTGTAAGTTCTCAATTTGTAAGGATCATAATTTTGGAAAAATTTGTAAGTGTAGGCCGTTTCAATGCATTCTATTTTTTTGTTTCTCTCTGGTTGTCAGAGCTATGGAGTATCAGATTAAAGCTTGCTCTATTGTAATCTTCAACATTAATAGGATGGCCAGCACAAGTTCTGTGCATTACTGGAATTTCACATATGAATGTGCTCAGTAAGATTTTAATGGTGCACAGGACTTGTGCTTTAGTGTCCTGAATCTCTGTAGCAAATTCTCCGTTACTACACCAGGCCAGAGAACCTTTTGCAAAAGGCAGAGAAAAGTTTGTTTTATGCTGTTCTCCAGTTTGTTGGGTTTTTCCTTCTTGCTGCAAGCTCTTCATTGACACAGCCGTAAGTAGTTAAAATGCCACTGTCTGTTGACGTATCTCCTGCCACTGACCTAGTAGATGGAACCAGTGATGAAAATGTGGTACAGAAATACTAAAAGTTGAACCTAAAAATGAAGATGACATGATATGTAGCATGATTAATGCCCCAATTCTTATGCATTCTAGCACCTTACATAGTAGTATTAAAAAAAAAAAATCTTATAATTTGAAAGTAGTATGAGGAAGAGGCTACATTTGCCGCTTACCACTCCATCTTTTAAATACTTGGTTGTCATGTTTTTATTTTCAGTTTTTACATGGTAAGTTAATCAGAGTCATTATGTTGTCTGTTGTAAAAATTTTTGATACATTCTTGCATGCATCCTTAGGAAGGAGCGTGGAAGGGAAACCCCATTTGCTGTGCAGGTTAATAGAGCCAATTACTAAAGTTTCTGACTCCAGTTCACAGGAGACCCCCTAGTATTCTTGATTTACTAATGTATGCACACTTGTGTACATCAAGAATATAGAAATCAGCTTTGGCCCTTGATTGGGAAGAAAAAGGAAATAACGCTGAGTTTTTGAGGTAGTGGGAAGACAGTTGGAAATAAATGTATCTAATTACATTTGATACACCTGCAAGTTTTCTTCTTAAATGGAAGATGAACTTGAGGATTGTTTCACAGTAGATTTTTGTCAGTCTTTGATTTTTGATTGACAGTGCCTTACTTTCTTCCTATATATGTAAAGTAAAAAGATCCAGAAGGGACCCCTATCTTGAAGAGAGGTCCATACTGCTATGATGTGTGTTTTTATTCTGGCTAGTGATTTCATCAGAGAAGCAGTGCATACCACACTGCATACCACAGTAATGCATTCTCTGACCAAAACTGTAGCTTGTTGATAATGGGAGTTCCTTAGTGAGGAACTTTTTTTTTCCATTTTCTTAGAGAATTTAATACCTTGCTATTGCACATCTTCTGTGGGACAGACTTGTGTGCTGCTTGGTTTAATGGTATACAAAGTGGTTATTTCAAGTAATTATTTGACTTAAAAGTCATCTTTGTTACATTAGCAAAAAATCCCCATTTAAAATCTGATCTTCATCCTATCCCTGCATTTATTTTATAGGTCTAAGAAGAGAATTAATGATATTAATCTTCTCTACTGATAAGGGTTTTTTGTCAGAATAGTAGAGTGAGTACTGGTTGAAAACAATTTTTTTTAAGCCAGGTGCTTATAAATCTGAAGTTTGATTTCTAATTCTTAACATGTTAGTTAGGTACTTGACATTATGATCTCTCAAAAGAAGACATTGAGTTGTTGGCAGTGTGTGACAAATGAGTTTGATTAAAATGATCACTGAGTCATCATTAAGGTCTGAGTATATCCAGAAGGAATAAGAAGAATCTTTCTATTTCTCTTTTCTTACCCAAATCAATGCTTTTAAAGACACTTGTAGGAACTCTTATGTTCTTTTCGAGTCCCTCAGCTTGGCATTATAAACCTTTTACCTGACATTATGAAAGTATTTGAAAAAGACTTAAAAAATTTCCAAAGCATCTAAGAATGCAGAAGAGTAATTTTAAAGTATTCACTATATAAGAAATTACTTTAACTGCAAAATATAGTAATGCAGTACTGTCTGCTTACTTATTTTCTGCTTTAAATAGTGATTTGCATAATAAATTACTTATGTTGCCAATTCATGTATGAAAATACTGTTTCTTAGTGAAGGGTTGTTGTCTTCCCATTACCAACACGTTTAATTTTGCACAAGTATTTCAAGGTATCTGGTAATTCTCTGTGTGCACCAATTGCTTCTCTCTGCTCATTTTCTCCTCTGCTGATTAACTATTGATCATTAGGCACAGGAATTATGTGCTAATCCAGCCTCTCTGCTGACAGTTAGGTTATTGATTTAAAGCCATATTTGCAAGGATCAATACCCTAGAAGCACAGCACTTTTCTGCTGCTATGTCTTCTCATTATCAGTCAGCATCTGTTCAGACTGCTCACCAGATTGTTATAGCACTACATATTACCTGCAAGTCAAAAACAACACAGTAATTTGTTACCTGCTGAGTAATTTTCCAGAAATGCAGGTTTAATATTTTTGGCCTATCTGTATAGAAATTCCTGTATTATCAGTGATGATAAAGGTGTGTTTTTACAGTATTTTAAGTAAGTGTTGTAGCTGCTGTGCTGATATATAACTCAGTTAAATTTTTTTAGCAGTATTTGAAATAGTTTTCTATTTAGGAACTTTTCATTCTGATTTTTAAAACTGGAGGCTAATCTTCCTCGGTGTACTTGCACTACTTTTACAAGTAGTTCGCATCATTGTTTGTTTCTCCAGCTTTTACTTCATCTCTGCACTGAGTATTGCCTTCTGTCTTTATGAAGTTCAGTTTTAGGTCTGTCTTCTCAATGTTTTTGTTTCCTTCTGTGGACACACCTAAAGGGAACTCTGCCCTCTTGTTTGAGGAGATGTGAGGCAGAGAGGAGTGTGTCACCCTCAATGTAAGTGGGCTTCTGCTGGTATGTCACTAGGGCTGTGGGTTAATGTACTGCAGCTGGAAGTGTATCAAAATAAAAATAAATGGAAATAAATGAAACTGTTGTGGTTTAACCCCAGCCAGAAGCCAAGCCCCATGTAGCCACTCGCTCACTCCCCTGCAGTCAGGATTGGGGAGAGAATTGGAAGGGTAAAAGGTACAAAACTTGTGGGTTGAGATAAAGACAGTTTAATAGGGAAAGCAGAAGCTGTTCACACAAGCAGAGCAAAATAGGGAATTAACTGAGTGCTTCCCATGGGCAGGCAGGTGTTCAGTCATCTCCAGGAGAACAGAGCCCCATCACAAGCAGCGGAGACTTAGGAAGACAAACACCATCACTCCAAATGTCCCCCCTTCTTCCTTCTTGTCCCGGTTTTATATACTGAGCATGATGTCACATGGTTTGGAATGTCCCTTTGATCAGCTGGGGTCATCTGCCCTTGGCTGTGTCACCTCCCAGCCTCCCATGAACCCCAAACTTCCTTGCCAGTGTGGCTATACCAAAAACAAACAAGGCCTTAGCTTTGTCTAAGCCCTACTCAGCAATACCAAAAACATCTCTACATCATCAACCCTGTGTTCAGCACAAATCCAAAACACATCTCCATACCAGCCACTATGAAGAAAATTAACCCTGCCAAAACCAGGACACTGTATTTTAAAATAAACATTTGTTTTATAATATATTCCTTTCTTCAAATGCTTTAGTAATTTAGGAGAGCATTACTTTACTTTGGGTATGTAATTTAGATGAAAACACAGTGCTAAGTAAGAACTGAAGAATTTAAACTCTCTTCTGTTCCTCAAAAATTTTTCTTTCTTTGTCTGAATGAGAAGGTGAATGATTTTCACAAATATTTCAGATGTAATCAGCGTTGCTGAAACCTAACTCTCTCAGCAGCAATAATCATCATATTCAGTCCATGAAGTGTGATGAACTCGAAAATTTCAGCATCATGTAACTGAGATCATTACATGTATTTAAAGGGATGTTATTCCATGATTCCCAGATGCTTTAATCTCTAAGTGATGATTTGCAGGAGCACTGGAAGAAGATCCATTGATTTAATTTTCATATGTGTTAGCACTAACGCAGCATCATCCCAGTTTCTTTGCATACAGCCTGACATTCTGCTTTTTTCTCTCACTGCACTTTCCTGTTTTGCTCTCATTCCACATATACTCACAACTAAAATATTTTCTCTTGGCATACTTTGAACTGATGACTTTTCTTCTTGAAGTTAAGTAAGATAGAGTTAGTGGGAGTTGATGCAATGACTTTGTGTGAGTGGGAAGTTATGATACTGATTCTCAAGCAACGTGGTTTGGAAAATGGCGATACCGGTCTGTTCCTGGTGCCCTCTCTGCAAAGTTAATTTAGAATATGTCAGAATCACAAGCTTTTTTTTTCCCCCTTCATGATCGGTTATACAGTACTGTTGCATACTAGCAGTGCACAGCTCTTTAACACCTCCCAGTGTATGCAGATTTTTCAATTTAAGGTAGGTACTGTGGATGGTATACAATGTACTTTTCGCCTTGAAATCAAAGCTTTCTCTTCTGTTTTAGAAAGAAAGCTTTGTAGTAGTTTCATTATTGGCTGTAATAAATGAATTGATAAATAACATTAACAAAAAGAAGGTATTAGGATTCTTGTTTTTTCAGGCACATCCTTTTCCTTCACTATTTATTTTCTTATTATTCAGATCCTCTGACTGCTAAAATAATCTTGTGCCTTTCCACTATTCTGTTTTTGGTTTACATCATCCTATTATCTCCCATGGCTTTGTCAATAGGTTTTCTGTCTGTGAGCTGTGGGTGGAGAGTGCCACTCCAACTAATTAATGGTAGTTTAGAGAGTGTGGTTTTGTAGACTTGATCTATAATCAGTAAGGACAGACCCAGAGTCTCCTTTGGGAGGCAATTCAGAGAAGACTTGACTTAAATGCTCATTTTAGGTTCAGCAGAGTAAGGACAGGGCTTTCAAGGAAAGTTTTTTGTTAGAGCAATTGTTGTCGTAGGAGAAAGTCCTCAAGCTAGCTTTTAAAATAACCTGTTAAATGGTAGTCCTCATGCTCTGATTGCATGTACTTGCAAATTGGCAAAACAAGAAAATGCTTATTTTTTGTAATTTGACAGAAAGCCTTGTGAAGAGCTGATGTCTGAGCCATAGGTCTTAAATGAATATTTTGAAGTCAACCAATTTCTGAAAGTAATTTATTTTCCAGAAGCTGCATTAGGCTGTACTAGCACTCCCTAAACATTTTCTATTATGTTCCTTGCCTGTTTCTTTGTTTGTTTTAGCTTATGGGCTGTTCTGACCTAATGATCCTTTTAAAAAGCCATTGCAGTGGAGTAGCATTTGGATTTTGGGAGACAGATTTGCAGCACGGAAGTAATAACCAAGTTTTTAACTGAAACTTTGGACCAGTGCAAGTTTCAAGTCTTCAAAGCTCCTGAAAAGCTCCTGCTTTTCATCTGAGCTGGCAATACAAAACCATTATTCCCTGAAACTAGTGTCTCTTACTAATAAAACTTGGTGATTTCATCTTATGTAAGAACATGGCCTAGAGCAGTTCTGAATCAGGCAAGTGCTGTATCTGTCTGTATGGAAGAGAAAGGTAGGAGTAAATAAATATTTGCATATCTCAGCTATGTTTTCCTAGTTTCTAGAAGTCTGACTGAGGAACTTACCCAGCTTCATGTTGAACTATTTGCACTTGAAACCCTTGATGACTTTTTTTGTATATGAACTTACCTGACCACTTTTTTAGCTAGGTTTTGGCATCCATAAGTCGTGGTTATGATTGATAACTAATCATGCATTTTTGTTGGTTGCTTTATAGAAATTTTCTGTTTCTTTGTTAAGAGAGCTGTTTGTAATATTTCAGTGGTCACACCCTGACTTCCTAGGATACAAGTCGCAAATCATCTCCCCCTGCCCCCCACTTCCAGTACCTTCCAGTACTTGTATTTTTTTTTCCCTAATATGAAATAAAAGATTCACCAAAAACTTTTACTCCCTCTTCTGAACTGAACCACTCAAGACTATCAGAAGTTTTAGGTTTCATTTCAGAGAGATTTTCAACTAGAATGAGTGCTGATCCTCAGTGGAAATTCTGGCAAGTCTGTATTAACGTGTAGGGGAGCAGAAACCGATCTAAGTACTTTACTTGGAAGGAAACCAAGTATTTTCATTATAAAAGTTAGTATTTTGAAGCACTTCTGTGATCTTCAGAATCCATGCTTATCAGGCAGTTTTAAAACTGTGATATTATTTTGAGCCATGTCTCACTGCTGCAAAAACTGACTCACTGAATTTGGTAAATGATGACTGTATGATTGGCGACAAATACAAAGTAGTGAAAAAAAGAAACATCTGTAGAATTAGCCATACAGTGGTTTTAGGTGTAACATCTTTTTTGTGTGTGTCTGCAACCAGCTCCAAATAGATCTCTCTGCTCTATTCACATTGCTGTGCTCATGGTAGGCTTGAAGAAATGAGTTAATTTCCTGAGGGTTACAATGCAAATTGAGCTGATGGGACAAATTTTTTTAAAATTTTTTAAAATCTTTTTTTTTCCTTACCCCACAACCCTCCCCCAAACACGTTTGTGCACATAAAACAGCTTAATTATATTTGCATCTTCATGTAAAATCCTAGAGACTTAAACTCATGTAATTACTGAAGAGGATTTCTTTAGTGGGAGTATAAAGTTTTGCATTATGATGAAAACTGAGTAGTGCTAGCATCAGACTGTTCACTGAATCAGCTACTAAAATTGTTATAAAAAACAACCATTTTCCTGAAAGCTTTCCTCTAGAAAAAAAATCCATGTTGCATTATAGGAAGATGAGTTGCTTTTAATAGTGATGGTATCACTGAGCGAAGTTTCTCAATGTACAAAATCATCTTGTCTTTACGGGGTGAAATCAAGAACCAGTTTATTGGAAATTTAACAAGCAGATTGTGGAGCACAGGTATGATTCTCTTCTGGTCAGAAATCCTACTGAGAAATTATAAGTTATGCTTCACAATTCCTGATATCTTCAAGTAGTTTTCAGATATTGATCTGACTAACAGAAAATACAGCATATTGATAAAATCCCCATTTCGGAGTAACAGAAGAATAGACACAAAACCAAAAAACAAACTGAACATGCTTAGGAAAATGCAGGCCTGCGAATCAAAAAAGGCACATTGGGCTTCCAAGTAGTGTTTGTATTCCTAACTACTACTCAGAACTCCGAGCAGGGCCTTCAGTTTGTGAGCAGGAGATACGTGACTCCAGTTGGAGTCCAATTGGAATAATATTGACTTTACATGAGTAGGGAAATGCATTAACCTTCAAAGTCTGTTTTTTGGGTAGGATCTCCAAGGACCTGGGCATTGCAGGGGCAAGTGGAGCTGAGGAGTTGTCTACAGGAGTCACCGTACTCGGCACAGGGAGGAGCCGCAGCCTTTTCAGGACATTCCTGTGGTTTATAGTTGTCTGTCATGGCTTCCACAAGGGCAGGGGGTGGCTGGAGAAAGTCACCCCCAAACACAGACAGCAAGGGTGAAAACTAGTGCAAGAATGATATTTCCTTTTTGCAGAAAGGGTTAAGGAATGTTCTTGCTGAAGTGTTATCAACGTGATTTTATATAATGAAGCATAATCAGAAATAGTATGCAAGCCTGATTAAGGCTGTTGATGCAGTGAAACAGGAATACACCCACACATGTACTCTCTGTAGGTAATTTACTTTTGAAGGTTTAGTATTGGAATTTAAATGATTTCAAATCTGTTTTCATTTTATAAAATGTTTTTCATGCATGTGAACCAGGAACAGATGTAGATATTTCCTTTTACTGACCATGACTGGAGAAAAAAAATCACATAAGGCAAAACGATTTTTTTTCATCATACTTCTTCAGATTATAATAAAAAAAAATCTCAAATAGACATGCTGGACTATATTTGGAATGTTTGGCTGGAGGCTCATTTTTGTGGTATCTGTCAGTTATTGTAGCCCAACTTAGAGAAAAGTGAATAAATCTTGTAAGGTGTATTTTGGGTCTTGGGCTAGAAAGGCAGTTGATAAAAGACCTGCGTGGACAGGAGGGCAGGTCAAACACACACAAGTTTACTTATGCTTTGAGGTAACTGGTAGTATCCAACCATCCACCTAAATTTTCTTCTTAGGTTTAAGAATGTATGGATGAAGTGCCAGTACTGCTGGCATATGTGTGCTTGTAATAGACTGATTTCTATTTAAATTGCAAAGTGTGTTTTTAGATGTTGCTGCCACCTTGCTTGCTCTTCTCAGTTTGTATCTGATTTGCCAGCTTGACTGTCTGGATTCATGACTTGAATTGCTTATTTGCTTCTCCTGGTATTGCAATTTGGTGTAGGCTGCTTCACACAATGAGTTGCGCACAGACTTTCGCAATCACTCCTGAAGTGTTGATGCAGGTGGCCAGGTATGTATTCTTATCCTGCTGCAGTTGCTAACTCTGTGCCCTCAGTGAGTGACTGGTGTTGCTATCTTTAAACTAGAAGTGTTGCCTTGACCATATAGTCTATGGTAGGACTGTGAACATAACGTACCCACATGATCAAATCAAAGAGTCTCATCTACCTCTTGGTCACTGCTGAGACATTTTCCAAGTAACCTTTCTTGATTTTCTGCATATGAAGAAATTCTTCTTCAAAGTCCTGTGAAATCCAGCTTGAACACCCACTTATAGCACAGCACTCACAAGAAATGAATCAACTGAAATATTTATATAATATTTGGGTTTTTTTCTGAACCATAAATGTTGCAATCATGCAGGATGCAGATTTCTGCTGAGTAACTGCATGTTTTCACAAGTAGGTTTTTGTCTCTTTCTACATTGTTTATTCATCATTATTAGTACTTGAAGTATTTTAGGTGTAGAATAATAGTTTATTTTCTACCAATCTGGCTTTTGCCTCATGTTTTTGTGTACATTCCCATACAAAAAAGAGGAATGCCATTGTAATATTTGTTCATTTAGCTGAATACAAGGTTTCTCTAGTTGTACTCTGTTCCCTGCTAGGTTTTTGGAGCTGCTTGCAGGTTTATATGTCATTCTTTTGCATTTCACATTGAAAGCTTCAGACATCCTTTGCAGTTTTTGAGGTGATATCAGTAATGGATGTAACACACTCATCTTTGTTACCTGGTGAGAGAGCACCAGCTCTTAAATTCCTGTCAGTTGTATGGTCCCATCCATATTTTTCTGATCTATTTTCATGCCCCCAAAACTTACCTAAAACCGTGTTTCTTTTAGTCTTAATTTTAAATAACATTTTAAAGGAAGATCAACCAAAAAAGCTCTATACAATCCTATGTGGAGGTTGAACTCTTTTTTCCTTTATATTCATGAATATGGCCTTTTGGAAAATACATATGTAATGCCTATATTTAGGAAATAAATGCGGTTGTCAAGGACAAAAAGCTTTTTATGTGTGTTTTGTCAAAAACAGGAAAGTGAATTATCCCCAGGGATCTCTGTCATGCCTTCTTATGTTATATAACAGTTAGAGAAGCCTGAAAGCTTTTTTTTTTTTTTTTTTTATTCTGTGGATTTATGGTTCCTCATAAGGTTAGATTTACACATCATGTGTGTCAAATAGTAATTTAAGATGGTTTTCTTTTTCGATCTGTGGGATGACCCTATCTTTAACTCTGAATGAAACTAGTAAATAAACATCTTCCTTGGACAAAGACCACAGCCTTTTTAGTTTAGGAGGATCTGTTACATTGGAGCACTGGGAGGGGTTGCCATAAGCACTGCTCTAAAAATATGTGATTTACTGAATCTGTTGCCATGCATTCTATGTGAACAGTTTAATTGTCTGAAGAAAAATTTTATTTGATCTGGTTGTCATTTTTGTTTGCTTGTGTGGATAAAGTGGGCTTTAGAAAACACAAATATGGTTCCAAAAGTAAGATTGCACCCAGTATTCAGTTTCCTGCTTTAGGGTGGAGCATATGGGAAAAATGCAGCATGCATCAATGTCATTCCAACAGTGATCTAGGTGGTTGCTAGTGGCAGTCATTTTAGAATCCTTTTGGAAATTGATACATAACTGATTTAGGAGCCTATTTCAGTGTTTCACTGAAAGAACACCAGGGTTTGGGTTGTAAATGGGATTGCATGTTTGTGAATGAAGTGATTGTGGGCCAAGTATGAAGCTGATGGTCTTAGAGCAAAATGAAAAGCATGGAAAACATGCAAACCTGAAGAGTCGCTGAAAATTATTGCTTTCTTATGAAATCTGTTACTTACTAATATTTTGTCTTCTAAGATCAGTATCTGAATAAACAGTTAACTTTTTTCTTTAAACCTTTTGTTTTAACCTGTTTTTATTAGCTGGAGTTTTTTTGTACTTTTTGTTTATCTGCACTCTTAGATCATGTTCTTTACACTGATATACCAATGTGCTTTCAAGAGCTTAGCAGAATTGTAATACAAAACTTGCAATTTGAAAAAGATAAATTGGCATATTGATGAAAAGAATATTACAGAGTTTTTAGTTTTTTCCCCAAAAGGATTTTTAGTGAAAAGCTGTGGAGGGTCCCACTGAGTGCATTTCAGTGTGAATACTGCAGTCATAGGATTTAAAAAAAAAAAAAAAAATTGTTCAAGTTTTTGCTACAAATTACTGTCTTTCCCTAAGGTTTCTAATTGACTTGCTTTCTTGGTGTTGCACACTTGACTGGATGTGGCAGTCACTTGAAATGGAAACTGCTGTTTTTCTTGCTCTGATTGCTTGAGAATTGCATGCTTTCTTATCTGTTCAAACATGTGAACTGTAAAAAGAATCTGTTGCTCTCTGTAGCCCTGGATGACTTTATAGTTTAGACTGTAATTTTCAATGTAATTATTTTGTGCTGTCGTTATTTGCGTAAGGTTTGAATAATCTGAATACCTAAAAGATTCATGCTGCAGGACATACTCCAGGTTATTAGAGTCAAAATTTCCTGTAGAAACATACAATCAACATTTGATAGGTTTAGCTTTAATTGTGTTTTCTTCATAGAGCAATAGTGAATGCAGTTAATTAAGCACATTTACTAGTGTGAAACACTAGTAATTGTGGGAAGTCTTAGAATGACATGAGGGTTAATTACCATGTTTGCTAAAGTTATATTTAATACTTCTTCTAGAGAAGTGTTAGAAATATAACATTAACATCTTATGTGTAAATATATGTAGATGTATATACACAAAAATATACATGATATATACACACAAAAGCAAATTATGTATTTTAGGGGGAAATATTTTAACTTTAATACCAAGTCTTTGTCAGAAAAGAATACCATTTAGATAGTTAGATTGACATTTAAAATAGATTATCTGGGGGGAGGAAAACCCTTTTTTGGGTGTGTACTTATAAATGTTATATTTCAGTAGTAGCTTAAACTTGTTTTTCACTTTACAAACATAATGTTTGATTTTTTTATGTGGAACTTCCAGTTGTCTTTTAAAATTTTTATTTTTTTAATATACAGGAACTGTAACAGATTCAAGTAATGATCTAGTTGGTGTTTTCACATT
Organism: Serinus canaria; assembly: GCF_022539315.1. NCBI lineage: Eukaryota > Metazoa > Chordata > Aves > Passeriformes > Fringillidae > Serinus > Serinus canaria. The sequence goes on along the minus strand of NC_066319.1, from coordinate 27,589,096 downwards.
AGCTGGTAAGGAAGCAAATTCATTTAACACCTATGAGTTATTTGGAAGCTTGAGGAAATGATATTTTGTTTGATGAGATGCTCAGCTGTCTTTTGAATAGCTTTCATTGAGGTCTGAAATTCTAAACTGATGGAGTTTGTTCTATCCCCTTGGGGGCTGGGGCCAAAAAAGCTGTATGGCAGAGGGTCCCAGGGTTGAGAAGGAAGGATTGAGCAGGGGGATTGTCAACAACACCAGCAACTGGGCTTAGAGTGACAGGAGACTGTGTGTGACCAGCTACTGAAGGGGCCTGGGGCATCAGCAAAGGAGTGGTGGTGGAGCAGAAATTGGTGAACACCTCTGGTGTGGATGTCTGGTGACACCCTCTGCACATAATTCTCCTGTCCAGAACTGCAGCAGTACCTTTAAAGCAGGAGCAATAGTTGCAAGAGCATCTTCAGGAATGTGTATGAATGTGAAAGGCTCTCTAGATGATTAATATCAGGGTTGTGGAAACAAAGCCTATTAATTTTAGGTAAATTTTAACTTTTGCTCCTGAAAAGCTGCTTTTGTTTCTCACTTAAATGAATGGCTTAATTATCAGCCAACCTATGGAAAAATAGTGCTCTGTGGAGGTTTGAGAGCTGGATGACTTTGATGAAGGCACCAGAACAGCTCCTTGCAATTCTTCTACCAAATCAATGATTTAGGGAGAAGCAAGTGCAGTGATAGAGTAAAGGAATATTAGTGGTCTTGAGAAAAAGATCTCAAAGGCTAGCAAAATTATAATTTTTAAATAATCCTTATATCAAATTAGTGATGCAGTCCAACACCTGTTACAAGAAAAATTAAATTAGTTTTGGGTTGCTCTCCAGACTACTTAGAAGCACCTGGAAGTCTGGAGAGGTGGAGTAGGTTAGAATACGCTCTTTAGAAGTTTGGAGTAGGTTAAATACTCTCTTTACCCTTCTTCCAAACTGAGGTCTCACTCAACTCTGATGTTTGTGGCATGTCATGAGACATGGTGATGTCTGTGTACTCCTTTGCCAAGTATGGCCAGCATGAACAGAGCCAGTGGAAGCAGCTCAGAGACCACAGGCTAAAATTCTGTCTCTGTACTGGTACCAGAGATCTGCTGGGAACAGATGGTGGCCACACTGGGGGAGAAAGGACTTGTATGGGCCTTTGTGCTATGCAAGTATGAGCAAGGATGCAAACTGTGGGAAGGAGCATCCTTGGCATGTACTGGAATTTGTAGCTATTACACTGAACTGTACCTTGGCTAGGCCAGGAAGTATCAGCCCATTTTGGGGGAGGTTTTCTTGGTCTGTTTTTTGGGTTTTTTTTTTTTTTTTTTATTTGGTTGGTTGGTTTTGGTTTTTTGTTTTGATTTGGTTTGGGGCTTTTTGTTTTGTTTTGGGTTTTATTTTGTTATTTTGGTTTGGGACTCTTCATAGGTCTGATTGTCACTAATATGAGATATTAGTCATTGATAAACTTGGACCCTCGTCTGTAAAGCAACTTTTTATAAGAGTTCACACACCAGGAAGGGCAGTCTGTTTCTGGAACCATTACCCAGGGATGCAATATAGCAACAGCTACAAACTGAGAAACAGAGAAGAAGCATCTCTTGAAAATAAGAAATGGGAGGATTAAAAATCAAACTGTTTTGTAGTTGGTAAAAAGCTGCTTTCTTTAGAGTTAGTATCTGTGAGCTGGAATAATTTGCTCTCATGTTGCCACCGATGTAGACTCCTTTCTTAGAGAGAGTAAGCATTCCCTTCAAAATTAAATTGTTATTAACAATTTTGTTCCAGGAATAGAATATAGTATAGCATACAGTAAGACTTGCAATCTGTCTTTTAGATCCTGTAAATTACCTTCTAGGAATGGAATTCTACATTTAATTACCTAGATGACTGACACTGGTACCAAAATGGAACATGAGTGTTGAAGTAGGAATGACCATGTGCAGTCTTTCTCTCACTCTTCCTTTCTGTGTCAGTTAAAAGGAGTTTTTAAGTATTTGTTTCAGCAACAGTTACTTATACATTTGAGAATTGTCATACCTGTGTCTTGATTAATGCATGTGAAGTGGATGTGAAAACAGAGGATGCAATTCTGGCTTTGAGATATTGTTGAGTTTGCTTGGTGAATAATGAGTAGGAAATCATAAGAGAACAAAATGTGCTGAAGTGCACAGGTGGGAGATGACTGTCCCCTGTGTTGCTATATCTGTCTCAGTTTGATAGCTTTTATTATGCTTCATTTACCATCCTGTTATGTCACGAGCATTTACCACTGACTGCAGGAGATTATGATTATTGAGTGTGAGTTCACGGTCTTGTGCGCAGGGAGGCCAGCTGGTTCACTGTGCACTGAGCCAGCTGATGCTTTACCACCATGGTTACCAGGGCTCAGAACCTGGGGGAGCAAATTCTGCTGAGTGCCACAGTGGATGTGCTCAACTCAGCCCCCTTTTCTAGTGACTGCGCATCCTCTGCTTGTTCCACTGTGAAAGCAGAGCGAGCTTGGCTTTGTCTGTAGAGAGGCATACACTGCAAGAGTGCAGAAGCTGGTGGTAGTGACTCACAGTAATTACTGTTACACCCTAAAATCAATGTAACCTTGCCTAGGTTCATGTGTATTTGCATCACTACTTCAGCACAGAATGGAGCTAAGAATAAAGCAGTGCTAAATCCTAGCAAATCAGTGCAGGTGATCATTGTGTGTATGGCAACAGATGGCACCCTGTGTCCTCAGAGCAAAGATTTTTTTTTTCTGATGGTTAGGGTGCAAGGAAACATTCAGAGAAAAATGCAGAAACACAGACTTGCTGACATGTGAATCACTGACAAGTTTTGCAGACGTAAATTGGTGACGTGGAGGGAAAAGAAAGGGAGATTGAGGGAATCTGTCTGTCTGTGCAGAGCTGACAGTTATCACAAACTCAGGTAACACAAAGCCAGCAATTCTGCTTAGTCTGAAAAATAAAGCCGGTAAGTTAGTAAAATACCAAACACTATTCTTCAAATAGATTTTCAGTTTGTAAAAACTTCCTCAGAAAAATGAACCTTTTAGCTTTCCTGCAATTACAATGATGGAAGTAATCCTGGGAAGAAAAGGATAAAGTTAATAATAGGTAACCAGGTGAAGTATTTCAAAAGGCTAAATTGAATTTTTCTCCTCTGAGGAATTAATTTTATGCAATTAGACATTATTTTGTACATATAATAACTTAATTGGCTGATAAATTAGTATTCCCTCCTGAGGTTTGATCTGTTATAATTCAGGTAAGAATTTGTGACACAAATAGATAAGCTTTCTTTATAAAATATTTTTCCTTGTTCTCATTTATTTTTCTAGTTTTAGAGGAGCTTCTGTTTTTTTCAGGAGCTTATACTGATGGCATTTCCTTTCCCGGTAAAAGTTAGCAAGGATTGCTGCTAATAATGTGTGTGTTGTTGCACTGCCTTTCCCAAATTGACTGTGTTTTAGTAAACCCCATGGAACAGAGAAGGTAACAGTTAAGTTTTTAACAACTGCTTGCCGTAAAATGTTATTCTCATCTCCTTATCTTGCATTGTTGGTGATTTTCAAGTATCCCTGGCAATGTGTGGCTTTTACCACCCTCTGCTGTGTTTTACTGTTTGGAGTGGAGCAGGTCCTTGCTATGGAGGCTTGCCAGAAGCTAGACTTTCCTATAAGTTGAAACAGATTTACTCATTTCCAAATTTTAAATTTTAAAATACCACTTTATAATGAGGGCTGATGGTGAAGCATGAAGTCTTTCCTCTGGAACGTTATGAGTCATGAATAATTTGGTGCCCCCAAATCTATCTCTGTCAACATCAGACTATTAGGATCATTAGCACCCATGATTCCAGAATCTGGAGTCTCATCATGTTCTCAGCAGATAAGAGTAATTGCTGAATCTTGTCAAGAAAGACTCAGTTGTGGGTCAAGTCACTACTTTGCAGGGGAAAGGAGCATGATTACACGTAACTAAAGCTAGGAAAAATTGTAATAGAAGGTATCTGAATTATTGTGTCAGGCATGAGCTCCTTTCCTCTGTTCACCTTAACAAGTAGTTGTTGAATTTTCTTCTTTGTCTAACTAGATCCAAGATAGAAGCTGATTCCTGTGCAGTAGTTGAGGTTTTTTTACTATTCTGAACTGATTTCAGTGAGATATTTATTCTTGACCAACTACTTGTATTTGCTGCTTTGTATTCCAAAGGTCTCTAGATGAAATCTTGACTGGTAGGTCTTCATTTCTCTATGTGACTTCAGGTATAACAAATAAGAAATCAAGATCCTTGACTTCCCTGCCTTTTAAGAGTGATAGTCTGCAAAACCATCTTGCAGTTTGTCTACAGGGTTCTTTTAAGTTTTATAAGTGTGGTTCATTGTCCTGCACCTAAAACTTTTGCTTTGGAGGAGACAGCAAAGCAATTTTAAAACGTATAAATAGAAAGCAAAAGAATGAACATAGGTTTGTGCTTATTTTGAGTTGAGATTAGTTACTTGGTCATCTGGTACCAGTAAAAACCTAAGAAGAAAATTTGTCCTAAGTAGCTGAGACCTATTTTGAACAGATACTGGGATTGCTTTACTAATTATTGTATGGAATCTGATAAGGACATAATTGGTTTTATGATCATTCTCTTAACTCTCTATTCAGGTTTTCAGTTGATATAATCAGTACTAAGTTTTCATGTACCCTTTCAGTAGTTTTTGCATGTGGTCTTAATTTACAGCTTTTTATATTTAGCGGTTCACCTGATTATTTTGTTGGCCTCCTCAGTAATTTGAGATGAATTGTGAAAGTACATTTTCATGGTTTTGCTAGTTTGTCCTCGCCATATTGTGTTCATGTAGATACTCATAGCTCTACCTTAAGTTGTATTTTTTTCTATATTGAAATGGTAACAAAGTAGGATTTGTTACTCTTCACAAATGCTGCTCTTGGTATTAGAAGTAGCTGCCATACTGCTGATCTTGTAATTGTAACTAATTTTAATATATTGCATATTCTGTGTTAGCAATTTTGCTGCTTAATATTTAAATTCTGGCAGGTTTTCCCATTCAAAATAACACCTGTTACTGGTCTTTTAAATCCAGTGGGATTCGCTCTGTCTGTGATGCTGTTGTGTTTTGCAAATAATGAATGCTAGAAAAGGTTAAAGTACAGATTGCTGTTGTTGTTTATTTTCATTAAAGCTGATAACCAGTGTACCCAGGACCTGTGCCTTAGGAATTTTTGATGTTATCAAATGTAATGTTTTCACTTTATTTTGATTGAAACTAATCAAACCTTTTACACCAGACTGTTAGGTTTCGATTAGACGCCAGGCTGGGAAGGTCTAGAGAAATAAACATGGACAGGTGGTGGCACTCTCAAAAAAATTTTGACTTAATAGTGATTTAATTCTTATAGATACAGTCAATGGTGGGGTTCATTTCTTCAGAGTATGATATTAACTATTACCATAATCATTTACGGCCTGTATTCCAGTTGCTACAGCAGATGAAAGAGGGCAGCTGCAACAAGCTGCAGAACATGAAACATCTGGTCCCCAGAGTGAGACATGCATAAAGCTGAGTCAAGAACTGAGAATTTCCTTTGGAAAATAAACTGTGTGGCCACGTAACTAATGACAGAACCATGTATACAACATAGACCACTTAGTTGTATTTTTTCATATGATTAGAGATGTGTTTGTATATCTATATCCTTACTTAGGATTGTTGTCCTGAAAATTTTTAAGGGAAGACATGTAACTTGGGGAGGTAGGGAGAACTGGTGGTGTTTGGATGCTTATATGGTCAATACCAAGCTTGGGAATTTTTAGAGCTGCTTCGTGAACTTATGTCCTGAAGCTAATGACAAACCTGTACTACTAGGTGATCTGTTTCAGTGGAACAGCACTTGAGGGGGAGGAGGTGGATACTTTGCTTTCAGAGATAATGTTGGTGGAAGGGGAACAGAGAGGGACAAATCTTGGCTTTCACTGCAGATTATGAAGAGCAGCTTGTGGTAGTGGATGCTTGTCCTCTTGCATGTTTTATGTTCAACCCTCAGTTTGACTTTTCCTTTACGATCCCTTTTAGTCTGGCATTCTCCTGACCTAAATCCTTATCTGTTTTCATTCTATTTTCCTGCTGTCCTGCCTATAAAAGCAAACCTGTATAGAACTTTAGGGAGTGCTGGGATGTGTTGCCATTTCATAGAGGTTAATAGTGCTTAAACACTCTTTGATAGGCATACTTTGAAAAATATGGGCAGAAGATTAGGTTATATCATGGCATACAGTATTTGCATTTTCCCTTACTTGACCTGATGGTGCACAAAGTTGTTTCACCAGCCTGATTAGTTCTTAGGCTGAAGAGTGCTTGAAACTTGTAAAAAGTTATTGCTGAATACTGAATTCAGTAGTTTTCAAACAGCAGCATGGGTGGACTGCCTTTCTAAAGTTATTCTAATTAGAAAAAACCCTGTTATTTCAGCAGTATCATTGACAACACAGAGCTGAGTGCTGCAGCTGACACAACAGAAGGAAGGGATGCCATCTGACACTGAGAAGCTGAAGGAGTTGGGTCTGTGAGAACCTAATGAGGTTCAACAGGTCCAAGTGCAAGGTGCTGCACCTGGGTCAGGGCAATCCTAGACATGAGTACAGACTGGGAGAGGAACTTTTTGAGAGCAGCCCTGTGGAGGACTTAGGGGTGCTGGTGGACAAAAAAGCTCAAGTCAACAATGCTGCAAGTGCAGAAATCCAACCATATCCTGGCCTGCATCAAATGCAGCAGGACCAGAGGTGTTAGTCTCCCCTGTATTCTGTCCTTATTAGACCCCACCTGGAGTAGTGCATCCAGGTCTGGATTCTTTATGATAGGAAACATGTGGAACTGTTAAAGCAGGTCCACAGAAAGGCCGTGAAGATAAGAGGGCTTGAGCTACTCTTCTAAGAGGGCAGATTGAGAGCTGGGATTGTTCAGCCTGGAGAAGGCTGTGAGGAGACCTTATTGCAGCCTTCTAGTACTTAAAGAGAGCTTTGAAAAAGATGGAGGCTTTTTACCTGAGGAAATAGTGATACTAGGGGGAACAGTTTTAAACTTGAAAATTTAAAGATTTAGATTAAATGGTAAAAAGTTCTTTCATGTGAGGGTGATGAGGCCCTGGAACAGGCTGCCCAGAGGAGTTGTGGATGGCTCATCCCTGGAGGTGTTCAACACCTGATCTAATGGATGGCATCCCTGCCTGTGGCAGGGGTGTTGGAACTGGATGATCTTTAAGATCCCTTCTAACTCAAACTGTTCCATGATTCTGAGACTGTAGCAGCATTACAAGGAGACAAGCTGTGTTTATGTAAATGCCTGTGCAAACAGAGTTGTACCCTGGATGACTCGCACTGTTCTTGTTATGTGTGATGCAGTCAGCTTGCATTTTAAGTATTCCTTATGTGTTGAGCTTTATATTAAGAGCAGCTATTTTAAAGAAGTGCTTTATATGGCAAGTGAAATTTAAACATGCTGCCTTTGGAGGCAGAAAGTGCCCTGGGTTGGTATTTAATTAGTGTGGTGCAAAGTACTGTAGTTTGGAGACTGCAGAAAGTGCTGGTTTTCCTGGAAGCATCAGAAAGCCTTGATTTCAGACAATACTCTATTGTCAATGCTGTGCTGGTTCAGCAGCATGTCTGCACACATTTGGCAAATATTTAAAGGATGCATTTTGTGTGATTGGTTCAGCCTTTGAAAATTATTAACTTCTTTGTGTTAAAGGATGTACACAGCAATGCAAGATTTTATCTTGACAATCCCATGCTTTTGTCTTCTCCCAGCAAGGATGTATTTGTGGATTATAGTTTTTTAGCTCCTCAAAGGGCAGTGTACTGAAGGCTTTGTAATCACTTCTGTACTGATGAGCTATGGGAAGGCATTTAATTTCTGTGACTTTGTGAAGTTGGAATAATACAGGAGTTGTGGTAGACAAAATTTTATTAGCCAGGGACATAAATGAAACTTTTCATATCAAGTTACTTAAAAGTATGTGTTTCTGTTTAGCTTTAACCTTTTTATATGTTGTAAACTCTGGTCAGAGGTAATACATGCTTTCTGGACTGTGCAGATAAGGCTGTTCAAAGCACAAAATAAATGTTGTTGCCAGCCATCCTCTCTTACGATTTTGTACGCTTTTTCCTAATAAGCTTCTTTTTTTTTAAGTTAACAGATCAGATATTTACATTAATGGGAAAGTTGAAAAGGTTGTGTTAATACCTAATGACAGCCAAGGATGTATGACTTGTAAATGGTAAATTCTTAAAAGTGGTTATAAAAATTGGAGCCCTGATCTGGCTCTTATATAATTTCTCCAGGAAATGTATGCTGTATGTATCCTTAGCTGAGAAGCTCCCTACTTGTGCTTTGTAACACTGTTCACTAACCAACTAAAAAGTACCACTAATCAATTCAGAAGGAAAAATTTGTATTTGTTGGAACCAGAACCCAGCATTATTTTTTCAGAAGGCAACCCAACAATACCTAGAAAACTCATTGCTGCCATGTAACTCCATTTTTGCGATGATGATCAATATGATTCAAAAACATGTTTGTTAAAAATATTAATTATGTGTAATAATTACCTTGATAGTATCAGTTACCAAAAAAGTTCTATATTGAGGAATTAATTATTTTCTCGCTTTTTTTTCCTGTTCTAGGCTTAAAAGAAGCATAAGCCATTCGACTACACCTCTGACATTTTGGAGCACGAGTGATGTTAAAACTATTTGAATGTATTGGAGCATGGCTGCTTCTTAAAATGCAGAAGTTAAAGGAAATGATTTCTTATCAAAACCTACTGAATATCTGAATTTTCTGGACATTCAGCATTTAACTGTGTCCTTAAATGTCCGTGATTAAGATCTCATGCAACCATTGTATATTTTGGAGACTATTCTCCAGAAGAGAACTGTGCATTTAAAAAGCAGAAATGACTGTAGGTTTTTTTGGAACTTACTAAGGTTGAACATACTGAAAGACCATGACCAGCTTGAAGCGGTCCCAGACCGAAAGGGCTGTTGCCACTGGGGTATCAGTTGGAACAGATGGCACCTCAAAAGTCCACTCGGATGACTTCTACATGAGGCGCTTTAGGTCACAGAATGGCAGCTTAGGATCTGCAGTCATGGCACCAGTTGGACCTCCTCGCAACGAGACTTCCCATCATGTTACCTCTACCCCTGGAGTCCCTAAAATGGGGGTCAGGGCAAGGATTGCTGATTGGCCCCCAAGGAAGGAGAACATCAAGGAGACAAGCAGATCTAGTCAAGATATTGAAACGTCAAGTTGCCTTGACAGCATGTCTTCTAAAAGCAGTCCTGGGAGTCAGGGAAGTTCTGTTAACTTGAATGCTAGTGATTCTGTCATGTTAAAGAGCATCCAGAGCACACTTAAAAACAAGACCAGACAATCTGAGAATCTAGACTCCAGGTTTCTTACACCCGATGGCTATCCCAGTTCCCCAAGGAAAGCTCTGCGCAGAATACGACAGCGCAGCAACAGCGACATCACCATAAGTGAGCTTGATGTGGATAGTTTTGATGAATGTATTTCACCCACGTTTAAATCTGGACCATCTCTGCACAGAGAGTATGGCAGCACATCTTCCATAGATAAACAGGGAACTTCAGGGGATAGTTTTTTTGACTTATTGAAGGGCTATAAAGATGAAAAGTCTGATCAGAGAAGCCCAGGCTCAACTAAACTCGGTGAGCTTCTGATTGCCAGTGGAAGCAAGGGTTCAGGATTCTCTCTAGATGTGATAGATGGACCTATTACTCAAAGGGAGAACCTGAGGCTGTTTAAGGAAAGGGAGAAGCCACTCAAGAGACGCTCAAAATCAGAGACAGGAGATTCATCTATTTTTCGTAAGCTGCGTAATGCCAAAGGTGAAGGGGAACTTGGGAAGTCTTCAGATCTTGAAGATAACAGGTCAGAAGATAGCATTAAGCCTTGGACTTGTCCGAAGTGTTTTGCTCATTATGATGTACAGAGTATTTTATTTGATTTAAATGAAGCAGCAATCAATAGGCATAATGTTATTAAAAGAAGGAACACAACGACAGGTGCATCTGCTGCTGCTGTAGCATCACTTGTCTCTGGACCTTTGTCCCATTCTGCAAGTTTCAATTCTCCAATGGGCAGCACTGAAGACCTGAATTCAAAAGGAAGTCTTAATATGGACCAGGGGGACGATAAAAGCAATGAACTAGTGATGAGTTGTCCTTATTTTCGTAATGAGATTGGTGGGGAAGGAGAAAGGAAGATCAGCCTTTCCAAATCTAATTCAGGTTCCTTCAGTGGGTGTGAAAGTGCCTCATTTGAGTCGACTCTGAGTTCTCATTGCACAAATGCTGGAGTTGCAGTTCTGGAAGTTCCCAAGGAGAATCTGATATTACATCTAGACAGAGTGAAAAGATACATCGTTGAACATGTAGACCTTGGTGCATATTATTATCGAAAATTCTTCTACCAGAAAGGTAGGTAAATTGTATTTCTCCTTGAGTTTGAAGAATGACTTTTTGTTTTCCAAACATGCAAAATCCAGTTGATACTTAATAGTATTTGCGAGAATTAGGGATTTCTTCAATGGTGTATTTTACTGATTGTATGTGCTATATCTAATAGTCTTTCAGAGTGTTGGAGTATAAGAATGTTGAGAATTTTATTGCTGATAGCTATGGTAGCAATGGCTACAAAATATGAATGTCTTGAAACACAGCTTTGGGTATCCATAGGAGTGGGCAGGGGTTGACACTTGAAAGATTGAAACAAGAAAATCCTAAAATACGAGAACTTTCTTCCCACTGTGCCAAGAGTTGATTTACTGAGGATTTAATGGAATGTGCATCTTTGGTGGGTAGCATTTACAATAATCTTTGGACATACTAATTAGCTTAATAATACATTTCAAAAATTTTCAAAATGAATAATACAGAAATGAAGACATGTATAGATATAACTTAATGTACACTCACAAATATCTGTGTTTCAATGCCAGCAGTATATCTGAAAAACCAGAGTGCAGTTCGCTTATCACATAGTTCTGCCCTCCTTAAAACCAAGGATTATAATGTCCATTGGATGTATATGGGAGGGAGAAAAAAGCCCAAAGCAACAGATCAAAGCCTTTTGACCTCTAGAAAAGAGCAAGCCCCAAACATTACCGAGATACTCCCCCTCTCTGTCCCCCCAGTCAAATAATACTGGTACCGAAGGTACTGATCTCCTTCTCATGATTCTGGAAATGATCAGAAAGGATTGCAGACCAAAGTCCTTTGAAAGAGTTCAATCTGCAGGCCTGTGTTGTATTTCCTGATGGCTAGACCTGGTCTGATGACTGACCTGGAGAGTGCTTGTTCCTTGCATTCCAGTGATCAGGATTGGTTTCTTCTCTTCAGTGAATGCAGGTCAAAAGAGCTTGTTCCTCACATATGAAAGCAACAGAGATGCCTGATTAGAATGAAATTGATGGTCTCAAAAAGAAAAAGCTTACGTTTCTTAACTGCATGTTATTGCTAATAGTTTCATTTCCCATTTGTCTCTTGCCTGCAAAATATGTCCATCTCTCACCTCTTCCTCCCTGCATTGTCCATTGTTTAGGTGGCTCTTGTTACTCTTTCCATAGTCTCCTCTTTCTGCATTCTAGGGCTGAGAGGTAGCCTTTGCTCCGTGTTTTTGAGAGTGCTGATCCATATCCTTTGGAGACATAGGAGTTAGGAAAAACAATGGTTTCCTGGGAAAAGTAAACTAGATGTGTGATACAGGATAAGGTATGTTTGGAAGGGAGAGCCTGAGGTTTGTGACCTTTGGGATTATCTTCTTCTCTGTCTCCCTCTGGAACAATTTAATTCCCTATCAGTCTAGTGAGTTTTGCAATCAGCAACTGAAGTTTCATGTTACAGCTGACCTGATTTACAGCATTTCAGCCCTAAGAGGGGCAGACATTATTCCTCCCCCTTCCTTGTACCGGTTCTCTTGTTTCCAGAGAACTTGATAAACTGGTTGAGTCTACTGAACAAGCAAGCAGAATTCTTGCCATGACAATAAATTTGGGCTTTACTGCTTGATTGTTTCTCTCCAGTTCTGGTGAGGGATATTGTTATTTCCTTGCAGTCAGAGAAGTGCCAAAGCCATATGGCCAGGTAAGGGATGGAAGTGAACAGCAGAGGAGGAAGGAGGTGTGGAATTTCAGCCCTTGGGCAAAACCAATTTATTGGTTTGCCTTCTCCTAAAGGGAAACCATACCCTCATGCTGCTACATTCCAGTCACCATTACATTTCCTTTTTTTTTTTTTTTTTGGATGTAATTAGGAAGAATTGATAAAATCGACATAATCTAGTCCTAAGGGTACTGATGAGGAGGAGCCAGATATAAAAATGTGTGTTATGATGTAGGATTGGATGGGGAGAAGAAGCTGTGATTTTATTTATTTATTTTTTACTTAAGCAATAAAACGGGGGTTTAAATTCACATTTCTTGTGTTAGTCCAGCAGAGTCCCAAGCAGGAATGTTGTTTCTTCCAGAGATTTTTATCTTAAAAGCTGTGCTTCAGAAGCCTCATTAGATATCCCAAACCCCAGTTTTCTACAAGTACAAACCACATTTTGTTGACCACCCTGTATCATCATTCTCTGAGCAAACTTTAGACTAAGCTGACGAGGTGGGATAGGGATAAAATTTGAAGCAGCATCATGGGGGAAAAAAATTTAGAAAGTCAGTTGTAACTGAATTTTTTAATGTAACATAAAGCAAGTAATGATGCTGAAATTTTTTTGCTGGAAGAGGAGGTTGGATTTTTATGATGTTATGAATGGAACAGACAGTGCCAAAAGACAAGTTCAGTAGGATCAGCTCAAGTCGGTAGGCTTTGTATAATTTTATAGTCTTAGAAGTATTCTTAGATGAATTCCAATTTGACATCAGTAACTTTTAAAGATCTCAAACCCGGAAAATGTCATGGACTTGGAGAACACCTAGTACCCTCAGAGTTTGCAAAGAATAAAAAGCAATGTTCCAGAGAATTGTAAACTGAGTTGGTTTTCATTCCAACTGGAGATAACAAAGAATGTCATTTGGGACTATATCAGTAAAGAACTGCCAGTTAAAAATCATCAATGATGCCAGTCAGCATGATTTCATGAAAAATGTCTTGTCACATAAAAGAAAAAAAACATAGTTAATTGCATGTCTTAAAAAAGGATGAAAGACATTGAATTCATATAGGTCCTTTTAATTTCTTCAAGGTATTTTGGTGAAATGCTGATGGTAACTCGTCCGAAGTCTTTAATTATATGAAATCAATAGCTCGTTTTTTTACAGGTACTGTTAGTTTAAAGATAGATCCATCTGAAGTTTTAGCAGTGTATGGAGGAAGGATAAGTGAGCTTCTAGTATTACTAACACGGTCTAATTATTAATTCACGGTCTACTATTAATTCAAATATTTTAATCTAGTTAGTGTAAAATATTTCCATATGACATTTATGGATGAGTCTTGTATAAGTTAATGAATGCAAATGGATAGGTTTTTGTATGTAAAGGAAATTGGTCCCTCTACAAAGTAGTGGAATTGATAAACAGTATTCTGGCCGGGTGTCCAGACTTCTAAATGTGAAAATACTGGTGAAGACAGTTTAGTGGAGGTAAGAAAAATGATACTTAGGAAAAGATATTGGGAAGAAAACTTCATAATGGCAGGCTGAATAAAGTTTCTCCACTTTGTATCTGAACTAATTGTGCAGAATCCCATTGTACTCAGTGGAGAGGAATGAACCTTGCAGGATCTAATGAATTTCAGTCTCTTCTCTCAATTCACTAACAGAAGCTCATACACAACTGACTCACATGGAAATGTTGTTTATTTTTATAGGAAATGAATGCTCCTCTTGTGATGCGCAAGATGTATTACAAGGTGGTTAAATAATGGTGTGTTTTAAAAGGCGTGTTTGATATAAGGACTTAACTAAAAGTTGAAGACATGTATAAGTTAAGCTTGTGCCTAAAAAAAGAGGGAGAGGATGAAGCCAGTGCAAGAACCAGTTTGTGAAAGTTGCAGACATGTTTATTAAAGACTTATTTCCAGTCAATACTAAAATCACGCAGAGAGAAAAATTTGTTTCTGTTAGCTTGTCCAAGTGCAGTTCAGGAAAGAGAGCCTGTCACTCCAGAGGAGCTGTCTGCTCTGTCCCCATAATTGGGTCTGGGAGTTACAGTTCTCATGGAAAGAACCAAGAGCATCTGTTTTGCTTCCATCCTTCTCACACAGTAGTTGCTAATATTGCCATTTAGGACAAATGTTAGTTACTGGCTTAGAATGAAAGACTTGACTGAGAAGTAAATAGTTTCCTGAACTGGTTTTATAACAAATGAGCTGTTGGTTGGCTTTCCTTTAACTGTTGTCAGCCAGTAAAAATACCCTTTTCCCTATGCTTTAAATTTCTGCATATTCTATCCAAGAGTTGGTGACTTTGAAGTATGTGGCTAGACTTGCAGAGCTCCCAAAATGCTGCTTGCCCTTTTGTCTCCAGAGAAGTACTGGGCGGAGTTTTCCAGTACTGTAAATGCTGAGCTAGGATTAGAGGAAAATGCTTGATGTGAGTTCCATTCAGAAGAGAAACGTTTGGGGTTTTTATTTCTAGTCCAATTACACAGAATATCATTTGGACATGATATCTAAAAAGAAATAGGATGAAAGCACAAAAAAACTTTTTCAGTTAAAATCAAGTGCATTTACTTGGATTTCCATTGCAAAGGAAGCTCATAAATATCTCTCAGGAAAATAAGTATTTTAACTTTGGTTCTTTCACAGGAAGTATCTTTTGAGTTCTGTGATAGATATTTAACTATTTTTGAAAGTATCTATTGTTTGTTTTAATGACCAACTACAATGAAGTCATTATTCTTTTTTCTGTATGGATTTATAAGTTAATTTATGGCTGCTGTTTGGTGTCCTGATTGTCTGTTAATTAAATGAGTTTTCAACAGTTGTTTAGATTAAATGTCAGGCTTGAGAAATGTTGTTTCCAATTAGTTTCTGTGTGGTGTGGAGAAATAAGTTGTCTACTCTGGTATTTGTGTTTGCCATCAAGTTCCTGAATTATAGTTGTGCCATAGCCCTTATTTTCCCAATAAAACAACTAATTTGCTCCCTTTACACTGCATATTAAGCTTTTTGCACTTTATCCTGCTACTACTTTTCGTGCATTGGAAAGAGAAAATTGTTGGATGTAAGGAAATTTGGAATTGAAGGGAAAATCAGGTGGAGGTACGAGGAAGTGTACCAGAAGGAAAAGTAGTCACATACAGGGATATATATTGTAGCTTGCAGAATGAATAGAGAGATGGGGTTTAGGGGAGGAGGAAGAATGAAGATGAAGGTAAAGAAAGAACAACCCATTAGTTAATGCGAGTAAAGGAGAGGGTGAAGGATGTGCAAAGGAGAGCAAGGAAGACACTGCCCAGTGCAGACTGAAGGAAAAGAGAATAAGAGATGTTTTCCCCTTAGCAGAGGAATGTAGAGAATTTGCATTTTTGCATTTGCATTTTTCCAAAGCAATAGGAGCTAATTAAAAAGCTTAATCAAATGATGCGGAATTGTATGTGTATTTTGTGTATGTGTATGCAGTTTCAAACATTCCTCTTGCCACCCTTCTGAGATGTGTTTTCAAGATGTAGAATAATTTCTCCTGAGAAAATTTTCTATCTGAATTGCAGGCTAGAGTGGTTGCAGGGTACACAAGTTTTACCACCTGTGTGGCTGTCAATAGAGTAAACTAATGAATTGTTTGGACCCTTCTAGCATGAATGACCTCCTTATCTTTTTTCTTTAAGTTTTTCAATCATAAAAGCACAGCCACATCACTGTTTTTAAGTCACTAAACACTTTAGTGTGGAGATGTCCAAGTTACCTCAGGTTTTGGGAGCTGCATAATATACTGATTCAAAAATTAGTCTTTCTCCAAGACTCTGCTGCTTCTGCATTCACCTTGTCTGCCATAAACTGTTTGGTGAGCTATAAACATCCTGATGAAAAACCAAACTACTCAATGCAGGAGAAAGAGAAGCTAGGGTGCTAGTAAGATAGTGTGAAACTTTGATAAACAGAACATCTCTGTCATTTACAGGGCTCATATCTGTGGACTAGTATAAAAACATAATTAGTTATATAGATAATCAAATTTATTAGTAATTTTCCCACTCACAGGCACACAAAGTTTAATGACAGTATTTACAGAATATTCCATGAGATATTGAAAGAATTTTGTATTTTAATTACCTTTGTTTAGAGTATTGGCTTTTATAACTGGCAGACGAATTTGGTAGAAAGCAAGTCTTCTAATGCTGCAAGCATGTCTCTAATGCTGTCTTGCATGCTCTGAAATCTTGAATAGAAGACACTGAGTGAAGGATAATAAAATACCAGACACTGGGGCTTGAGTAGAGCTCCCAAGAGCTTAAAGTGCTGGACAGCTGTGTGAAAGCACTTAGTATGTTGGAGGGAGATTTTGTAAGAACCAGTAAGAGTAAGTTTTAAAAGAATTAGAGTAAAAAATAAGGCTCCTAATTTTTAACTATTATTAATAGGAAAAATGATTGCCATTCATTTTAGATTGAGTGTATTTCAATATCTGTTTTTATTATCTTTAAAGATGCAGTTCTTGATGATGTTGAAATACTTTACATTTCCTCTCTGTAGTAGAATAGCTCATATTAGACTGCTCTTAAAGTTCTTACTTAAAATTGTTGTTTTGAGAATAACAAGTAATCTATATGTAGTAAAGGCAATATGGTTACATTTCCTGTCAGGGCAGTTACATCTTTTCTTTATACCACTGAATTTCACATTCCTTTGAATTGTGTATTTTCAGGTGGTTCTAACTTTCTATTTTTGTGCATGTATAAATTCATTCCTATATGCAGCTTATGGAAAATGATGACATGGGACTTACTTTTCTTGCACAATGCTTGACTCTTATTTTTTTTTACTTTTCTCTTACATTTTCTTTTAGGGAATATGTGTTTAAATTCAGCAGTCACTTAAGATATATGGAGCTTTGTTCATATGTTGCTGCATTAATGGTGATATACCTCTGTCATCAGTCTAGATAGTTTGTAATGCTCAAAAAGTTCTACAAAAAAGCTTTCAATACCAGTCTCTAAAATTGTTGAGCTTTGATTTTTGTAAATGTGCTTTTCTAACTTTTTTTCATGTAAAGCTTGGCTTTACATGTCTGTAGTTAGACATATATAAAAATGTGTTTCAAAGAATCTGCTGTTCAGCTAGTGAGTGATTTCACCAATCTTGTATTCTCCTCTCTGCTGCCTCCCCCCCGGACTGGTTTTCAACTGATCTCTTAGCACTTTAAGGGTTGTTGAATACTTCACTGTTCAGTATTTGTGCTAGTAATTTTATTCTTGTGCTTTATTTTTCTGTGGTACTATAATTTGATATTTCTTCTGTGAACAAGCCTTTAAATTCTTTTTCAGCTTCATCAGTATTTCCCATTTTAGAACTGAGTAACGCGTATGGAAAAAGCAAAAAGCAGTCAAACAAAAATAAATAATTTACATCCTTTGCTAAGTACAGTTGTGGGACATTTCTATTTTAACGTAGGTTGATGAGTTTCCCACTTTGGTGCATTTGGCTTCCTTCTCTTTATTTTTAAGGGGGAAATTGGTAATGCTTATTTAGTTCAATGTGAACTAAACAGATGGCAATATAAAAGCTGATGTAAGAGGTGTATCCTTATTTGGGCCTATTTAAGCAGATATGCCATGTTGAATTTCAGCCTTTTTGTATAAATGGAGCTCACAAGAGAAGTAAAACACAAGAATGGTATCCTGGTACCACTTCAAGACATGATCTTATTGACTCCATGGAATTGGTAGTTATATACAGTGTAACAAGCATGGAAATACAGTTGAAGTGTAAGAAGT
Source organism: Serinus canaria (assembly GCF_022539315.1). Taxonomy (NCBI): domain Eukaryota; kingdom Metazoa; phylum Chordata; class Aves; order Passeriformes; family Fringillidae; genus Serinus; species Serinus canaria. Next base: position 27,571,117 of record NC_066319.1, on the reverse strand, counting down.
AAGACAGACTTTTTTTTTTTTTCCCTCATACACAAGAACACTGGAATTATTTTGGGGCAGATGAGAACCTGGGTCCAGTAGCTGTGAGTATAAGAAGAGAGAAGCCAGAGGAAATCAAAGAAAATGGACCTCAGTACAACTATCGGATCATATTCAGAACCAGTGAGGTAAGCAGTCCAGGGGGATAGTAAAAGAAACTAGAAGTGAGAAGGCAAAACCAGGTGGAATATGTGGGGTTTATGTGCCTTTCAGTGTTGATAATAGATTTCTGTATAATCAGGGAGCCTCCTGACAGAATTATGCTTCGTGTTTATCTGTCACAGAACATTCCATAATATTTCAGAGTTATTCCATAGCATCCAGTACAGAGGAAATGCTGAAGGTTGTTTTGGTTAAATCATGAGAAACTTACAGGAGCTATATTAAATAGAAGCAAGCAAAGAGAAGGGAAATTGCCTTCTTTACTTTTATATGTGACACTGGGTTGACCTTTTAAATGCTCTATAGTATAGAAATACGGTACTAATACTAATTTTTCCAGGTAGTAGTTTCCTGTAAAACTTAACTCTGATGAATAGTTTGAGATAGTCTGATTACTGTTATCAATGAGTGGCATTTTTATATATCAATGTTGGTCTCATGCTAACAGAAATTCCTGAATGTCCTTGATCTCCACTGAGAATTGGAAAAATAGTATGTCTAGTTGCACTGCTGTTGCTAGTCAGTCTCAGTGCACACCTCAATATATGTGCTGTTTTTCCTGTGTATGCATAGCTCATGACATTAAGAGGCTCCGTGCTGGAAGATGCTATCCCATCTACTGCAAAGCATTGCACAGCCAGGGGACTTCCCCTAAAGGAAGTGCTGGAGTATGTGGTTCCAGAGCTGAATATCCATTGCCTAAGGCTGGCCTTTAACACTCCTAAAGTCACAGAACAGCTTATGAAGCTTGATGAGCAAGGGGTAAGTGCAGAGTTACAGAATTAAACAAATGATCTTAATCTGTCAGATTATTGCCATGAGTTGCAAAATGATCTTTTAGGTTTATATGATTAAAGTAAGTCTGTTGAAATGCCTCATTTAAAATAAAACTTGTCATCTGTAGTGAGAGTTATATTGCATTTATTTCCTCCAACTTTTGCAGAATATTTGGGATGTATGAAATCAAGTTCATTTCTCTGGGTAGCCTAAAGTTTTAGATTAATGTTTTGGCAGTTGTTCTTTTAAATTTCCTTTAAAAGAAACTACAGTATTGTTTTTCAAAGACTGTGGGAAGGGGGGAGTTCTGTTTTTCTTATTGTTATTATACTGAGAAGTCTCCCATGGTGCTTAACGTTTCACTGTAATACTGCATTGGCTAAACCATGACCAGGGTGCTGCCTGTCTTGTTTTGTTGGTGTTCTTTATTTTCCTTTCCCCTGGAACAAACTACATGCAAAATATTCTAAGGCTTTCTTCATATGAATAATTTTCAATGAGGGGATAGTCTCCTTGTCTTTTAAAGATGGGACTAAGGCTCGTTAACACTACAGCTTTCATTTAGAAAAGTGGAAGTCCGCTACTTAAGTGAATTTTATAATAATAAACTTCAGTAGTGACATTTTTTTAGCTGTGTGCATGCCTCAGTCCTCATTGGCAACCTCTCTTTCCATGCCTCTTGAGTGGATGGACCCAGGATGGGGACTGGGTCCCTCCCACTGTAGGGAAGATCATGTTCATGGCCACCTGATGAACCTGAACACACGTAATGGGATTTAGGTTTATGGGGTGTGTCCCAGAGTCCTGAGGGAATTGTCTTACAGAGTTGCCGACTCTCCATGGCATTTGAAAAGTGATGGCAGTCAGGGGAAATCCCAGGATATGGGAAGAGGGGAGACATTGTACCCATGTTTAAAAAGGGTAGAGAGGAAGATTCCCTGGGAGCCATCACTTTGTCAGCCTCTGCTCTGTCAGCCTCCCCTCTGGAAGGCAGCTTCCCACAGCCTGGGGAGGTTGTGGAACAGATCCTCCTAGAAGCTCTGCTAAGGCACATGGAGAACAGGGTGGTGGGTTTGAGACAGCCAGCGCAGCTTCAGCAAGGGCAAATCCTGCCTGACCAACCCAGTGGCCTTCTAAGATGGAGTAACTACATCAGTGGACAAGGGAAGGGTTACAGATATTGTTTTTCTGGACTTCTGTAAAGCCTTGGACATGGTCCCCCACAACAGCCTTCTCTCCGAATTGGAGAAAGATGGATTTGATGAGTGGACTGGTAGATGGATGAGGAATTGGTTGGATGGTCACATCCAAAGGGTAATGGTCAATGGCTCAGGGTAACAGTGGACATCAGGGATAAGTGGTGTATCTCGGATTCATAGTGGGACTTAAGATCTTCATTAATGACATTAGATGAAGGGATTGAGTGTACCCTCAGCAATTTAGGAAACTGAGCCATGCAGTTGCCATGCCTGAATGATGGGATGATTGAGAGGGACCTGGACGAGCTCAAGAAGTGGCCCCACAGGAATCTCATGAGATTTAAGGTGACCAAGGGCAAGGTCCTGCCCCTGGATTCTGTACCTCTGATATTCACAGGCTGGAGACTGAACAGATTGGGAGCAGCCCTGCTGAGAAGGACTTGGGGGTGCAGGTGGGTGAGAGCTGGACATGACCCAGCCGTGGGCACTCCCAGCACAAACGTGTCCTGGGCTGCATCCAAAGCAGCGTGGGCAGCAGGGCCAGGGAGGGGATTCTGCCCCTCTGCTCTGCTCAGACCCCACTGCAGTGCTGCATCAGCTCTGGGGTCCCAGCACAGGAAGGACGTGGAGCTGCTGGAGTGAGTCCAGAGGAGGGCCACCAAGATGATTAGAGGGACAGAGTATCTCTACTGTGAGGAAAGGCTGAGAGAACTGGGATTATTCACCCTGTAAGAGAAGGCTTGGGGTGACCTAATTTTGGTCTTCCATTACCTGAGGGGAGCCTATAAGAAAGAGGGAGGGGTACTTTTTTTACAAGAGCACAGAATGACAGGACGAGGGGGGAAATAACTTCACACTGAAAGAGAGTAGGTTTAACATAAGATATTAGGAGGAAGTTCTTTACTGTGAGGGTGGTGAGAGCTGGAACAGGTTGCCCAGAGAAGCTGTGGATGCCCCATTACTGGTGATGTTCAAGGCCAGGTTGGATGGGGCTCTGAGCAGCTTGGTCTAGTGAGAGGTGTCCCTGCCCGTGGCAGGGGATTGGAGCTGGATGATCTTTAAGGTCCCCCTCCAATCCAAACCACTCTATGATTTTATGACATCCGACAAAACTGTGAGGTTAAATTATCCTTAGTTCATATCCTATATGTTATTAAGTTGCCATAGTATGGCTTTCTAATACTTAAACTTTTGAAAATCGTTAAGGGCAAGTGATAGTTGAATTTTTATTATCTGCATCAAAGTATTTTCTGTTTTTGTGGTAATAAAACAGTTTGACACTTAGAGCAAAAAAGATAAGTACACTCTGTACTAATTAGTAGCTGCATTTTTTCAATTCTAAGCTAACAAAAATTGGGTAGCAGCTGCTCTACTAATTAAGTGCACAGAATGTTGATCACTTCTTCTTGCTGAGTGCCATACTGTTTCATTACAGCATGAGCATGTGCCTGTTTTATATAGCAGATAAAATGTTTTGTAAATTTAAGAGTTAAGATTATAAAGTCACCTTAGCCTGACTCAGGCACTAAATTTCATCCAGGAACCACTGAGCCAGATGTATATGCATCGGTTTTCATTAGAATAAGATGTCTTATATTTGAGTGAGGTCTTAAAGCAGTTGCTTGTTTTCATATTTAAGAATTTACACTTCTTTATTTAAATTTATCTGCCTTCAGCTTTAAGACTTCTCATATTTTTCTCTGCTACATTTTAAAAGTCATTTTGGTGTGAGTTTTTTTTTCCAGCAAAGGTTTTTGTATGCAGTGATTATATCATCTGTTGGTCTTGTTTATGATAAACTAAACAGATTGCACTTTTCAAGTCTTTCACTGCAACATATTTTCTCTTCATTTCATATCACTCTTATGGCTGAGCTCTGTCTCTTCTACTCTTTCAATATCTGCATATGTCATTCAGTGCTAGAATGGGAATATTTTTCTTGCCCTAGTTTTGTACTGATGGTGTCTGTGAAAGTTGCTCGTTCCTTACTTCCTCTTAGATTGCTAGAGTGGTAACATCTGCTGTTCATACATATGGTCCACACTGCTTGTCACCTAGCTGTTCTTTTATTGGATTTATTAAAATGCATTCATTTGAATAGTTCTGTGTTAAACAGCAATCCAATCATTTCCTAGGGCTTCACTGCCTTCTTTGCTAATCTTCACCTACTAATCCTTGTCATGAATGCAGAGCTCATGGTAGGTTACTGTAAGTTTGCTTCCGAAAATGATTTAAAAATTTGAATATTAGGGCAATTACTGATTTATTCAGTTGAAGCTAATCTTTATGTCAATTCCTCATTCACACAAATACTGCGAAATGTCACTTGGTTCTTAATATAATTCCTAGTTCATAGTATAAACTTGCTGACTGGTTAAATCCAAGCTATACTTTCTGCTGTCTTACTGGATGCTAGATAAATACTTAAAGTGCATTTTCCCCATGTATATAAATATGTAAATACTTTCAGATTATTAAAATAAAGATGTTGCTTTAGTATTTTTACCACAACAGAATTCATGCTTCAACTTCTTTTTTAGCTTTTTCTTGTAGTTAATACACTTCTAAGGACTAGGTTTGTCAAAAGGTTTAATAATAGGGACTGTATGCTGTTGTCCAGATCTGCTCTTTTTGATTCAGAAATGCTAACTTGTGTTGTCCTTAAGGAAACTTTTTTCTTTTTTCAAAAATTAGCAAGTCTAAGAACACAGCTAGAAGGCATATCCTGCTCTTTGCATAGTCCTTGTTTAGTTGACATTTTCAAAGCAATAAAGCACAGTTGTTTGCTTGCTCATTGGTACTGCAGATCCCATTTATATTTATGCCCTTGAAAATACTTTCTTCACCTAAAGTTGAAGCTTAAATAGTGCAAGTGAGAGAGAATTATTTTCTTTGTCCTAACTTCTTTAAGTGAAATTACTAGAAACTATTGTAGTTGGGAGTACAGCTAAGGTGTTGTGGTTCCATGGAGCACTTGCATCCATCCTGTTTCTGTGGGACTGGAGAAGGCACATCTGAGCAGCAGATGCCTGAATGGTCCAAGACAGGACCTACTACTGATGGTGTAGAAAGCCATGGCAGTTGTTTGGCAGGAATGGCAGCCGTGCCACCTCTCACCACCCTTCCTCTCTCCCCTCCTCTCCTCCCTCACCACGTGTCAGCAGGAGGCACTGGAGCAGTTTGCCAAGCTGGGCACATCCCATCCCTAAAAGTATTTAGAAGTCAAATTGGATGTGAATTTCAGCAAGTCTGGTGTAGTAGACCAGACCTGGTCTAGTAGAAAGTGTCCCTGCTGCCCATGTGAGGACTTGAGTCTGGATGATCCTTAAGGTCTCTTCCAACCCAAAGCAGTTCATGGTTTTGTGCTGTACTTTAGTTTTGTCATAAGTAATTTGAATACGTTTAGAAGACACAAGTTAGTGTGTCAGATGATAAAATAAAGGAATATTCGGTAGTGGGGAAAAAAAAGACAGCCTAGAACTGTGATTTATATATAATGACTTCTTCAGCAGGAGTAAGCTAGCCAGGTTATCCTTACTCTTTTTCCCTTCTTGTTTTCCTGCTGCTAATACTTTAATCCCCATCATCATTCATCCTTGATAGTAAAGGAAGCATACAGTGAAGTAGCAATGTCCAGAATTTTTAAGTTTTAAAACTTTCTTTCTTTAGAGGCAGAGTAATACCACTTCTGAGGGCCTTTAAATTATCCCACCATAAATACAATAGGTTAAAAATAGTGAATTTCAGTTTTAATATGTGTCCACATGGTCCTAGCAATTTCAGAATCCTTTGCCTCATGGCTTGGGATAGAATCTGTCAAGAGCAAATTACAGTATATTCAGATAACTTTGTTTCCAGTGCCCTTGCAAATAACTGTTTTCACTTTCCACTATAGTCCAAACTGGTAAATCTCAGGCCAGTTGTGATAGATTTTCTTACAATTTCATTCTGGCATATGTGGTTAGTGTTTATTTGAAACAGAGCTTCGGCAAAAATTCATGTGTGGGAGGAAGGATTATTTACTGAGCAATAAGGATGCATTTCTCTTGGATGAATGACATGCATAAACTCCAAGGCTCTCTCTTGTGCTCCTTCAATCTGAGTTCCTGCCTGTGAAATTGATTTTGGAGACAGCAGTAAATGGCTGGGGATGCTGCTTTCTTCCCTTCTGTGACTTGTCTATCTGTAGTCCAGATGTAAATGATGCCAGTGTACTCCTTTTTTGTGTGTGTGTATCAGTTTGGAATTGGTAGAAACAGTTTGCTTTGGGGCATCACAATTATAATTGGATAAAAAATTACTTTATTTACATCTTCAGCTTTTGCTGTATCAGGAACATCAACTACCAAATTAGAGGGAAAATGGAAATGAAAAGCACAAGTGTATTTGAAGATTGATGCTAGTCAATAGTACCTTCAAGGTATGACCAGCATTTTTCAATTTAGCTGTTTTTTTTGTTATTATCATCATATTTAAGTCAGGGAGTACCTACTGAATGTCATGGAGTCTTTCATCATTGCTAACAGATGAATGTGCTGACAGGTGAGTAATTTCTATCTTCTCTTTAAAATGAGAGAGACTTCATTTGGTCACTTGTTTAAGAAGCAAGCACATGATGTGCCCTACCCTTCTGCATGGAAGGCTTAGCACAGGATTGCAGCCATGGTAGCAGTCCGTGAGTGTCAAGTTCCTGGTGCTTCTCAGCTAGCACTTCCCATGTGGCTCAGTGCTGGACATTCACTTGCAAGCTGTGGTGCTGTCCTCCTGGAAATAAGCAATGTTCTTGTTTGTTTCACTTCAGAAAGCATTTTGACATCTTCAGATTAAATCTGCCTTCATCGAGGCAGTTACAGGAGAAAACAATGAGAGTATTTGGAGCTAGACTAACTTTTGAAATTAGACTGAATATTAGGTATTTTTTAATTCATGAATTATGGATTTAGGAAAACATGGGAAGTTAATTCAGTGCCTAAGTTGCTTCATCACTTGGTATACACATAAAAATTTACTCTTTTTTCTTTTGCAGTTAAGTTACCAGCTTAAGGTGGGTATTATGTACTGCAAAGCTGGGCAGAGCACAGAAGAGGAAATGTATAATAATGAATCAGCAGGTCCAGCCTTTGAGGAGTTTCTTCAGCTCTTGGGAGAGCGAGTTCGACTCAAGGGATTTGACAAGTACCGTGCTCAGCTGGATACAAAAAGTAAGACTTTTTCATTCTTTTTTTCCCCTTAAGTGAATAAAATGCTTGATATGGTTGCTAACTGCCTTTTTGAAGAGTTCTTAAAAATAACATCTTAGTTGTAGCAAGGCAGTTGCTTAATATAAGGGAAAGCAGAGCACGTGTAATTTAACTGTACTCATACGGTCCCTCAACTCTAGTAATAATTGGAATTTTGCACTGATTTGATATCAAATTATCAATAAAGCTACAACAGGAAACCAGTAATTATGGAACAATTATTGGTATTGCAAATCTATCATCAGTGTGTTGTCTTAAAGCTAATCAATACAGCTGGTATGTCTTTTCTATTTAAAATGATGTGCTTATAGACTGTCTCCAAAATGTTTTGCTAACCCATCTATGTCACTCTACCTTGAAAAGTTGATATACTGCTTTTCTGATGTCTGTTGCATGCAGTCTTTCTTCTAGGCAGTTTTGTCTTAGTCATTCTGTCAAATGTATTCCTCCCTCTGTGCTTTTTCTTTTTTAGTTATGGAAATTAAACTGGATTTGGCAGCTATGTTATCAGCTCTAACTGTAAAACATATTGTAACAAAATGCAGTGGTAAGATGATCTTGGGTGACCGTAACTATAAAAGAAACTCCCTGCATTTGGAATTGGTCATGTGAAATACCTGTTTATCAGCTAGCACATGCTGCATTCAATTTGTAGATCTGTTTGAATTACTTGGGGAAATTTTGTCTTGTGCTCCTTTTCTTTGAGTACTGGAGCTAACCAGTTCCTATGAAGATCTTTTGCTATATTGCTCACTTGTAGCAAAGGAAATGAAATAAGGAGTTTGATTCACAAAAGCTGAAAAACATTCATCAGCTTTAGTGTAGCAGAAGCTGTGGTCTTTCATGGGTCTCCTGGCACAAGTAGAGTACCTTGCTGTGCTTTAATGCTCCATCATTCTATATTCTGTCCTTAAATCCTACAGCAATTGCATTGCCATCTCCTCAGGCTGTTCTTGACCAGTCTAATCATCAATCCTCAGAGGGTTCTAAAGCCTCCTTTGGTTTTAAACCTATTTTGCACATATTTAACATTGTGTCTGCTTTTTTTTCTTGCAATACTTATATTCCCTCTGTTGTACTTCCTCCCTTGAGAGCATTTCATAGACATATGGAACGGTTTGGGTTGGAAGGGACCTGAAAGATCATCTCATCAACCCCCCAGCCATGAGCAAGGACAGCTTCCACTAGAACAGGTTGCTGAAAGATCCATCCAACCTTGCCTTGAACACTTCCAGGGATGGGGCATTCTCAGCTTCTCTGGGCAACCTGTTCCAGTGGCTCACCTCCCTCTCAGTAAAGAATTTCTTCCCAATATCTAAAATAAACCTGCCCTTCTTCAGTTTAAAATCATTCCCTCTTAGCCTATTGCTACATGTCCTTGGGAGAAGTCCCTCATCAGCTCTCTTGTAGGAAATACTTAAAATTCTCAAGGTGAGTTTTCCTTTTGCACAGCTCTGAACTGTAATTTTATTGGTTATAAAGATGAGCTAGGTCAAAAATCAAATGGGTGTGGAAAACAGAGAAAACATTTATTTAGCTTCTGGTTTTATATTGTGACTTTGTTACTTTCAGTTGTTAAAGCAAGATCCTCTCTGGCCTTTCTTCCGTGTTAGTTAAGATGTAAAAATAAGGAAAATAACCCATATTTTTTGGTGTCAGTCCACAAACACCGGTTTCTATTATGTGTAAATGCTGTATGATTGAGTTGATTCATCTGCTCAAATATACCCAAGAAAGCTGTAAATGTCTTTTAAGTACTTCTTTCTTTTGCATTTCTTCTGAGCAGCAGAGTTTTCCAGGGATGTTTTAAATTCCTTGACTCGAGGAAAGAATATTGTCAGGCTTTGAGTTTATGGACTACAATCTAGCACCTGTTGAATGCAACCTTTATGTTGACTGAGTCCCTCCTGGTTTTGAGAGGTATCTTCTTGTAATGAAGGTTTCTCCTCCATGTTGAGAACTGGCATATCTTTTTCATGTTGCCCAGTAGAGACACTCAGCTCCATTCTGTATCTAAAATCACAAAAACTCTTTATGTGAACACTTCAGTATGGTCATAGATGACAGGAAATCCTCTAAGAGAAACTGCTGCTTTCATGAAGGATTTAGTACATTTTCTTTCAGTCAAGGTTTACAGCCTCACAGATGTGAAACCTTATCAGCCAGAACTGCTTAGGAAGTCTTAAGTTGTCTGAAATCTTTCAGGTTAGATTGCCTGCAGGATTTCTGAGAAGACACATGTGAGCGTGCATGAGTTCTTCATGAGTAGGTCTGGACAGCAGCAAATGTGAACAATAGCAGCAAACATTTCTAATTTGATGGGGATGGTGGTACGTTCTCCTTTCTGCCAGTGTGCAAAGCACAGCTGGAAATGCTGAAAGAGAAGGTGCTTGGGGGGCACAACACTCAGCTCTTTGGATAGCTGCATTTGGGAACACTTACAGCATATTCTACACAGGAAATGGGGGAGAAAAAAAAGCCACTTAGTGGTAGGGGAAATGCTAAAGACCAGAGATGGTCACAAGAGCTGCATCTCACGTGTGGGGAATATATGTGCAACAGAATTCAGCCAGGCAATATATTTTCAGTAGCCACCTTAGGTAATCAGTCAATCCTTTTATGTTGGCCTTAACACAGAGACCTGCAAAGGAGGGGATTGTGGTTTTTTACTGGGACTTAGGTTTATAAGTTTTGTTGAAACAGCTAGGTCCACAGCTAGGAACTGAGCTTCTCTGTCTGTGCTCTTTTGTTGCTGGAGAGCCCTGTCTTGAAATAGTTCTTGCAGTCTCACTACTCAGGAGATTTTTCTACACCAGGATTGTGTTCAGTGGCAGAACAGTTGATTGCAAAGATGTGCTTAAAAACAAATGTCTATTCATTGACTTGTCAGAAAGGTCAGATCTATGTAAACTACTTGAGTAGTTTCTGTACCATTGATAATACTTTGCAAGCTGTGCTAAACTTGATATAAGACGTGGGAAGATTTTTCTCTGCATGGAGGTGAGCTGATCTGTATATGTACTCTAGAAATATTCACAATATTTTTAATTTATGCAAATAAGAAAAGTAGAGTTGCTCTAGCAACAGTTATTCTTAGAAATTTAGAGTTAGGGTCCTAATTAGTAAGTGTCCATAACAGAGCCAATTCCTTAAATGGAGGAATCTCATGCATGCTAGTAACTGAAAGCCTGTTTAAGTGTATTGCATCCTTCAAGGGCTTTCGTTTTGAATTTCTGCCAGCACCACTGTGAAAAAGAGATGCTACTTTTCAAGTTTTGTTTGTTTATTTCTAGAATTACCAGAGGGGAAACAGTCTATCTCCGGGCAGTCTGCAGACTTTGAATAGGAAATAGAGCTTGAAAATGTCACGTATCCCACAGTGACTAGGAAGCTTATGGCCATCACTTTAAAGTAATAAACATCACAGTCATCTTTCAAATTATAACTTCAGTCGATTTACTTTATTTTCCAGTTGTAATGTATGCTTTATTTCCCTCCCCCTCACTTAGTCTTGCTTCTCAATATTTTACATTAAGTGGGATCAGCTTGATAATGCTAGGCCTGGTAACAAGGACTGTGCGTCCAACAGAGTGGTAGTGTGGTTGATGAGGGAAATTAAGGAAGTTGATTAATATGAGCTGGGAATGCTATGATTTATCAATTTGATAAGATTATAAACTAAGGTAATAATGGTATGTTTTGGTACTAAATGTTTATATACTGCATGATTTTCTGATTGAGACATCAGAAGAATATAAAACCATAAGCTAATAAGTAGATAATAAAATCTAGGTAATGAATGGACTTTGAATTGACATTTCATGTAGGGGTTGTCAAGAAACCCCAATGTTTGTAATGAAATTATTTCCACAAGCTTTCCAACCTTGTGGAAATATCGATAGACTTACTCTTGGATCTGAGCCTTCTGTTGGGAGACCAACAAATCTTAAAATGTTAAGTTGCTTAAGAAGCAGAAAAAGAGATGGGGGATGTCCTTCTGCATTTCTCTGTGTTTGCGTTACACATACACTTTTGTATGGCACAAAATAAAAGATTCTGTCCTCGTTTCTGTCTGAAAACAACTTGGGTGTTTTAGAAGTTGATGATGAATGCTTGGTGTAAGCCTTGTGTATTGGAGAAGAGCAGTGTTGACAGCTACTGACAAAGCAAAGGTAAAGGGGGAGCAACATTAAGCTCTGAGAATATTTGTTGTTCTTTTGCTTTTTATTGGGAGCCCTACTGCAGTTTGTGTCCTGCCTTATCGTTGTAAGTTACTTTTTGTTCTACAATTCCTTGGAATGTTTTTCTTTGAAACAGGGAGTCAGATTCTCTACTTGTAATTGTTTTTATAGAGTTTTCTAGCACAGAGGCCAAACTGCTGTAGAGGGAGGCCGACAGAGTCCTGTGGATTCAGTCAGCACCATGTTGGTGGTTGTCTGCCACAGTTTTGAGCACTGTCGGTGTTAGGAAAAAAACCACTTCAAATGCGAGTCTGTTAATCCTTGTGAATGTAGGTGAGAATCATTGGAAGGACAGGAGACAAAAGAGGAATTTTAGAGATGATGAATGATGGAATCGAAAAAGGATCAGCTGCTCAGCTAAGTGCCCAAATCTAGTAATGGGGCAAGGCTGGGAAAGCATCATGAGTAGCTGTGCCATAAACTGGTGGCCAGAGGGCATGTCTTCAGTGTAAAAAGGTGCTAATGAATTTGAAGATCCCTCAGGCCTCTGTTAAATAGTAGTAGATTGCAGTGCTGGCTTGCAGTTTTGACCTTGAAATGATGGATGTTATTCCAGTACACAGTCTTGGATTTTATTGCAATAGCTGTGATTTGGTTTAAAACAAACACCTGCAGTTATGGTGGTGTACTTCAGGAAAAGTATTCTGGACTTCAGAAAAGCTGAATGGTGGGAGAGATGCACAGTCATAGTGCATATGGACTTCTGTTGGTAGCTGGATTTGAGCAGGAGAGATTCAAACTGTCAAGTGCTTGGAAATAATTGGAATTATTGAATGTGTCATTTGGATTGTAGCCTGATTATTTAGCTTGCAGAATCAGTGCTGTTCTCAGAAAACATTTTTCTGCTTAAAATTAAATCCTGCCAGGAAAGTTTAAAGTTTGGCTTAAATATGTAGGTGTTCTAGAATATTTCTGGTCAGAACTGTTTTATTCTATTCCCCCCAATACCTTTTGAGCCCCTTCCCCTCTTTTGGGGCCTGCTTTCTCCTGTCTCACTTCTCTTTTTGAATCTACTCCTCCCCTTTTCCAGTTATTTGTCATATTTTTGCATACTCTATTTCTAAAAGAGGATGTACAAATCAGTGTATTTACTGTTCAGCAGATAAAGCTGTTATGAAGTTGCATTGATGTTTAGGTGAAAATTAGGTGTATCTGTCTCCTTGGGTGTGCACTGCAGTGATCAGGCAGAGGACAGAGGCTGCTGTGAACACAGTGCAAGGTGAAGTCATCCCCTTGCAGCTGTCCTGCTGTTCTAATTAACATTTAAAGGAAAATTATTAGCATATTTAATATTAACATTAACTTGCTGAAATAATATTTAGATTGTAGGAATCTTTTATTTCTAATTCCCTTTTTATTATAGATAGTTGATTTGGAAGCACAAAATCTCTATGTGGCTATAATATAGGAAACTTTCCATCCCATATCATAGATCATTTTGTGTTTCATTTACAGTAAAGCTACCTCTATTTCATTATTCTGAATCTGACAGGGAGCAAGCTTCTCAAAATTTATACTCAAAATCTGGATAAATAAACTGTATATTTGTTACTGTAAATGCATCACAAATTCCAAATCTGTTATCTTCTTAGTAGCATGATCTCTCTGCTAATGAAAATGCTAAGATACAGTTTTTAACAGCTTTTTAAAATACATTGTTATAAATAGCTGGGATTATATAATTTAGTAGCATGTTTATATAACTTCAAATAGCCAGAATGCTTTGTTCCATATATAAAACTAGTTATTTTTCAAGTGGTATATGAAAGCAGGCTTTTTGCACTGTGGACATAAGTTGTATTTAATAGCATATATTCACTATTTTATCTTTAAATGTTACTGCTTAAATGAATAGCATATTTTTCAAGGTCACTTTTTAGAGTGAAATAAAGTAAAAACAAGTTAACAATTTGTCTGTAATCAAGTGTTGTTTTCAACCAACACTTTGTAAACTGAGTGATAGCCCTCTCTTTTTTTTTCTTTCTAAACTTCATAGTCCCAGTTTTTATCATTTTCTCTCCACATGGAAGTCTCTCCATCCACATTTAATTGTTTCGTGGCCTGTTTCTGGATCCTTTCTCTTTCTTCTGTAACTTTTAAAATAGGGTGGCCAGAACTCAAAACAGGTGAGATTACCTTAGATTAATATATCAGCATCATAATGTCATTTTTGTGGGCTTTTTTCATCATCAGTTATAAGCATGCTGGCATCCTGCTTTGGGGTTTTGACTGTTCCTGTCCATAAAGCAGCTACTCTAGTGAAGGTGCTGCCTGATTTCATTACAGTTAATTTCAGGTACTGATGTTTATGCTTAGGAGAAGTCATTCTGTTGTTATTGTGGGTTATTGGTCCTTTGCTGTTTTTTATGTGTTGGATCACAGTATTGATTTTCAGTATCTGTCTGCCTTCATTGCTGAAGTCTTTTTCACATTTCTTACAGTTCAGTGTCATTCTGAGATATTGGGTGGATATTTGATAACTGAAAGTTACCTCAGACTTGGTTCTCACTTTTCACATTAGGTAGGCTTTCTTCAGGGTCTTCTGGCATCAGTTCCCTATTCCTAACAAGTTTTTGTCTGGGAAAAGTAGGCAAAAGTGCACAGGCTGTCTTTATGTGACACTTGCTTTGGCAGGTGGAGTAAGTTCTTACTTGCTGATAATTCAGCTAGGATTGAGAAGGAATAAAAATTCTTGTCTTGGCTGATGATTTTTTTAATAATAATGAAACTTTGGGTTTGAATTTTATTTTAATAATATTTTATTTTGTCTTCTTTAACTGCAGCTGATTCAACGGGTACTCATTCTCTGTATACAACATACAAGGACTATGAAATCATGTTCCACGTTTCTACAATGTTGCCATATACTCCAAACAACAAGCAACAGGTAAGATGGGCTCACAAGAAGATGATCTACTGAGTATTTATGGCTACTTTTATTCATTACTAGCAAAAAACCACGTAAAGAATCAGAAGTAAAGGTGGTAGTCTCTGCATCAGGGAGATGAGCAAAGCAGATGATTGTAGGTACATCATAGATTTTTCTCCATTGGACTGCTTTCTATTCAATTGTGCATTACTTTGGTGTGAGTAGTATGCAATAATGTCAGTAGTGCATGTCACAAGGACCACAGTGTACCTGATGATTTTTAAATTATTTTAAACCTTCTTACAGCTAAGTCAATTGCCCTTTAAGGTTTGCATTCAGCAGATTGTAATATGCACAGAGATAATGAGTGGGTGGTCCAGCACACACTACACAAGAGTACATGAGCCAAAATAAGATCCTTCTTATTTACTGAAAGAAACCTACCAGGAAATTATTTATAGTGTGTCTTAAGGACAATGACAATTTGTTTTCAACTTTAAATAGGACCTACCACTGGTTTGTAAAAATGTGTGAAATGGGGGATGTTTTCTTGCTTCCATGTATCGCTGATTACTCACAGGATTTGTTTTTATCCTTTGTTTAGCTTAAAGTTTTCCCTTTTAAGTTCACTCTCTATGCTACATATAGAAATGAAATTGTTATGAAAGCAACCATGCTAGAACTTTATTAGGTGAACAGCTGATTCTGGTACTTGTTATATAACCCTCAATTGTTTCAGTTTGAAGTATCATTTGGGGAAAGAAATGGAGCAGTAGTAACTTATAATGAGAAACAAATTATTGGAAATTTGTTACAAGTCTGTTTTAACCTTTTTTTTCCCTTTTTTTTTTCCTTTTCCCCCTCATTAAAGCTTCTGAGAAAACGACATATTGGGAATGATATTGTGACAATAGTTTTCCAGGAGCCTGGAGCACAACCATTCAGCCCCAAGAACATCCGATCCCACTTCCAGCACGTCTTTGTCATTGTGAGGGTGCACGGTCCCTGCACTGACAGCGTTTGTTACAGGTAGCTGCTGCTGCACTCACTGAACTCATGGAACTTGAGTGCAAAGCTGTCATTCTTCCCCTAAATTCTCAGTAGGAAAATGTAATGAAAGATTAGGCTCAAGGAGGTTTTGAGTCATGTGAATTTAGAACTCTCTAAAGAGTAAATAGACACACAAATGTGTAGATGAAACATTCCCAGTGAGCAAACTGCTGCTGTCAGGTGTGAGTAAACACACACACACAGAGGCATACACATGCATAACAAGCACTTGGAAATTATTTTAGAATTGCCTTCTCAGTTCCTTTTTATTCTCTTCATTAAGTGTATGCTAGAAGAATATTTTTGCATTGATAGAAACAGAACAAAATTTAAAAAAACACTTCCACTTTTTGCTTAGATAATTTGGTCATCTGAGTTTATGCTCCATTTTTGAAATTAAGACAGTGAAATTAAGATTTAGCCTTTCAGAAAGAAGCTAAGCTTTCTGAAGTATCTTCATTTCTTATCTTGTTTCAGTCCAACAAAGAAATGACAGAAAATTATGCAGCAAAAAATAAAGTCTTAACGTGACCTTAAAGTCAATATGATTAAAATAGAAAATGGTAATTGATAGTAACATGTAATAAAGAATTGCAAGATGATATTCTTATTAGTATAATTTTTAAAACTAAATTGCAAGCATATGGAAATGTTTCTGAGTTATGATTTTTACTATCAGTGAAAGTTCTTACCTTTGTTATATACGGAACTCTTAGAGTATTTTCATTTCTGAATGTTAATTCATCTCAGATAACTTCTGTAAAGCATTTTCATTTAAAATACGAAATGTCAGACTAGTGGATTTAGAGCATGTATCTTGAAATGAGGTAGCCCTAAAATTAACTTGTTTTTGCTGAAATACAAATATTCACTTAAGGATTTTATTAAGGAGAGTGCTTATTTAGAGGAAAACCTAAGACTGCAGTGTATGAGTTGGTGTATTCTTTATTTTTTGAGTACATATGGATGGGTTAAAGGCTTTTCTCTACTCAGAAGTTTTTGGTAAAGTTCACAGAGCATTTCTAAAATTGATGCTGAACTTTGTACATGTATTAATTCTCCTGGACTAAGAATGTTCATGTGGATACTCTTTTTCAGGCTGCTTATTGAAAAATTCAACTGTTGCATAATTTATGTGAGCACAGCTTGTTCTTAAACTCTTAGACATATGTTTCAGCTCTTACCCGGTACAGAAAGTGATTTTGAAGCAAAGGGAACATAGGAAATGCATCCACAAGGGCTGCAGATGCATCTTTCACTTGAATTGCATATTACAACATAGATCTGCTTTTGTCTGTTACTTTAAGTAATAAGACTGCATCTATTTTCTTCCTTTTAAAAGGCATGTGAAAGATTGATACTTGCTAAACTGTAATAAATTCAAGTATCTGAGGGTTCTATTTTTTGCCTTCAGACTCCTGAATCACCTAATTTTTCAAGTGTTTACAGCTATAAGGGCTGGAACCTCATTGGTTCCCTGATGGTCATTTTGGCTTTAGTGATGGTACAGGCTTAAATTTGAAGGGGAGGGGAAACAGTGTGAAAAATAGCTGGGAGAATGTCAGTGTTCATTTTGAGGCACAAGACCACCAGAACATTGTCTGTTTTCTGTTCTGTCTTTAAGATGGAAATACTATTTTTTCCTGTCCTCTCAGTGCAAACACTTGATTTAAATTTGTAGAATTCTATTATGGAAAGTTTTTCTAGGAGACTTTTCAAAGTAAGTTTGACCTCTTTTTCACTGAATTATTTGGAACAGTTTCATGGATTCATAATTCTAGACAAAACAGGAAACCATATAGCATAAAAATGTACTGGAATTTATATTTTAAAACTACATAAAAGGAATAAAGTCAAGCACTATCTTGGCCAGTGATTCCCTCTCCCAACTAAGATAAACAATATTTCAAAAGTCTGGCATCTCTGAGCATTGCTCACTTTTTAAAACTTCTCTAGCATGTGTTAAAGATTGAATTCTTATCCCTGTGATTCATGACATTGAAAACTGAACCAAACAAAATCTTACTGGTAGTTTCTGGTAGGTTTTCATTGCATCCAGTAATTGTGTTTAATGCTCCAGCTTCCATTTCTTAATAACAGACCCTTCAGGACCACTAAAGATGAGTCAGTTGCTTCATGAGCACCCTCTGTTGCATACTTTGAGATCTACTGGTATACATTGGGAAGAAATATGACAGTAGTGACATCTTTTAGTATCATTTGCCAGAAAATTTAGTAATTAAAAAGCAAACAAAAAAACAAAGGGGAAAAACACCCCAAGCAATTCAGAGCAGCAAAACAAACAAGCAAAACACCCTACCACTCAAAACCAGAAGATACAGTTGTAGATTGGGTGACTTAATTTTTATTTTTGGTGTTCCTATATGCTTCCTCAAAAGATTTACTCTGAAATCTTAGTTACTGATTTTTCTGGGAGGAAGTTCTCTGATTATGTTTAAAAATTCAGGTAATACCAAAATGTGAAAATAATATCAGTCAGCATTCTAAGTGAAACACCACATACTTTCCTAATGTAATCAAGTTTTATCCTGTTCTTTATTTCCATTACCATGGTATCTTGGCCAATGTTAGTTAATGCTTTTTCAGATCTACTTACAGATATGTGGTAAGTCCTGTTTGGACTGTTGGAATACTTCTTGTCACAAAACTATCGAAGTAGAGTTTCAGTCTTTTAGGATAGTTTACCAAGAGAATGGTAGTGGATTGGAATATCAAATCTTCAGAGGTTCCAAACAACTTGCATCTGATTTATATCAAAAGAGCATTGACAATTGAGAATAGGTAAGCTGGTCCCTGTTGCCTAAGGCAATCTTATTGTCAGTCTATCACTTGGTGCAGAACTAAGAGGAAGAGTTGAAAAAGAACATATCTGTTTCTACTGTGTATCACTGGACTTCTCAGAATTTTCTTATTTCTGGTATTTTCGGAGTCAAGCAATATCAGCTAGTAAGGTTTTCAGTCCAGAAATGTAAAACAGTAATGTGATGTATTTATGCATTCAGTCACCAAATGATTTTGTCAGTGGAACTGGCCTTGTGAAATGGCTTCATTGCCTTTATCTTTTTAATGTGTTCATTTAATCTATATTTCTAGTGTTGATCACACACTTGGCACTGCTTTCAGATGAGCCTTTCAGCATTAAGTACTGCATTCTAAGCTAGCCTCTCTTATAGCATGAGTTAGAAATTTTCTTTTTATACCAAAACCAAACAAAATTCAGAACTGCCATACACGAATGATTACTTATTAAAAAAACTCCAAACCCTACAGTTTTGTACTTGAAGTTCTTTATAAGCTGTGGGACTGGGAAGAACTCAAAAATGCCTACATGCAAAAAATTGGCTTTCTGTTTATGCAGTAAAGGGGGCATAACCTCCACACTGGCAACATTAATACATAAATTCAGGCATATTGCTGAGAAAAGAAAAATTGAGGGAATGTATTGTCTGTAAGCAAAAACTAATGAATTTGCCTAGAGTGAAACACTGTGTCTCTTTTTCTTTTAATTCATTTAGTGTTGCTGTGACAAGATCCAGAGATGTACCATCCTTTGGCCCACCTATTCCAAAAGGTGTGACGTTTCCTAAATCAAATGTGTTCAGGGACTTCTTACTGGCCAAAGTCATTAATGCAGAGAACGCTGCTCATAAATCAGAGAAGTTCCGTGCGATGGCCACCAGGACCCGGCAAGAGTACTTGAAAGACTTGGCAGAGAAGAATGTCACCAACACACCCATTGACCCTTCTGGCAAGTTCCCCTTCATCTCACTTGCTTCAAAAAAGAAGGAAAAGTCCAAACCTTATCCAGGAGCAGAGATCTATAGTTCAGGTGCTATTGTCTGGAGTGTCCATGCAAAAGACTACAGCAAGGGTATGGAAATAGACTGTCTCCTAGGCATCTCGAATGAGTTTGTAGTCCTCATTGAACAGGACACAAAAAGCGTGGTGTTCAATTGCTCCTGTCGAGATGTGATAGGGTGGACTTCAACAGACACAAATATCAAAATATTCTATGAGAGAGGTGAATGTGTTTCTTTGGAGAGCTTCATCAGCAACATTGATGACATCAAGGAGATCGTCAAAAGGCTGGAGGTTAGAATGTGTTCTCTTGTTTGGTTCCCCTTCTTTGCTTTCTCCTCTCACCCCTTGGCCAAGTAAAGCTTCAATTTAAATAATGCCTGGGATTCCTAAAACTGTTTTAATTTTTTACCGTGAAATTTGTAAGGACTTCCCTGCTTCTATTTCTCGAAACAGAATATTGCTTTCACTTTTATCAGATATCAACTAGTCTCAAACTGCTGTGTGTGTGAAAAATGTATTAATATATTAAAAAGACATATTAAAAAGACTGGGTCCTTCAGATGCATGAGTTGCTCCCACACAACAAGTACAGAAGTGTCACATGATTTCTTTTCCTTGTTTTTCCTTCCCTTTGTCTGTTTTATAGGCTTGCTGTATCTTGTTTCAAATGAATCTGCAATGTCTTTGAGACTAACTTATTATGTTGCCAGCAGGGTGCGGTCCCAATCCCCACTGCAACCTTCAGATATACTCTGAATGCATGTGATAAACTAAAAATGCAGTGAGTCGTGGTATCTCCCTGTAAAACATCTGTCCATGCTCATTTTATATCCAATTAAGTTATGAAACAATGTGCTACATTTCATTCTCTTTCCTGTAATTTCACAAGTGTGGTTGTATAACAACCAGAAAAAAAGGAAATCTAGGTCCTATTAAATTGCCCTTGATGACATTGATGCTCATGGTACATGGAAGAGTTGGCATAGTCCCCAGTTTATTGTGCTACCACATTCTGACTGAGAAGTAATTTTGCCATTTCCTGAAACAGCCAGAAATGGAGAATGATTTTTGGTTACTAAAGCATAAAAGACAGAGATGCTTGTGTAATTCCATGTCTTATTCCGTTGTGTGCTGCCATGTATCTTCTAAAATTCCTGTGGTTGCAGTAAAAATTCCAACACAGAACTTGAGTAACCAGATTCTACTGAAAAACCTTAGTTTGAGCAACAGGACTCATTTCAGCTGATAATGTACCTAGGACTGTAAAATATATCCCTTTATCGTGTCCCACCATGATCCTTGGGAGTTGGTTGTTCAAAACTTGAGCCCCTAAACCTCTGTTAGCCCCAGAGGTGTCTCAGTGCACTAAAGTCTTTCTACATTTCAATTCCCAGCTTGTGACCAAGGGCTGTGAAACCGTGGAGATGACTCTGCGCAGGAATGGCCTGGGCCAGCTGGGTTTCCACGTGAACTACGAGGGCATCGTGGCAGACGTGGAGCCCTACGGCTACGCCTGGCAGGCGGGGCTGCGCCAGGGCAGCCGCCTGGTGGAGATCTGCAAGGTGGCTGTGGCCACCCTGAGCCACGAGCAAATGATTGATCTGCTCAGGACATCAGTCACAGTGAAGGTCGTCATTGTCCCTCCCTATGAGGACTGCACACCACGCAGGTATTTTGCAGTCGCTGTGTTCGCTCTGAAATTGTATCTTGTTTTGTGGGGAGAGCCACCATAGGGTATTAACCTCAAAAAAAATTGGTATAATTATAATACAGCATCCAATATTTTAAGGTTGGAATAAGAGAGCAGGAAAAACTGCCCATACTCAGTCTCCATGCCCCCCAAATATTCATTGAATACTAAAATATAATAATATGTGTTAAGAAGTTAGTGGAACCATGGAATTGAACACAGAAATCAAACAACTTTTTAGTCATAATCGTGTGTTTATTATGCATCAAAATTGATTGTACACGATTCTGCCTGCTTTGCTGTTTGCTGGTAGTTTCTAATGCCTGTGTATATGTTTCTTGAAAGCTAGGAATAGACTTAAATACTTCTATTTTCACAATAAGTAAGGCTGTAAATGATGAGGGTTTTTCAAAGGTACAGATCTGGCCAGAGAAATTGCTGCAAATTCTTCTTTTCTCCATAGATCTTGTTGCATCTCTCTCACTTGCCATCTGTATTAAGCCTGAAGCTCATGTCAATTATATTGCTTATATTTTTTGTATATTGCAAATATATTTATATAGTTTAAAACTGGTGCTTCATCAAAAATAAGCAGTAGTGTGTGCATTTTTCTTAAACTGGACATTAAGTCCCTCAATTTTTCTTGAACTCACACTGAAGCTGTAATTTTTCTGAATTCTCAGCATTGTCTGTAGCCTTCAGCTACATCACTAAGTCTTAATCATATGTTCCTGACATCCTGTATTTGTATCCTAGAAATGCTGCTGTAGGATTAAAATGGAATGATGTTTAATAGAATAAATTTGCCTCCAGGCTAGCTGAAGGTTTAGGATAGGTTTTCCAAGAAGCAAGTACAGTTACCAAAGTTCAGAGGATTTCTTGGAGTGAGAGACCACGAGAGCATTTTTGCACTGCTCTTTTTTAATCATCCTATACCCTTGTAGGTGTAATAGCTAAATCTTTGTATATTTAAGACTGGAGCTGAACATTAACACCTATTTATTATATTTATATGAAATTGTGTTTCTGAGAAAAGACTTTTTTTACTTGTGTAAAAAAAAATCCATGTTTGTTTTTATTGCAAGCAACGTGAACTCCTTTCGTCAATGCTAGCAAAAGAAGAGCAGCGAGAAAAGGAGTTTTTTGTCCTTTGGCTGTCAGTGGAAAATTGAATACATGTCAGGGATTAAAATGACGAGTGGCATAAGGTCACTCATGAGATATTTGGAAAGGTTTTGAGCAGTATTTAGCAGCCCGAGCAATTGGAAAGTTCAGCTGCAATCATCATGAAAGGATTAGAGCAGAAAAATCAGTGTGGAAAGCACAGATCCTATTATTTCTGAACTAAATTAAGTACAGCCAAAAACAGGCTTGCTGTTAGTACATCTAAAGGCATAGCAGTAAGAGAAATGACTGCACTTTTTGAAATACTCTGAGTTTTGTTGTTGCTGTCTAGTGAGCAAATGTTCATGGTGGGTTATTGCTAGTTATAAAATTCCATAAAGCAACTCTTGATCCCCCCGTTTACTCTATCCAAAATCATAACAGTTCAAGAACTGTGTCTTGAATTTGTAGCTATCCTACATGTATTACTAGAGACTTCAGTTAAGTATTTGCACAAAGCAGTTTCTCTTTTGGCAATCAGATTTCTGCAACTGGAGTCCTTTCATTATGTCCTCTGGAGGTCACTGAGTATTTCTACTACAGTAAATTCTGCAGATCATAACTAAAAATGAAGATGCATTCCAATATGAGAAGCAGTCCCTATTCTAATAAATTGGTTGGCATGATGTTGGGGTGCAGTTAGATAAGCTGACTTGGCAACAGGCACATGTACAAGGTCAGTAGGCGATGCAAAAATACATCCAAATACCCCAGTTCACATTCTCATGCCCTGTGCAGAGGCAGGCCTTTTTATGGTTAAGTCTCTACTAAACCATGATTACTAAAACATTGCTACTGAACTCATTTAGTTGGCTGAAATGAAACTAAGGACATTGTGCATTTCTGCTTGTTAAACTGTAAGGATGTTGCAGGGAGGAAAAAGAGAAACCCAAGCTAAGTAAATAAACCACTGGGAGAAGAATAGCAGGGACATAAAATATGAAGAGAAAAGAAAAACGAAGGATATAAATTATCAATATTGTAGTTCAGTTGTGAGTGGCCTTGTCTCCTGCTCATCCCTGTCTAGCGTGCAGTGGATCACATCAGAGTGGCCTGGGAGACTTTCAGGTGAAGCTGACCTACATGTGCTTCAGAAGCACATCTCATGCCTTTCAACTGATAATTTAATTTAGGCATTAAGACTGGAGGGTAGACCAGCATAAAACTGCAAAATGAGTATACTGTGGGCAGCAAGACCTCAACACTGACTGTTTCACTTTGTCTGTTCCTATTAGACCTTGCTTATGTCAGCATGGCCAGATAACAAATTCTGTCTTGTGTTTTGGTTTTTGCAGGGAAGATATACTAATATTTCTTACCCCTCATGGTATAATTGCTTAGAGGAAGAGCTATGGGTTCAAAATTTTGCACTGATTTTTTATTTTTCTTTCCATTAGAGAGTGATGTATGTGGATAAAGTAATTATGATAAAACATACTCAGTATTCACTCAGATATATACATACATATTTGTCAAGAGAAATGCCAAAATTATCCTTACCGAAGCAGAAGATCCCATCTTTTTTCCAAGTGCCTCATTTGAAATATATGCAGAAGTTTGCCTTGTTTCCTATGTGGGCTGCATAAGCTTATGTCCTGTTCTAGTCAGATTCTTATGCTGTGCTGTTCCTCAGGAAGCATCTTTGGGGTTTGGCATCTACAGTTTCTAGCAAGTCTTTTCATAATGTGCAAATTTATCAACTGAGGTACTCCAAAGCCAAAGGTGTTTGAAAGTTCTGTCTAGTGCCTTATTTCATGTGACTCTTGTCTTTTAATGTGTGGGCACCAGAAAGATGTGTCTCAAAAAGAACAAACATTTCAGGTCTTATTTGTCTGGGTGCAGGTAAGTTCTAAAACACATGGCTTTAGGAAGGGGAGATACCCTTCTCACATATCTCTTTTAGCTTTTCTAGCCCAGTATCAGATAGAGAGTATCAACTGGAATGCTGGAATGGATGGCTGTAAACTCTTCTGGAGGGACAGACAAGGACAGGCATTGGGTTAGGGCTCAGTGATGGTGACAACAGGGTTGTTAGTGTGTGAGAATCAGGGCAAAGTCCAACAAGGAAGAGTCCATTGTAGTCTGTTGTGTATCTCTCACCAGGATGAAATCCATCATTAGTCCTTTTTCTTGTGCGAGCCTTCTAAAATTTGTTAAATAAACATTTCTTAAAAAGAAAATCTCATACTTTCATAGAATTGGTTCAGCTTCTGTCTTCAGGTTTCCCTTCTTGTGATTATGGCACGTGTTTTTATTTTTTATAGCTGCATATTACTTTCTTCATTTCCAGGAGTTCTTCAGAAAACTACCGTATGCCAGTGATGGAGTACAAAGTGAATGAAGGAATGTCATATGAATTCAAATTTCCCTTCAGAAATAATAACAAATGGCAGCGAAATGCAAGCAAAGGGCAGGGACCTCATGTGGCTCAGGTGCCCTCTCAAATGCAAAGCCCAGTACCATCTAGGATTAGCTCTGGAAAAGGAGAAGGGAAAATGCCACCCCCAGAACGAGCCAACATTCCCCGAAGCATCTCTAGTGACGGGCGCCCGTTGGAGAGCCGGAGGTATGTGTCTTCTTCACAAATGGCTTCTCATTGCTGCTCTGAGTCTTGCCTGGGAAAATTCACAGGAGTTTTATCTAAGTATCTGAAGACTGCTTTTAATCTTGGTTTTAATTAGTCAAAAGACAGCATGACTATGAGTGAAACAATAATCAAAAGGAAATAGCTTTCCTGGCACAATTAACCACAAAATAAAGTATGCTGGGATGTTTCTTTGTGTTGGATGGTATTCTCAAACTGCTGTGATATTTAAGTTTCAAATGAGTTACAGAGTTTTAGAGCTAAGTGTTCATGAACGTCAGCATTTTGAAAAAGTAAATCAAAAATTTATCTTGTTCATGGGCTTGGTATTGCCTAAAGCACCCAAAGCAAAAATAGTATCTAACAGGGTTTTTAGCAAGAGAATTCTGACTAGTATAGAAGGAAATTTATCTGATTGGGGAGTGTTCAGTGTTCAGACATTTTAGGCTAGAGGAGAAATTGTTCTAATTTTGGATTTCTCCAGGGTGGTTTGGGGTTTTTTGTTGTTTTGAGTTCTTTAAACAAGAAAGCGATTGTTAGGAGAGGGGTATCAGGGCCATCATGTAACAGTATTTTTATTCTTTCATGGAAAATTACATATTTGATAGCATTCAAATGTACTATCATTGGTTTGATTATCTATACAAATCTGTCTCTGCATTTGCAATGAGATCTGTGGACGAAAGCAAGTTAATAGCTTGTATTTCTTATTTTGGACAATTCCTAGGGAAAAAAGCTTTAGATAGGTTCTGATCATCTTTGTGGGTGAAAAATACAAAGCAGTGGTAATAAGATGTATATTGTGGATAATGTAAGAGAGTTCTAATGAAGCAACTTAAAATCTTTTTCACATCTTGAAGAACTGGGGATGGAAAAACATGTTCACAGATGGTACAGCCAAGACCAAGAAACTACCAAGGTGAAATTGAAACTTCTGTGTTGGATACCTTGTTAGGAAATTACAGTGGTTGCTAAGGACTTCATATTCTTACTTTCTTTTTCTTAAATATATAAAGCTCCCATCTGTGGGAGTTGGAAAAAAAGTGCAACACTGGAAGCACTAATAATTTCATAGATGACCTGACTAGACTGTCTGTTAAAAAAAGGTTGCAGAAGCCACTGAAATGCTGGACTTGATTCTCAAATTATGTATTTGGACCAACATAAAAATTGCATGGCTACAGGCTATATCTGCCTCTCAGAGCTAAAGACAGGCAGATGCTGAACTGAAAGGAAGAGCAGCTGAGCTGGTGGCATTTTTTTGCTCTCTCCAGTGCTGAACAATCTCCTTATGTGGCTCCAAGAGGCACAGTAATACCTGGGAAAAGCTTAAGGCAGTGACAGACTATTGAATTCTGTTGAGTTTCTGGTTTTTCCAGATGCTTCCATCTCATCATGGCATTAACCAGAGAGCTTGGCTGCAGTCTTGAGTTGGCTTGGTTGAAGAGAGCCTTTGGCTGCCCTGGGAGAAGTGGTATTAACAACTGTGTCTTCCTTGTGCATAGAATTGTACACAGGCAACTTCACCTACCTAAGGCATTCAAGATTTACCCAGTCTCTGGAGGCTTCTAGAAGGGGGGTTATGGCCTGATAAATGTTTGCAAAGTGAAAATTACATTTTCTTAGTCAGTATTTGTTTTCAAAAAGTGAAACTTTGACTTTTCATTTCCTTCATTTTCAGGGCATGTAGCTGGTGGGTTGTTTTGATTGGGTTTTTTTTTTCTCCTCTAGGCATTCTTTTGAGTATTCTTTTTATTATTATTCAGAAAGGGTTCTATTGGATTTTTTCATCCTTGAAAGTATATTATCAAAGTAGCTTTAAAATTTCACTGGGAATTTTTCTGGATGCTTGAAAAGTGTCTTCTGTCATCTTTCTGGTCTGCTAAACATGTTAGTCTTGGGTAAATCAAGTTTAAATATATCATCACATAAGTTTAATGTCTTTTCAGTTAAAGGGAAGAAATTTTATTTTTTTCATTATAAAGAACTACAGGAGGGGGAAAACCTCAGCAATAAGCTCACTGCAAGACTCATTTGTCTTTTCTCTTCATGATAAAAGAAAGCTTTGCTTTTCAGAAGGCTCAGATACTTCTTATTGTGTAAAGTTTTAAAATGAACAAAGGTGGGTTTTTCATAGCCCTCTTAACTGCTGTCTCATTTGGTTTTTCACCACTCGTTTTCATATTTACCCTAAAGAACACTGAGGAGGAGGTGCTGAAATCTGTGCATGTTTCTGGTGCAGGCAGTAGTGGTGGTGCTCTGCTGTGCTTTGCTCCCTTTAGTCCATTTAAATATGTTAGAAATAAATAAAATCTGCATTAGCAGTCTTGAGAACAGGAGAGTTTCACTTCAAATTCATCTAAACATTGTCTCCCCATTGAGACTGCTGTTGTAGGTGGGAGAGAGTGTGTTGCTTGACAATCCCTCATTCTGCAAAGGCAGACAGATGCCCTGTCCAGCTGAGTACTTACATTTGCCTTCTTTGGATTATCTTCATATATCCAACTTACTCACTTATTTTCCCTGATCTTCACAGTACCTGGATCCTTGAATGGAGTCATTATTGATATAGGTGGGTATTTGTAGGTAGGAAAAATAACCCAGAACTTTATAAATGTAAAATAAATCTCTAATGTTACTGCAACATTAAGACTACAAAATCTAATATTATAAATTAAATAAATTCCAAGTTATGGTGTATTTCACAATATTAATTACCGTGTGGGATACTATATAGCCTGTTACCCAGAATGAATATCAGGCTATGTTAAGGAAAAAACAATAAACCACATATGTGTGAAGTAAACCAGGGCTAATGTTTTTAGTGAACATGTAATTATAGCACTTGATTTTTTATTCCCCCCCCCACTTTTCAGGTTTTTTGTTCACTTGGTTTCTTCACTGTAGTAAGAAACAATGTACAAGGAAAGGAGAGGAGATAATGGTAGGTAATTATCTGTTCTTAATTAATTTGTCAATTAAGCTGGAACCAGTTTTAACTAAAACTTGATTGACAGACATTTGAAAAAGTGTGGAAATCAGTGAAAAGCATGTTGAAGACTCAAGTCTGGACTTGAGCACTTCAGTCTGCAGCTGAGTACTGTTGCATGAAAGCTCAAGGCTCTCAACTAGAAAATTTCTGAGCACAGTTAATATTTCAAACCAAATGGAAATCTGAATTACAACATGACTGCAGTCACACACTGGCAGTAAAATTCCGCAGTATGGAAGTATTAGAACAATATCGTTAGTTGGTTTTGTGTCACATTGAGGACTTTGAAGCACATTCTTGCCCTAAGTCTCCATACTTGAATGATGGCCATGTAGTCAGTGAAAGTAATTATGCCAGTTATAGTTTATAGGTTAATTCCTGCAGGCAGATTGTATTTTAAACTCTTCCCATATTACCTAAAAATCCTTATCTGCTGCTGTGTCTCTTGCATCAGTGACATTTTTCCAAATATAAACAAACAGGTGTCTGTGCTCATCTTGCTACCTGTCAAGTCAGCATTGTAGTACATGCACTGCCTACCTCATGGGGTTTGAAGATTTGATATTTAAATGTTCTCAAAACATTCTTCAAATTAAAGCATGTACTAACGTGAGGTTATATACCATATATTTCCTACCAGCTCCGGGACCTAGAGCTGGATGTCTGCAGTGGAAAAACCAGAGGTTTGTTAGTATGCATGCCTGTGCAGCCAAACTCTTGCAAGGTAAAAACATCTGAGAAGAGAGCCATGAAGTGTCATGTCAAGGTTTGGCCATTCTTGTTTGAAGAAGGCCATCAATGAGCCCAGAGATAACCATAAGAAATGCTTACAGGTGTAAAGAAAGACTCTTTTTACAAGGTCTGACAATCCCCTGGCTGTCTGCTGTGGAAGATTGCCTGGAGCTGGGTGCAGCACCTGTACTGCTGTGGCTGCTATCTCTTCATCCAGGCTTCTGCTAATTGGTCTCTTGGTAGTTCTAGACCTCCTACTTGTTCTTTTGTCATGAAGGCTAGTGAGTAATCACTGCTTGCTTGGTCCAGTGTAATTCATGTTTGGATGAAGTGAAGCAGAGAGGATAAGTTTCCCTATAATCCCTGGAGCCACAGAGCTTGTTCAGTGTGTCTTCATACACAAACTCTTCTGTACAGCTGGTGTCCCGCTGCCTGCCTCTGTTTTGTTGTTACAATATGCGTTTTCTGAAAGGTGATGATCAACTTGAAAAAAACCCAAAAACTTGAGAAGGTACAACATGACAGCATAATTGCCTTTTCTGTTTCATTCACTGTCCCCTTCCTCAAAATTGCTGGTTTTTTTTCCTTTTTGAATTGAATGGATTGTTTTCTTTTAAACATGAGAGCATTTGAGACAGTGTTCGCAGGAAATTGTTGTGGCTTGCAGTATTACTAGGATTGTAAAACTCAAACACATGGAAGGTAAGCATGCCAGAATTAAATTTGCTGTGCTGTTTTTTCCAGAACTCTTGTGTAACTGTGTATTCAGATGCTTCTTTTGATTAAATTACACGAATTTCTTGTAACAGAGGACATCTGCCTCATTCAATTCACACAGTGGATGCAGCTCATTAAAGAAGAGCTATTTAATTTTTCTTTTCCTCTTCATTACTCTGTCCCTTATTTACTGGATGACATTCAAATCCTGTTGTAAAGATGCCATTACTAATTCCCCTCTAAGCTTTACAGGGGTGCCCATTACTATAGTTTCTGAATGCTTCATGGGTATTAATTAAACTTACTTTTCAAAATTCTTGTGTGAGAAGAGATGTCTTTGGCCCTTTTCAGATTAAGAACAAAGGTAGAGAGATAAATTATGTTCTAATTACTTGTTCTGCTTATTTTGGCCATCTCATATTTGGAAGTGTGCCCAGCATTGTTAATATTTTATATATTCAAATTATAGCCTCAGTTGACTTTAGCTGCTTCAGGAAGATTTCAGCTCCAAGATATAGTGGGCCTTGGAATCAAATAAGGCCTTTTGAGAAATTAAAATTAGTTACAACAAATGAAAAATTGTCATTAACAAATACAGTAGTGGTCACATCGGAGGGCTTCAGTGAGCACAGAGTTAGAATTCAGTTTGCCAAGTCAGCACTGACTGTAAGGCTATTTTCCCTCCTCTGCCAGCCTGACCTTCCTTTGCATCTGAGCTCAGTATAGTCCCTGCACCTGTACAGCGTTACAGGAAAAGGCACCTGTGTGTGATCTTGTCATTAGCCTGCCTTAGGCCATAGCACAAAGTGACCTAGACTGACATTTTCCCTCTGATGTGTGTACTGCATACCTATGCACACTGAATAGTGGGGAAAATTACAGCTAATGACATGGAAATTCATTTATTAAGAGCAACATGGATGCTTTCAATGTCTGTGCTGTCATATTAAACAAAGTAAATGTATGCCTATTCCACTCACTGCTTTCACAAAAGATGATGTTCTTCCCATACTTGGCAAGACTCAACCAGTTCTTTCAGGATGAACTAGATCTGTTAGAACTAAATCATGCATGGGATAATCCCAGTTCAATTGACTTCAATGTAATTGTATCTGTTTAATGTAATGGA
Organism: Serinus canaria; assembly: GCF_022539315.1. Classification (NCBI taxonomy): domain Eukaryota; kingdom Metazoa; phylum Chordata; class Aves; order Passeriformes; family Fringillidae; genus Serinus; species Serinus canaria. The sequence goes on along the minus strand of NC_066319.1, from coordinate 27,540,710 downwards.
TGCTTGGCCTATTTTTAAATTCAATTGTGGGACTCATGCACTTAACCATTTTGGCATTCCTTTTTAAAACTCTTTTGAAATAGATAAGAGCTTGCTTTAGTATGGTTTTTAATTATAAACAAAAGACCGGCTTATATTATTTTAGCTATAGGGGCATACTGCTAACACAACACAATACACCTTTTGTCTTGGGAAGTGCCTTTCATCAAAAGATTTCAAAGCAGTTCAAAAAGTCAATTTGAACTAATTTGCTCTTAAGTTCTTTCCTCTTATGTGCTTCACACAAAATGAAATGTCTTATAGTGTTAGTGCGTTTTAGTGCAATTGTGAACTGTAACGAAAATATATGTGTGCTTTAAATAAAAGAATGTCCTACCTGACTGGTTGCTCATCCCTATTGTTCAGATCACATTTATAATGCAATTTTGTTTGCCCTCAAGGTCTTTCCTCTTTGTAAATGAGTTAGAGCTCTATGACATAGTTCTGAAATTTAGAAGTTCCTTCTGAACAGTGCTGTCACTTTTTGGCAAGGCATAGGAAGAAAAGACAAGACATAGCTGAATCTGAAATGAAAATGTAAGCATTTTTCAGCAGAAAAAATTTCAAAGAAATTATTCAAAAAGTAATTGGTTTCCTTGCCATCAATTCCAGTTTAGTCTTGGGAGAAAAGGTCATCATTTTAAACTGTGTATTGCTCTGCAAGTGTAACTGAGTTTAAATGTGTGTGCCTTTATATGTGAGCAAATGCTAATGAAAGAGCATTTTTGTGTGGCCAAACAATTTTTTCTTTTAGAGGAATGCTTCTGGGAAAATAAACTGCTTGGCTTATGGGTCCCCAAGTTTTCAAGTCTTCAACCATGTTCTTTACAAACAAATATTTCATAATAGTTGCTTGATAAATGTGGGATAAGTTAAAATATGTTTGTTAGACTGGAAAGGCATTACTGGAATTGGTGTAGTACTTACCATGGTCAGGCCTTAGATAATTCCTTTTTTGTCTCAGAAGAAGAGCTATTATTAGTTAGATGCACTTCATGAAATTCCAGATGGTGAAAATGTTTGATCCAGTTGTACTGCTCTTTCTATTTTAAGATTTTGTTAGTTTACTGCTTTCTTGCAAAGTACTTTGGAGGACAATACACATTTGCTATAAATGTAAATATAAATATATATACACACACTGTTTTGATATATATGCATATATAAGGATCATTAATCAGTTCAATAATTATTTTTAATTTCCAAAAGATTTTTTAAACTTTTTCAAGTTTTTACAGTATTGTGGTAAGAGCTAATTTAAAATCTGCCACTGCTTTAGAGATACAGATTAAATGGCCAGGCTAAGATCTTCTAAAGCCCAAGACCCAAGCTGGGTGCTGAGGCAAGTTATCTATATGTTTCACTGAAGTCATTATCTGTTTTTCAAATATTAAATTATTTAGCTTGTGCAAATTACTGTTTTCCTAGATAAAGGCTTTTGTTCACAGTAGGAGTTTGATGTTTGTGAATGGTATTAATTCAAACTTTGCTTGAATCACTGTAAAACTTTTGAATACTCAGTCACGACTGAGTAGAACAAAGAGCCAGCTAACAGCAGTGAGTTCTGCTGGGGTTTGGGAAACAAAATGCACAAAGCTAGCAGTTATCTAAGAAAGCCTTTGACTACAGAACAGGATATGAGTTGGGCAGTATAAGCCTGCTGCTTCCAGCCATTCTGCCCAGCTGCATGTGTTGCAGTTCGAGACTGTTTATTTGCTGTATGGTTATTCTGACAGGTGAAGGCTTTATGTGACTCAGGTCTTTGTTTTCAGAGTTCTTGATCTGTTGAGATAGTTTTGTATTAGAATGTTATAGTTTTGTATTAGAATGTTAAGTTTTAAGGTGGTATGTATAGATTGCATTGCATTTTTTTAGTCATTGTGTTTTAAAGACAAGTTTGGTGGCATAGAGCTAAGCTTGATACTCTTGGAAGAGTTTGCATAGGCAGCTCTCTACATTTAGTTTAAGTTCTAGGCAAGAGTTTGCTGTGAGAATTAGGAATATTTTCTTCTATTTGGTATTTTGATGAGGAATGTCATGTTTTGTAATTCTTTACAATCAATCTGTAACAACAGACTTTAGAAACCAGAATGTTTTCCTAGTGCATGCCAGAATTTTCTTCCCACATTGGCCTTTATTTCTTCCCATGCATCCAGGGTTTTACAGTTGATTTTCATGGTTTCCAGTAGATGAATAATGGGGAATTGTCTGATCCTTCAGCTGATAGGATTTCTGCTCTCTCCACGATGGCATTGCTTGCAGCTGTGGCAGTTTGCAGGGTGTTGTTGAGCATGCCTTGCAGTGTGATCCTGCTGATGTGAGGCTTCCCTTGCTCTGAGCAGGCTGTCCCCTGGCTCCGATGTCTACGTCACCGTCTCCTCCATCGCCTTAGCGAGGTCGCAGCAGTGCCGTAACTCTCCAAGCAACTTATCCTCCTCGAGTGACACTGGCTCTACTGGAGGCACTTACAGACAAAAATCCATGCCAGAAGGGTAGGCACCAGACTTTTTATGTACTCTGTTTCTGCAGATTTTTTGTTCTCTGTTCCGTTTGTTGTAATGTGCGCTCAAGGAGTGCTTACGCAGGCTCCTGTCAGCTGTTGTTTACATGCATGGAACCATGGCTGTTTTCAAACAACACTGTCATGCTTCTTGAAAAAGCCAGTTTTAAAAATCTTTTGCTTCCACTTTTACCTTGCACCCTAACTGCTCTCTCTGATCCTAGTCTGCAGCTGCTCAGGTTACTACACAGAAGGACTTTTATTTATTTAAAAACCTTCATTAAAGGTGCTTGTTTCGTGTGGCAAATTGCTTTCTTTCACAGATTTAGATTCTAAAAGAGAAGAAGTAATAGGTTTGGGACTTTGCAGTCAGTTAATAGTTGAAGCAAAGTAGTATTGAGTGCAGCTAAGATGTCTAGGCACAAAAGTGCTAATTAATCCACATCTAGCTTCTTTTTCACATGTTCACAGTCATTCTGTCTTAAGGCTTCCAACTTTCCAGAAATCTTCAAACTCTCTCAAGTGTCAATGCAAGGGGCAACTTGCAGAGGAAGAAATTAAATCTGTATCATTTTCAGAGAGCACCAGAAGGACCAATAAATCAAAGATCTCCAAGTAGGAAAAAAAAAAAAAAAAAGGCAGCAGAAAAGCTGTCAACTACATTCCAAATTACTTCCCATAGAGGAGATAAAGGGGCAAAACTGCTGATAGTTCACACTGCAGATCTTCCCTCTGAAGTATTCTTGAGTACTTTGCAGATCATTATGTGTTATTAATTTTGGTTTGGGTCTTCTGTAATGTAGGAATATCTTTGTTTTAAAATATATATTATTAGTAGGATTAAATGCCATTGTCCAGAACTGCTTTGTACAAGGGCACTGTTTTTTGCTTCTAGGTGCTCTGTGTCAGCCCAGAGAACACTTTTCTGAGCATGTGTTTGAAAAAGTACTGCTTCTTGCTCCACAGCACTGAAGATTTGTCCTCCCCTGTCCTTCCTGCATCTCAGTTTGATGTTTTATGAAGAGTCAATCTCTTCTCTGCTGCCCACCTTCATGAAGGCTTTGATTCATGACACTATCAGGCCTGTTCTGGTCACTGTTTGAGTTTGTGCTTACGTCCTACTGACTTTAGGAGATTTGCCCTTAAACCTGTTAAACTTTGCTGTGAGGAAACAGTAGATATAGGTGTATCCAGGGCTCTGCAGCTGGAAAAAGGCACTTAACCTCTTAATCCTCTGTAGACTTTCTGGCTCATTCACATCACTGCCAGCAGCATTTCAGTGTTACCTTGAATTCTGATGAGTAGCTTTATCGTTTGCTCTTTTCCAACGACATCATTTGCACTACAAAAAAGGTATTGCTGCCATATGTCCTTAGACCATCACAACCATAAGGGCTTGAGTAAGAAGGGATTTTCTGACACACTTTAAGGTTTTTTTTGAATTGTCCCCAGAGCACACCAGCACCCATCCCTTTTCCATCTTTTAAGGTAATTATAAACATATGTTCACTGCAGCATTCTTCAATCATTTTGAAATTTCAGCAGAGATGTGTCCTAGAAATGCTGACTATACTGTCATTTTGGAGTTGAAGTTTTAATTTGGTGCAAGAAAACAGTTTAAATGGAAGAATGAAACAAGCAATTAATACATGAACTTTTCATGGTCTTTATTGGATGCTCTTTAGAAAAGCCCCGATTTCTTTATTCCAATTATTTTACTGTTCTGTTCTATTCTTATAAGAAAAGCAGTTTGCCTCTCATACTGTCTTTGTACACATGAATCATACGTATTCAGGATTTCCCAAACATCTGCCAAAATGGTAAGCATGTAAAGGCTAAATGGAACACATGAAAAATGTGATTGTAAAGGAATGTTTTCCTTGCCTCAAGAAGCAATTTAATGTCTGTCCCTTTACTAAAAGCTGATGCCAGTTCCATGTTCATCTTCTGTTTAAGATTGGTCTGAAGGAGCAGGTTCAGGGCACCTCGGCAGGTGTTTGGTATCCCAGGTGGGGCTGGTCAGCATTACCCTGGATGTGTTAAAACAGGCAAGAGAAATTGAAACATTGAGTTGCTAAGATGTTAGAGAGAATGATGGGCTGGAATAAGGGCCAAGGGAGAGCCATGTCCTGAAGGTAGTCTTTGAGAGATCAAGTTCCAGTGCTCTAGATACACCACTCTCTGAGATTTCCCAGTGCAGGATATCTCAGCCTCACCTTTTGCACATACATTTATTTATTGTTACACAGTGTGACAATCGGAACGTTTGTGAAATTTAATGACCAGAAGAATGCTTGAGTCCAGCCTCTGTCAGACATTGGTAGAAGCAGTAATTGCTGCCTCTAGATTATTGATCCATATCCTAAGCTGAGTTTAAACAAAAACTTCACTGCCCTCAAGAATGTACATATTGATCTTGATGTGTATATGTGTGTTCTGTACACTTACACTGTGTTTGTGCATTCACTATTGCATCAATAAATTATTGTAGAAAGTAGAATTTAATCATACATAGACAGCCTATATGCATATGAACATAATGGAGGTTAGGTAGGAGGACATCACAAGAGAAAGCAAAATATTGATGCAATGCAACTTCATTGCACCAAGATTTGTTTGGGGCTTGGCTTTTTCTTTTAGATGCCAGCTTCTAGTTATTTTATCATGAAAATATATTCTTCCCATGAGAGTTTGTTTACAAATCATTAAAGTTAGACCACAGATCAGTGTTTAAGAAATCAATCAATCACCTTTGAAATGCATAACGTATAACAATACAAGATACGTATAACAATGTTTAGACTTGTTATACGTATCTTGTATTGGTATTGAAATCATCATGTTTCATTTAAGTATTTGATAAGAGAAATCCTACTTAGGCAGATATATGCAGGTTTTCCTTACTTTTTCTAATTCATCGAAATCTATGCCGGCTGTATCAGGGAGCAGTGAACAAAAGGGAAGTATGATCACATTTGGGTGAATTTTTAGAAGGCTGAAATTTCAATATGTGCTGCACATTACAAGCATGTTCCAGCTGCTTGTCTTTGAGGATGGGAGTGGGATTTTGTTGTTCTGAGCTGTATAATGTTGCTGTGGTGGGTTCATTTCAGTTTAAAAGTATGTGAACTTCAAGTGGGATAACCACATTGAGCTTGTTCTGACAACTGGGAAGGTGTCTTACATTGGAGGCTGCATGGGGCAGCCTGTAGCTCATAGACTGAGTAGACAGCACAGCTGGGCTCTTTGATTTTGTCTCATTTTATTAGACACTACAGATAGAGAAACTCATTGATATAGAGATGATATATCAGCTTGTAATTACTTTGTGTGTTATTCTGTGTATGTAGAGTTGAAGGATTTTCTTTTTCCTTCAGGGCAAATCTGATTAAAATAAAAATATCAGAAATGCATTATTCTTGATGAATTCTTAATGATTGATCTGCTATTTCTGAACCCAGCTATAATTCTTGCAGACTTAGAAGTGATTTATATGTAATACAGAACTGTAGATTTCAAGTCTTACAGGCTTTTAGGCATATGAGGCATATAGGCTCAGTGTGGCACATGGGCACTGTGTTCTCTTTTGTCATTAGCTTGATCTCCTTGAGTTTACTCTGTTTTTATTGATCTTTCTGAAATCCATCTGCCTATTCTGACAGGATTTACAAAGGCCATTGAACAGTTTTCATTTTGCTCTGAATGCTTTCTTTTACAGCAATAGGTGTATGTCTCACTACTTTCTTACACCTATGTTTAGCTTGCACTAATCCACTCAAATAATTTTATGATCAAATAACTTAGGAATTTCCAGAATTTATAAAACCCCAGGATTTGAGAATCCATATTCAATAGCTGACTTTATACACCCTTATTAAAATATTTGGCAGTGTTATTATTGTCCCAAACAAATCCATATTGTTGGCATATATGTCTGCATCACCCAGAGGTATGGCCTTACTACTCTCTTGGTTGGAGCCCAGGGAAGTGGCTGAGATCCATGGGATTGTCCCAACAAACTTTCTGGTGCTTTGACTAGTTTGAGGTAGTGCTTTGAGGTAGTTGAAAGGATCTAATCTTTTCCCAGTTAAACACACCTCATTTCCCTATGTGGTTTTTGTCCAAACTTTTACATTTTACTCACTGTGTTGGGTTTTCTACTACCATGTAAAAGTCTGGTCACCTTTTTATGTAAACATCTGTGTAAATAAAAACTCATAATTTTCTTTCTTAAAGTTTTGTTCTGTTTTTTTTTTTTTCAATTGTAGCGTTGTAAACCAGTTGTTCTTGCCCAAGGATGCTCAATAAATTAATGTATATTGTAATCACATGCATTAAAGCTGGTAAAAGGGTCTTGAGAGCTACCACAAAAATGAAATGGCAAAGCATTATAAATCCCTCAAGCATTCGTGCTATGCATTGGTTTGCCCTGTTGTTTGACACTGGCTTCTTAAAAGTGCTTTTTTTCCCCTTTGTGTGAGGTTTATGTATATTTAAATTGCTTATCTGCTTTGTGTTTGGGGAGAACAGGTTTGGAATTAGCCGCAGATCCCCCGCTTCCATTGACAGGCAGAACACGCAGTCGGACACGGGCGGCAGCGGCAAGTCCACTCCCAGCTGGCAGAGGAGCGAGGACAGCATCGCTGACCAGCTGGGTACGTACACAGCTCTGCTCGGCCGCGCCGTGACCTTGGCCGTGCCGCTCCTGGCACTCGCAGAACCCTCCCAAGCACGGCGCTTTCAGCAGCTCTGAAAGTCAGCCCTGTTCGTCGGGATGAATAATTAGGTCTGGAGCATGCACTCAAGCTGCTGCAGTCTGCTTCCTTGAGACCTAGGAGAATCACCTGAGGAAGAACTGATTTCATTTCCTTATTTGATTGTGGGATTAAATCTGCCTTAATGCTCTTACCCTGAAACATTCCATCCTTTTAGAAGCAGCTGGGCAGACACACTTATTAATTTGTCTTGCTGCTGAGAACTTGTTTGACCTTACCTGCTCTCCTGAGTGGCTTGGCTTAGTTCAATTTTTCCTTAGTTGGCTAAAGTGCTTGTGATGCTTCCTTTTCAGATGGTGCTATATAAATGCAAATTGATTGTTTGATCATTGAAGCTATAAAAACACCATGTACAAAATGAAAAAAATGCAATTAAAGTTTAAATTGTGAAGTAAATCTATAAGTAGGTAATCACCTTCCACAAATGTATACATTTTCCTTGCACATGGCAATTAAGCTGTCAGCTGAGGGAACACATTAACTACATAAAACAGCTAGGAAGTGAGAATTTATATTGTTAGGCCTTCGTTTGAAGTTCTTGCACATAGACCTTTTGCTACAGCTATGGCTTGACTTGAAAGGATTACCAGTAAGACTGATACCAGTGAAAATGTCTTATCTACAAACAGCAGTTTTCCAAGATGATGACCCTGGCCAATGTTGCTAGAGTGCATTTCTCTAAATTTTTTTACCCTGGATTAAACAATTCCATACTTTGCAATTGTATCACTTTACTGCATCACTGTACAAATGGACGTTGTTCAAGGGAGAATGCACCTCAGTGACATGAGGAATTTAAGGCATATGCTGCTAGCCTCTGGTTCTGAAGATGTTCTTGGTTCACACACCTTCACAACCTCAGTAAGCTGTGCCTTGTTATCAAAGCCATCTGTCAGTCCCTCCCTCACCACTCCCCCAACTTCTCAGTAAAAAACTGTGATTGTACTAATCTGCAGTTCTCATTTTGACAGAGCAATTTAATCGCATGTATTTTGAAGCTGTGTGATGGTAATGACAAATGTAAAAATGATCTTTTTGCTCAGCATTACTTTTGCAGACCAACAGCTGGCACTGAGTGGACCTGCCAACAAGTTCTGTTCTACAGTGTCAGGTGTCAACATATTAGCAAAATAAATAAAGCCAGAAAGAACAGGAAAAATTACATGGTAGGAGAGTTGACTCCAGCATTTGGAAAAGGATGAGAAATGCACAGTGACATAAAATCCCTGTATTTTATCTCTTGTGTATTGTCCTGCATTCATAGAGTTGGAAGGTGCATCTCTGATCAGAGACTTAGTCTGGTGAATCTAGGTGAAAGTTTGGTTTTTGACAAATAAGTACATTTCCACATGGGATAATCTCTCTCAGGGTAAATAAGGCTTTAGGTGTAGTGAGTCCACACAGTGACACCTCCTGGCCTATCCTTTGCTATAGAACACCTTTGTTCTGTGTTTACCGACGCTGCCTGCTACCACTTGGCAGGGGAAATCAAGTTTGATGATGATATTATTACTGGTATTATGATTATTATTCTTGAAAAAACTCACAGCTTTTATTTGTTTTTTAAGAAGCTCATGATGCTGCAGATCAAGGTGAACAAACTGTAGCTGGGGTGGAAAAACACTGCTATTTACAATGGATATTGTTAAGTACTTGATGTTTGTCAGCACATACTCTACTTGAAAGGAGCATTGTTAGAAGTGCAGAATTTATGTAGAAGTATATATAAAACGTCATAACTGAGGGAGTTTTTTAAAATACTGACCTTGGGCTTTGAGAAGGCAATTACCTACCTAACAGGCCGTGTCGGAACACCCTCTAGACCTTCACAGTTATCTCCTGGGAAAATAAGTTTTATTGACAAAGTGCATTCCTCTGAATGTCCATATAAGAGGAGTGATTTGACTTCCATTCATTTTTGTCAGGTTTAGTAAGTATTCCTTTTGTACATCTATGCAGTTTCCACATTCACGGCCAGCAGTGTTTAAGATAGTATTATGTCAAGAGGTTTGGGCTTTTTTTTTGCACTCTGTTCAATTAGAAAACATTTATTTAACTCAGCTTCAGTAAGAAATATGTGTTGTAGTTGTACTGGGGAAAATGGGTTCATTTAAGTGATCACTTGCTATTGTCCTGCCTTGCATAGAATGCCATTTAAGGAAATGTGGGTGCTGAGACTGTTAAATCTCTTGTCAGCAGGTATCAAGCATTTAGAGATCCAATGTCAATACCCTGTGAAAGGGAATAGTCTACTGTTTAAATGCTCTGATACAGTGCTGTTGGCAGTGGGGACAGGATACTGTTCGGGTTGTTTAAACAAAAGTCAGAATGGTGGCAGCTGGTTTTTCATGAAGCCTTAATGATTTACACCAGGCAGGAATGGGCCCCTACTTCCTCCCCTGTGTTCTACCACAATATGTACCTGGTTTTGGCTAAGGTAGTGTTGGAAGAATTGCAGTGTAAAATAAGGTTAGACTTTTTCTTAACTTGTAGCACTGCTCTCTCAGTCCATGGGTGTGTGCTGTGTTGCAGAGCCAACGTGCCATCTCCCAGCCGTCTCAAAAGTATTGCCATCCTTCCGAGAGAGCCCCAGTGGAAGACTGATGAGACAGGATCCTGTGGTACACTTGTCTCCAAATAAGCAGGGTCATGTAAGTTGTCCTAACAAAGGAATTATTTAATGTTTTGCTTGTGCTCTACCAGCTCTTGATACCAAGAGTGTTGTTCAATGTTATATTTAGAGTGTCAACTTAAAGGCAAAGAAAAAAATCCTGTTCCCTACTAGAACATGGAGAATGCAGCAATGTAGTCCTGTTGGTGCCTAAATCCTACAGCACAGTGTACAGAAATATTTACTAGTTAATAAAGGTTTGCTGCCAGTTGAACAGCAACCTCTTGTCTGTTATCTTGTGACAAGTAAAGGATTAGTAGAAATTTGCAAAGCTATTCCTAGACTTCACATGTAAGACTTACAGTTTAACTGGTGCATCTTCTAATGCAATGGGCAGAAAGCTGCTGCTTTGAGACAGAATGGTGATTTTCATTTTGTGTTTTCTCCTTTTTCATAACATACCTTGTACACTGTTGGAAACTGTCTCCTGGAAACCTGCTGAAAGAAAACTTACTTGTTTAATTTTTTTTGAAGTTCTAAACAGTAAATTCTGTCTCTGCAGAGTTAACTATTCATACCTTTGTGGAGACTGTCACTTCCCAATTTGTATACAGAGAGATAGATAAATACAGTAAAGTTCATAAATTCAGAATGTATTGAAAATTACTGAAGTCACTGTAATAAAAGAAGTACACTTTAAGCTTTAAATTACTCAATAAGCTGTATTACTTCTTTTTATTTGTACAGCAAGCTAAAATACAGAGTTGTCTTGCATGATGTTACTGAAAGTATTACTTGCATTTATTTAGATGTGTGAAAGCCTTTAATTGGTTCCAAGTCTTTAATTTGCTCCTGCTTGGTACTATTATTCCTTCAATGAAATTGGTGGTGTTGCTTTTAGATTATTAATTCATAACAACACATTTATTATTTAAAGAAGAAAATACCAAAGAAACCCGAAGAGTAACACACCTGTCTTCGTGTTCTTAGAAGCACAGACTAGTTTTTAAATTTAGATTGACCTGGTTTTCATGAGATATATTTGATTGCATAGTGATGTAGTACATAACTCATTAGCTTGAGTGCCAAGTGCATTACTGGAATTATTAATGCTTGCATTATTCTGGTTTAGTCATTGTTAAAGTAAATCTTTATTATGTGGACAGATGGATGGGCAAGTGATGAAGTTCTTAATGAAGAAAAGTAACTTTAATTGGAGATAACTAGGAGTCCAGATCAACTTCATCTTCCCCCATTTTCCTGTCAGTTCTTTCTTTACATTAAATAAAGGCATGGATGCTGATGATTCCTTGTTCTCAGTATGCATCTGTTCCCTATTTACTTCTGAAAACAGAAGCAGTATCTGGTTTTTATATTTGCCTAGGATCTCTGTGTCTATTCAGTAAAATGGGTAGACAAATAAAAAACATATAAGTCTCCTTTCCATCAATTCCCTTTTTCTCAGGCCACGTGGTCATCCAACAGATCTGTTGCCTACTACTTCATTTCTGATTCTGTAGATGAGAACTTAGATAAGTTCAGTGGAATTCAAATGGATATAAATACCCCAAAGGTAGATGAGCTACTGAGCAGTAAGTGTAGGACAAGAAATTCTTCTTGAAATGGGATGTTCCACCACTATGAAATTAAGGACATTCAGTTTCTTTGTAACAGTGGGCTGTAACCAAGGACAGGACATACAAACCAGCCAGGCACTGGCATGACCTGACTGGATCATTTAAAAGCATTACATTAAAGCTTTTTTTCATGCAGCTCTGCTTTTTGGAAAGCAATTTCACATTAGTTAAATGATGGTTTACAGGTCATTTGCAAAGGACATTCCTGCTGAGGAGGAAAGACACTCTACTGCCAAGAGGAGGAAGAGAAGTGGCTATGCTCTTTTTTAACTTTTAGCTAGGCAATTGGATTACTAAAATAGCATTCACTTTCTGTGGATTGGTTGTGTTTCATGTTCTAAAATATTGCAGTCTTAAAATTAGAATATTTTTAATTATTGTAGTTATAAATCAAGTCGAAGTCTACATAGTTCAGTCAATTTCATTGGACTGGACTGAGCAGAACGGTGCTTGAAAGGAACCACCACAAGGTATTTTGGGACAAAATACAATAGACTCAGGCTTTCCCTGCTTTCCAGATCCATAAGAAAAGTTTTTTTATGTGCACCCATCCCAGAGGATGTCCATCGTGTTGGAATCCAATTTTTAGAGTTTATTAGTCTTCTCAATGTATCTATCCAGTACCCCCAGGTAGGAGAGCTCCTACTGTACAGTGGTGGCATTTGTAACCCTTTATTTTCTCTTCTCCATTGTCATAATTTTGTTGTCTCTTCTGTAGTCTGAGAGCCACTACTCCAGCCATTCCAGCAGCAATACACTCTCCAGCAATGCCTCCAGTGCTCACAGCGATGAGAAATGGTATGACAGTGGAGAGCGCACGGAATCGGAGCTGAACAGCTACAACTACCTTCAAGGGACATCGGCCGACAGCGGCATCGACACCACTTCCTACGGACCCAGCCACGGCAGCACCGCCTCCCTGGGGGCCGCCACGTCGCCCCGCACAGGGCTGACCAAGGACAAGGTGGCCCCGCTGTGGCACAGCTCCAGCGAAGTGGTCTCCATTGCAGACAGGACATTGGAAAAGGACAGCCACATGGATCGGAAAGCTGAATCTTCACTCAGCCTGGATATACACAGCAAGAGTCAGCCAGCCTCCAACCCTCTCACAAGGGAGAACAGTGCTTACAGTTTAAGTGATGCCGTCTCACATACAAGGTAGTTTTCACCTCTTGTATGATTGCCCCCACCCACATTTTCCCATTCTCACTCTCTTACCTATTAAAGGTGAGAACTGGATGTTGAAGAGAGGGTGTTCCACTTAAGTTAATCAGTGTTTTGAAAGATTTTACTGTGCAGAATGCTTGAAAATTAAGACCACTTTAGTCTTCACATCTGCTGCTGCTTATAGTACTAAAAATCTTTAAAAGCATCTTCTGTGCTAAACTGCTGCTACTGAACTATCCATAAGACAGACATGTCTTCATGGGGAATATTTTATAACAACTGCAGTTCATGTGTGGATCAGAAAGGAGATTTGTCCATGTTATTAATGAACAGTTTAATATTAGGTTTATTCTTAGTCTTGCAAGTATTCATTTCAGATGTTTTGCATTTCTTCCTTCCCTAGTCTCTGTGTTTGGAAATCTGCTTGCAGTTGGTATGATCAATAATGAGAGGAATTTGCTTGGGAGTGCTAGCATGTAGATCTTAATCTCATTCTGCTGCAAGCTTGTGGGTATGACAGGTTTCAGTCACCTTCCCTCTCTCCCTCCATTTTGCCACTTGAAAAGTCAGCAGTATCAAGTACATATGTAATGTGCTTAAACACCTCAAATGGAAGATACACACTTTACCAGTTAATTGGTGCTGCCAGAAGCAGAAAATATTTTAGACCTTTTTCCTAACCTATTTTCCAAGAAGTGTTCGGTGTGCTTTAAAAAAAAAATATTCCTACTCTGTCATACTAGCAACAAGAAAAAAACCCATAGGTCTTTCAGGGAAGATGTGGAATCATCATAATTTGTTTGTCTTGTGGAGCTTGTCTGTTGCATTTTAATTCTTAAGCCACCTCTGTTTTGAGTGTGTAGCAAAAATACCTGCAGATTGGAAGTCCAGACCGATTTCTGGTAATTGTCTTGAAGAAAGCCACTGTGCAAGACTAGATGTTTGAGACCAGTTCACTAATTCCTCATGTGTAAATAAGGGGTTGTCATAGAGACTGTAATGGTCTCCATGTGTTTTGTCATTGTCATTTCTCACTAAGTAATCCATTAATGGTGGTTCCACTCTGGTTTTCTGCCTCTCTTCATTGGCTGTTTTTGGCACCAAAGCTCCTGCTCAACTGATAGAAATCCCACCCAGGTGTTTGAGACTGGTGTGTCTCCAGTTGCTGCGTATGCATGAAGAACTTGAGCAAGTCTGGAAAAAACGCTCTGCAGAAGGACTTAGATTTCTGGCATGTTTGTCTGTTCTCCTTTCTTGAAGGTAGAAAGTCTATATGATGGTTGTCAGCAGTGTTACACCTTTTCTTTTAAGATAAGTGTGTTTTATGTGCATTTTTTAACACTCAGTAGAATTTGCCACATGTCCTGTAGTACTTGTCTGAATGTAACTGGAAGTGACATCGAGTGTTGAGATTATTATACAAAATGCTGATTGCAATAAGTTAGTAGCATTGTCATTTGGAAGGATTTTTTCTGAAGCCACTTAAAGAATCCTGGAAAATTTATGTAAGTCATGGAAGCTTTATTGTAAAGCCTAATGGAATGGCATCTTTGTATATCTGAGGTTCTGGTTTCTTCTTCCAGCACCAAATAGGGTTAGTTGCCTAAAAAGCTGAGAAAGTTTTATAGAAAGAAACACTTTGCAGGGCAGACACACCATGACAGTTCTCTTCTTCCATTAATGTACTTTGCAACATGACTGCAAACCAGTGTTTAGGTTGTTGTCTCATTATTTATTATATTATAACATTGTGTCTCCAAACACGGTGTTTTCTCTCATTGGTGTGGATTAATTACCATCGTGTTTCTCTGATCGTATTGAAATTATTCTTCTCATCATTTCGGGACTGTCACTGAAATTTCCAGATAAAGATTTCCTGGGCTTTATTCTGGAGACAACAGTTGAAGTTTCTTTGGGCCAAATTTCATTTAAAACTAAGATGTTAACAATGCAACTCTTTGTGAAAAGGTGTAGTAGCAGTTTGTAGAACACATGGGACGTGATACTTGAGAAATGCAGAAATGCTTGCACATACATCATTTGTTGTGGCAGATTATAAACAGATCGACTCACGTTCCTTCTTTATTACTTCTTATGTTTGAAGACTAGAGCATGTATTTAATGCCTCACAATCAAACAAAGGCACAGTCTGGGATAAAAATTTAATTTTGTGTTTTGTGGCATCCTCAGTTGGTGGTTGCACACTGAACAGCAGTGGAACCCTAGGTCATCCAGCTATTTGCTCCCAACTCCTTTCCATTGCTTCCTCTGTGGAGGCACAGAGGCACAAAAGCTTGGAGCTGGAGGCTGGTTAAAGTGGCACTTCCAAAAGACAAGCACAGATTATGGAGAGTATTATAAAGATGCCTGCTTCAAGAAGGTGAAAGGAGGGGAGACGAAAGATTCTGAACAGGTTACTTCTCGTGAGAAATGAACAGCTTAATTGGTGTGTTTCTCTATGAGCTTCTAAATTGCTATCCTTTGTTTGTTCTCACTTTTTTATCTTTTGCCTGTGGATGCCATAATGTCTGGAATGTCTTTAAAATCGGGTTTCTGAGCAAGAAGAAAAGGAATATGGCCCTAAAAAGAGCTCTGTGACAAAAGAAAAGAAAATAACTACAAATTAGAGTGTTTGTGTCTGTAGAAGACAAGAGTGATAATTACTGCTCAGATCATTTAATGGTGCATAAAAGAACTTGTACCTGAGAACTGGTGGCAAAAAGTAAATTATAGTGATTAACTTTTAGAGCAGAGCTTCTGGCTGGGTTTTATTTTTCTTTTCCACCCCCATTCCCAAAGTCCTTCCTGATGATTGTGCAGATTTCTCATAGCATCCCAGGAGAACTGCATTATGTAGGCCAGTAATTATACGGAATCATTATAGCTGAATGTCATTAAATGAAGCAGTATGTGCTGATGGCATGAATTCCTTACCAAAAAAATTAAATCAAACTTTCATTTCTACCTAAGCTATACAGTTTCTTATTGTCTTCTTACCAAAATTAAAAGGATAATCTTGACTATTCGTAATCAAGTACATTTTTCATTAATTCTGATTATTTTAAGGTACCTAAAATATTAGTTATTGTAGAGTGCTTTTATGAATGGCTCATCTGAGATTCTTGCAGACAGTCATGTAGTATTTGAATGTTTTTATAATTCAATCCTTGGTGTCTCAGCGATTGAGGTGGGAGACAGGGGACCAGTAGTGACCATCTCTGTGTCCTGAGAAAGAGGACTGAATCTCTTCCAGATGAAACTAAGCTGGTCTAGGTATCTGTTGAAGTAGGATGAATTCTCTGGATGCTTCCTGGTGTCCGATATTCTAACAACTTCCCATCACTACCATAGTGCTTGAGCTCTGATTTAGTTTTGTAGAGTATATCCCAAGCCTTTTGCTCTCCAAATATGCTTTCATTTAACAATTGTCTCTTTGCCTGTCAGTATCCTGTTGGCCTGCCTGTGTTTACTGGCAGGGTGAAAAGCTTCACTCAGAGTCACAGTTCTGTGCATAGTTCTGAAGCAGAATATCTTCCCAAAAATACTATATTGTAAAAACCACACCTCAAAATATGCAATGGCTCTTAAAGAAAACCTTAATTTAAGTTGTATGCTAATTTTACTAGCATTTACCAGGCTGGTCTTGGCACCTATTACATTATGCATATCATACTAATACCTAAAATGCACAATGTGTATTTATAGTCTGTTATGTAATAAATATTATGCATACATATGCATCTTATATAAATTTTATGTCAAGCATAATTAACATCAGTGTTGCCTTCTTTCCCCATTACCATTAAGAATCAACACCAGTAGCCTATCCAGGAGCTGGATATTTATTTTTACTGTTTTTTATTAACAAACTATTTGTCACAACTAGCACTTGCTTGAGAAATACCTGATGGGTTGAAGAATTCTGAAATGTGGACAGAGATTCCTTTCTCCTTTTTCCCTACACTGAAGCAGACTTTTCTATTTCTTGAGTGTATTTAGGAGGGGGTAAAATGGCAGTTTATGCTGTGGTAGTGATGCCTTACACATGGGTTGGTTTACTCAGCATGTGTAGGAGATTTTTCCAGTATTGGAAGAGACCAAGTGGGAATGAAGAAAAATTTACTGCCTCTTCCCCTAGCTCTTAATTTTCTCTGCTTTCTTACTATAAATTATGCTTTCTTATATCTGTTTCAAATATGAAGGTTGTGCTGTGCAGCACCAAATATATGGGATGGATGAACAGGAAAATATCTTCCTGTGTTTTCTCAGTTTGCTATCTTTTGTGTAGGCCTTTCAAATGTAGAGATGGAGGGAAGGAAGAAATATAATTATTTAATACCAAACCTGTATTATTGTAATTTAATTTGTATGCAAATGGAGTGCATCTTGCCCCTGATGTGATGCCCTGGGCTGCAGCAGAAGTCTCCAGTGCACCCAGGCTGTTCATGGAGCCCACAGCACTTCAATGCTGGGAATCATGGTGCTTAACTTGAGCCACATGAAAATGAAACAGATTTCAGGGTGATTCTTCTGACTCCATCTGTTGTCAATGAAGAGAGAGAAGAAACTCCAGAGCATTAATTCTCCCTGCATATCTGAGATACCTAATCTAAGACAAGTAGAACCACCTCCTTGGGATATTTCTTCATTGACTACTACAGCAGGAGCCAGACAAGTGGCACAGATTAGATAACTGACTGCTTAAGACTTAAACGTAGGTGGCATTATTTTCCCAGGTGGCAACATAAATTTCACCTTAAGGTTTTCTTCCTGTTTCAGTAAGAGGGATAGATGTGAAAATGCATTGTTTTATTAAGTTATTAAAAGATTGATGAAGAATTTTCTGCTATGCAAAGGAAGAAGAGATTATTCAGTGACTTTATTTAGCCTTCCAGCTTATTTTTATTTCTCAGTCAGAAACTGTTCTTTACGCAGGGCCATCTGTTTCAAGTTCCTTCACTGCAGTGTTGGATCCAGGGATGAAAATGTGGCTAAGTTGTGTAGAGAACTGGTAGAAAACTGGTCTCCAGACCTATAATGCTATTTCAGTGTTAAAGCTGTACACAACGATTTTCTGTTACTGTGCTTATAGATGACTGACCTTTTTTGGTTGTTATAGTAAATATTGTCTAAGGCCTAGCACTCCTGATAGGAAGCAAGTTCCATCAGATTTGAGCATCAGCATAACTAAAGAGTATCTTCCTTCTAAAGCCCCTCCCCTTTTCCCAACAAGCTGCAGTTGGTCTTCCCAGCTCCATTTTCTGCCATTTCATGAGAAAGGGTGATATATATTAGAGACCTACTCCAACTTATCAATTTAAGTTGTTGTTTTCTTTTTTTTCTTGCAAATGCTAAGTAAATGCTTTTCAGGTGAAATTCAGCAAGCCCTGTTTTGAGAGCTGTATTAGTTTCTTCTTTAGTTTGTCTTGGGGTCTTAAAGAAATGTTTCTTGTTGCTTAAGTTCCTTCAAAATATGTTTTCTTTTAAAACCAGGAATTCCAGCAAGAATTTGGACTTCAGTTCATTTTTGCTAATTCAACTCAAATCTCATGTATTACTTTTAAGATGCCTGATGACAGTTTCCCATCTTGTGAAGTGTGTTTGTATTGTATCCTTAGAGGTTGCTTGCAAAAATTTCCCATTACTATGTGAGGTGTTTTTAATGACACGTTGGTGGAAGGCCCTTAAGAAGAGCAAACTGGTTTTGCTACTCTATCTGCTGTTGATAAGAATAGCATCTTGTACCCAGAGTTCTGCTCTGAAATCAATTTAACAAGGCCTGTATACACACATTTGAGGCAATTTTTGTCTTTATGTTCTTGTCCTAGTACCATGAGCTCACGACACTCTGCCAGCCCTGTTGTTTTCACCAGTGCCAGAAGCTCACCTAAAGAAGAGATTCATTCTGCTACTTCTCCCCAGCTCGCACCTTCTTTCTCCTCCTCCTCTTCCTCCTCGTCTGGTCCTAGGACTTTCTACCCTCGCCAGGGTGCTACTAGCAAGTATCTGATTGGATGGAAAAAGCCAGAAGGGACAATAAACTCAGTGGGGTTTATGGATTCAAGAAAGTAAGAGTCTTGTTTTTTTCTCGTGTGATTATTTGCTTTAATTGTAAAAGAAGCATTTTGATCTGTGACAGTTCTCTGTAGAGAAGAGCTCAGGACTATTTAATACAATGCTTCATATTCTGTAGAACTTAATCTCTAATCTAGCCTTCTTGAAGTATGGTTTAAGTATTTGATAGTTGGCTAATCTCATTCCCTGTTAACTTGTAAAAGTTGGGGTTTTTATCATTTCTAGAAAGCTCTATGGATTTCAGTCCTATTAAAGCTTATCTTTTCTTGAGACTACTTAAAGGTGACTCAAAATGCTATTTGAGCAAATAATAAAAATCCTCTTATTGTAGAGCCTAAGTTTTACGTAAACCTCTCATCCACGTAGTAAGTGGTACCGTGCATGTTGTGCATTAACTCTGGCATTCCACATTGCCTTGTTAAAATTGCTGCCAGTATCCAGTCTAACTGGCTTAAAGCTTAAAGCGAGCCAAGATATCTCAGCTTTACAATATGCAAGCATCTCTTTTGGAAGAGAAATTGAGAAAGAACTTACTAGTGAAAATATTGTTAAGTATGACTCAAAAGGCAAGTAGTTCAAAAAGCCTATTTCAAAGTAATTTATTCAAACCTTCTTGACTGTTACTGAGTCAAACACAGTATCCCTAGATGATACCAATAACTGGCTGTCAAAAGGAAATGGTGAAACTTAGTGATAACTACATTATAAAAAGCCAGTTGAAATATTCAAGAAACTTGGTGATTTGCTGCTTATGGGTTTACTGAAGATGGGTGTTTTCATGTTTGTATAGAATGCATCTTATTTTAATGGATTCAGTCCCTTATTGTGAAAATGTATTACATTATCCTTTCAATTATTTTATTGTATTGCTATGTTGATGTTTTTAAACAAGCTTAGTGCTTCCACAGCTATCCATTAAGGAGAGTCTCTGCTATAGTAGTGAAACTTCTTCCATCCTCTGTGCCCTCTACTTAGTTCTTTTCTTTTAAAAGCTTGAGGGTGCTATAATTCTTGTTTCATTCATGCCTCCTGCCCCAGGGCTTTGAGACCTGAATGTGTCTGTTCCATTTCATTTAAGACGTCACCAGAGTGATGGCAATGAAATGGCCCACCCTCGGCTGCGGGCGTCGGCAAGAGACCTGCGGGCGTCCCCAAAACGAGCGTCCAAGTCCACTGTCGAAGAAGAGCTGAAGAAATTGATAGATCTTGATAGCCCAACACCTGAATCCCAGAAGAATTTTAAGGTATGTTAAAGAGAGGGATAGGATTTTTTTCTGTTCTCACCCATAGCAGGAAAATAAAATGCGAGGCATTCCCTGAATTCTCATCGTAGACAGAAAATAATCTCTTTGTAAGTGATAACTGGAGAACCAATTTCTGGTGAAAAGTTTCATTATTACAGTCTCTGAAATATTTTTACAACTTTGTGTGCAGATTTAAAGAGACTAATATGCCAAATTGCCAAGAACATTTAGTACTGCTAGGTTATGGAAAATCCTGTAGTGTTGTCTTACATATTTTAACTGTTCTTCTCTGATTGCATCACTAGACAGTGACTTACTGACAGTACTGAAACTCATTGCAAAAAGCATGCTTTTATACCTCACTAATCCTGTTACCAAAAATGATCCCTAAACTTAAGCCTATTTTTTTTTAGAATAGTTAGAAACATTTGCTGGTGTGTTTCAAAATACGCTGAATAACATGTAAGTGTGTGGATCAATTTTTAGAATCCATAATCCAGAAGAGAATGTCTTGATTTCTAGTCTTCATGTACAGCCAGTGCTTGTTATCCAGAGCCCAAATTGTTTCCACAGCAACCATGCAGAAGAGAGAGCTGTAACTTCATTTTTTGCTAGTAAAAACCTGATTTGGCTTGGTAAAGCTTTGTAAGTGTGGCTTCCATGCACGGATTATTTAAAATGATGCATTTGAGACCAGAGATAAAAAAACTTAGTTATAGGCAAGATAACATTTTCTTAGGTTTGTGGTAGTTCTGAGGGGAACTGGGATATGGGTGATGCAAACACCTCCTGTTGGTTGTTTTGAGCAAGAGAATTGTTCTCATTCCAAGATATCTTCCCAAGTTTGCTGTTTTTCTGCTGTGGGGTTAGTGAATCAGTTCTTACCCTGATCTTTATTCCCTGATCACACTTTTGATAAATTTCAGCAAGTTAAAAACATTCTGTCACACCAATAAATGGCATCTTAAAAGCAAAATGACATTTTAAAAGTAACAATTCTGCCCACTGTATGAATTAGATTTCATTTTACAGAAGAAGTCTTACAGCATAAAAATTTTTGACCAAATTTCAGCCAAACTGTAAAGAAATGTTATGCCTTAGTGACAGCTATGTTGCTACAGACTTAATGAAAATCAGAGTCTCTGCTGGTTGGAATGGTCATGAAAGCAGCACTCTGGCACTGGCCTGAGAGTGCAAAACTCCTGGCTACCCCAGCATTGCTTTCTCCTGTATGAAGCATGGAGGAAGTTGGGCTGATGGTGGAGGTAAGACACAAGCTCTCTTATTCATGGGAGTGCTTTTGATTCAAATACTTCAGAAGACCCACAGCAGTGGTGGGTGTTCCTTGTTTTTCAGTAACAGGAGACTTCTAATTAGTTGGCATTTGCTGGTGCTGTGCCTACAGGAGGGCAACCAGTCCTGTGCAATGGGGGAACTGGTTTGTGCAGCATTCAGGCTCTTTCTGTATCCATTTCTCCGCTACATATCAGGTCTAGAGTCAGCATGGGCTGCCTGAGATTTCCACTTAAGGAGAAGTTCGAAGGGTGTTTAAAATTAAAAATGTGAGATAGGTTCAAAATATCTATGTATGTTACCTAGTTATAACCTCCTTGAAAGCCAATCCCTTCAGCTCTTTTTCCTGCCCACTCTGAAAAAATGCTATGTAAACACTTGGTTTCTAACTTAAAAAAAGTTTTAAAAAATTATTTCAAAAGTTTCTTTATTGATTATTTTTTTCTCATTTCTTTTTATTTGTGTTTATGAATGTATAGTCACACACTCTGTCCTGTCAGTCTCCCTTTCCCAGCACTCCTACCACAAGGCGTGCCTTGCAAAGGACTTTGTCAGATGAGAGTATTTACAGTGGTCAGAGGGACCACTTCTTCACCTCACGGGCCTCGCTCTTGGACCAAGCCATGCCAAATGATGTTCTGTTCACCAGCACCTACCCTTCTCTCCCAAAGTCGCTGCCCTTACGGAGACCATCCTATACTTTGGGAATGAAATCACTACATGGTAAGTGGATTTCCCATTTTTTGATTTTCAGAGGAATCCTTTGTGAATCATTTTGGGGGAAAATGTTTGTTACAGCAATTTGCAGTTCCATCTTTATTTTGCTCAGATGAGGAGGGTCCAGTCACATCACTGAAAATGTAAAAAAGGACAGGAATTTAGTGTGTCATCTCCCCCCCCCACTTCACTGGGTGTAAGATGGCATGACTGGTCATGTGTTTGCCTTGTAGAGGGAGCACAGAAATTTGCCTCACTGGCTGCAAGTTTCTGTCATTTCTTCCAAGAGTCACCTAGAGTTGGACCAATGGACAAATAATGGATGCCTGGTTATCCACCAGAGAGAAATTCAGGTGTCAGTTCCTTATTGTGGCATTATGGGAACAAAATGTGATTAGGAAAATGATAGAGAAGTGGGTAAATAGTAGTGGACATTTAGAGACACAGCTACACCAGATACAGCTTTTATTGTGCCAACTGTTCAATTGTTTTAAAAATAATTCCCTTACCCTATTTATTTTACAGCACATTAATTATATTAGTCACACAGTTAACCAGAAAAAGTTATTTGTAAAGTGCTGTCAAGAAGACACTCAGCTTTCTCCCATTAGTTTACTGAAAAGTCTCAGTATGATTGAGGGGTTGCGTGTTGCTGCACGTGAATGTCACAGTGAGAAATGGAATTTTCACAGGTTCCCACTGTACTTCATAACTGAGTGTGTTTTCCAGAAATAGAGGTACATCTCAGGGTAGGATTCTGCAATGTTTTCTGAAGAAGTACATATCTGCTCTGATTTATTCATGTTTTAGTATGTTTCAAGAGGAAAATGCAAGGCTATCAATAGATTCAACTAACTATAGTGGGCCCTTAGTACAGTCTGTATTTAGCTACACAGGATACATTTGACAGTGAAGGCTGATGAAGAAATCTATTTTAAATTCTTTTCATCTGACTGTGATCACCAGGCATCAGTTTTCAGTGTTGAACCTGGCATTTTCTTGAGCTGTTGTGTCTGTATAATGTGTTTCTTGCGTAAGAGTTAGGAAACTGAGCTCTTTTCCTTTCTATTTTTTATATGCACTAAAATAACTTTGTAGACTTGGTTATGCTTCTAACTGGATGGAGGATTTGGTTTCTGAGGGCTTGGGGTCCGAAGATTAATGATGCCACCGGAGTACAAGTGGAAAGCAGCTCTTTGTCTCTTTTCATTTAAATGCTGTCTTGTCCAAAAAGAAAACTACAAAACCTTTTGTGGTCATGTTCTCTTCCACCCTAAACTGATAACTCCTCCTAGCCCATAACCTTTCTACCTCTGTCAACAAAACAAGGTTTTCCATTTTCTATAAAACGTAGGAGCTGCACTATAAAAGGAACAGCTATTTGATTGGCAGACAAACTGTCTTCCCACACACACTTCGCTGAGAAAAGGATTAAATAAGCTAGATATTTAGTACCACAAGTATTTGTTGGCTTCCAGTTATTCAAAATTCTTTAAATTTAAAGATTCCAGAGCTCATCCATTTTTAGAGGAAAAATGTTGAGCTCAAAATGCTCGTATTAGTTCATCTGCCTTAACAATCCAACGCACATTCTTAAAGCAGGTAGCTTTTCAAATAGTTAGGTTTTCATCTAATTGCATGTATCTTTTCACTAATTGGAAATATTTTCATGTTGACAACCTCCAAGATAACTATTTCAAGAGATAAGACAAGAATCCTCAGTGTTAATAGTATTGAATGTAACAAAATTACATTTACAAAAAGTAAATACACACAGACCCAGAAAAAATAAAAATCAAGATTTCTGAGCAAAGAAGTGCACGCAGTGTAACTTTTTTGGTCACTGTTCCCCAGGCAGCAATATGATTTAGCTGAAGTTCTTATGAATTATTTTAGTTATTGAAGTTACATAGTTATTAGACTATCCAAAAAAAGGTGGTGGGGGGGGGGAGAATAAACAACACAACTCAGGCATTTTGGGATTGTATCCTGCCTGTCACATTATCTTTCTGGTCTGTATGATCCAAGCAGATTCTTTTCTCTAATCTTCTCAGCAGCTTCCTCCCAAGTGCCCAGTCCATCTTCTCACCCCTGCATCTCTCTCTTCTAATACTGCCTACAGGGTTTTCAAAACTTTTTTACATCCATGACAGAGGGCACGAGAAAGGAAGTTGTTGCTACTTCTGAGCTCACACATGTGACCAGGCATAGCACATTTTTTGATTGTCTAGCCAGTAAACTGAAATAAAGTAGATAATTCTTGGTTGACAGTTTGGTGTTGCTCTAATTAGTGGTGGAAATCTAAGTGTTTCACTTTTGGTGTTTTAATTTGCACAAAAATTTACTGTGGTTTTGAATCCTTCTTTACAGCTTGCCAATGCTTTTTTTCCATAGTGAGCCAGGTATCTGAAGGTTTCACTGGACTGCTGAGAGATGTGCAGTGCTCTGGAAGTAATTTTAAGGGTTTTCTTGTTCTGTTTCATCTTGGTAGGCTTAATTTGGATCCCATTGGTTTACAAGATTGTAAAGAGGAAGGAAAAAACCTCACAGTTTTGGGTTGGTTTTTGGGGCATTCAGCTGAAAAGATTAAGGCAAGTTAGAAAGGAGCTGAATGTGCTGGCTGTAGAAAACTGCTTTGTGAAGGGCTGTATCTGGCGAACTGCAGTTGATCAAACATTCCTCTGAATTTTGGCGGATTTTGAGAAGTGCTATGCCAGAAAAGTTAAGAATAGGGTGTGCAATATATTAAGAAAGGAATTTTCAGGTATTTTTATTTATGGAGTTTATAATCTATTCTGCATTGCTCCAGGAGAGTTTTCTGCCTCAGACAGCTCCCTCACAGATATCCAGGAGCAAAGACGACAGCCCATGCCAGACCCTGGTCTTATGCCATTGCCTGATTCTGCCTCTGATCTGGACTGGTCAAACTTGGTAGATGCTGCCAAAGCTTTTGAAGGTAAGTTTTCAGAATACAACACTTAGGAAGCTGGTCTTTGTGCAAGCTTTGTTAAGGACTGTGGGTTTTGTGTTTGTTTGGGTTTATTTTAATCCTGACTTTTAGTTTTTTTGTTCTTAATTTTCTACTTGGTCTGAAGCTTAGTTCATTTAAAATATCAACTGAAGTGTCAAGAGCCTGAAACTTTGTATGTAACACTCAGATACCATTTCTTCATACTGGAAATCCTCGGTGGTGTGGTTTGCCAAATCTTTGTGAAACTGGTCACTTTTCATTTCACGTAAAGCAGTTGCAGGAGGCTGGTTTGGGAAAGGCACAGAAGTGCAAAAATAGTGTCATATAGTAGGGGAAAAGCACACTAAAGTTTGCTAGCTTACTGCACTAGTGGGAAGTACATCTAGTGCAGCTGAAGTTTGCTACAAGATAATTTGGGAAATACACCTTGTTGGTAAATAGTTTTTCATCGCCTCTGCATATCCCGAAGACGTAGATTTGCATGGAAGTGTTGTTTCATCCTATGGCGGGTTTGATCTCCATGACACTTGGTAAACTGAAGAGAACTGTCAACTGTCTAGATACATTTGAACTTAAAATTAAAACTTAAAATGCAGTTTTAACAAAAGAGAATTTATGTTACTAGAATCCAATGGACAAGTCTCCTAGGTGTGTGAAACAGAAGTGCCCATTTCTAATATCTGCATAAATGCTGTCCCACCTTCATGGAAGTGTTTTTTCACTTATCTTGAATCTTTTAGACCTTATTCAGCATGGTTGGAGAAGTCTGTGAAGTAATTTGATTTCTTGGCTGTTCTCTGGTAGTAGCCTTAGATATCATTAGGACAGTGTGTGTCTCTATGAGTGTTCAAGATGTACTCATGTCCTCTGCTCTGTTGCTACAGGAGTCGTAGGAGCAGTTTGGCTCAAATTTCTGCTGTGCAGTTTTGGGAAGAGTATTCAATGTAAGACATGGTCCTCAAGAGGAGATGAATTTGTAGTGATGGTTTTTTCATCACATCATATGGGTGAAACTCAGGTTTTAACACATTTCCCTGTGGTTGGCAGTTTCCCTCTAAAGGATCCCCTGGTTTTTGGTGGAATTTGACTGTCCTCATTAACCTGAATCCCTCTCTTGGTAGGCCCCAGACTTACTTGTGTTTCTCTTCAGAAGTGTGAACACAGTCACTGTGGTCAAAATAACAAACTGACAACTCAGATGAAAAAAAGGCTGGAGTAATGTGTTATCTGGCAGCTTCATGTCACTGCTATAAAAATACATTCAAATGTGACTTGGAGAGGGATCTCAGTATAATTCCATTGGTGTTTGGTTGTCTGGTCTCAGTATAATTCCAGTCTCTAGTCTCTGACAGGTGTCAGTAGGTATTGACACATACCAAGGAGCCTAAATTCTGATTTGTGATCCTGAACACCTCCTCTACACCGCTGATTGGTGTCCTCAGCACGAGCCCTTGAAGTTACAAATTGTGGTATCTGTACCAGCTGAAAGGAAAACTGCCTGGATTCCTGAGCTACACCAACCTGTAGTAAAAAAGTTTGCCAAACAGAAAAAGACAATACTCTTTTGTTTCCAGTGAGAGCCCAACACCTGCTGAGGTTAATTTATTAAGCTAAAGTCTTTATACTGCTGTTTGTCACACCATGTGACAGTGTTTTAGAGATGTGTAAGAACATTTGAACAGTTACAGGGCAAGAAATACACACACAAGGTAGGAAAGAGGTTTCATGTTTCAATCTGAAAATGTTTTATAATACAGAAGGAAAAAATTTCTGGTTCTGGAAAATGACATTAGTCAAATTGAACACAGTGAACTTTTCTTTCCTCAAGATAAAGGCATTCTTTATAAAGTGAAAGGAGCTAAAGATAGTTGCTAAGTTATTGGGTGGTATCATGCAGTCGTACCCCAGAAGATCTGCACAGTGCTGCTTGTGCCACAGCTAGTAATTCCTGGCTCCAGTACAGTGGCAAACCTGGTGCAAACATTTGCACTGCCAGTTTGCTTCCATCAAGTGGACATTGGTATGTTATCTCATCAGTTTATCTTGCTTGAAACAGACTGAAATTGGTGAGATGCTGCAGTGTAGCTGTTGTGCTGTGCATGAACAAATATAATTACTGCTGCCATTGTTTTTCTCTGTATGTTTGCCTTCTCAGTTCAGCGAGCTTCATTCTTTGCTGCTGCTGATGAAAATCACAGACCTGTGAGCGCTGCTTCCAGCAGTGATCAGGCTGAGGACCAGCTTACTGCACAGATAAAGCCTTATACAGGGTAAGTAAATACACTAGATGGGCAGGCTTTCCCAGCTACAAACCAAGGAAAAGAGTAGGGATGTCTTCATTTGGAAGTCATCTCCAGGCTTCATGCAGTAACTCTTCGCAAGTTCTAATGAAGATGGAATTGGGAGGTAAAAATAAAAGAATTGTAAGTCCAGTTGCATCTTTTTGCAAGTTTTTTCTTGTCTGAGATGTTCATGAAACTGTCCAAAGCAATGGTAATTCAAGCATATACAGTGAGTTCAAGTAGAAAGAAGTCAAGTGATGGGATGACCCCAAGTAATCATGAGTTAAATTTGCTCTGTTGTTTAATGTGCTGCATGTGTTCCATGTACTCTTTATTATGTTCATTTTGTGACTTCTTGTTGCACACAAATGCATACCTTCATAAAGGCACTTGGTATAAACAAAGCTTCTAGCTACCCCCTGTGAAGACAGTAAATCATATCAATACCTGTTCTGTTTCCTGCTTTCAACAGTAAAGAATCCCCTCCAACTCTCGCCTCTAAAGTGGACCAACTGGAAGGTTTGCTGAAGATGCTGCAAGAAGATTTAAGGAAGGTAAGCATTTCATCTACAGAAGGATTTATAAGACATGTATTTAGTTGGTGCTTGGTGGTGCTAATAACTGTGTAATCTTGCTTTGCCATGCCTGAGCCTGTGACAGCCTCATCCTAGTATGAGAAAAAGACATTTCTTTGCTACTTTTCTCAGGCTTCTAATTATGCACGGCTGGGATGGGGTGTCTGAATTTGTAGGCGTTTGATTCCTCTGCTTAAATTAGGAGGGTGATTCACAGTACCTCCACACCTAATTCAGGTGACACTGCAAAAGGCTTGAAGTTAGTCCATAAAAATGTATCCTGCTGATGAAAAGTTGACAGCGCTATCTAAACCTGTAATTTCTGTGGTGGAAACTTTCTGTATTGTTTTAATGTCTACTTGGTCCAAGAAGGATCTGCAGTAGTGAGATGAAGTCTCCTAGCTGGGAAAGTGTTTGCAGGAAGATTCCCTGCCCTTTACTTAGTTAACCATCAGCACTTGTACATACAGAACAGCTCATGGCCAATTTTATTGGACCACCTAGAAAGTCAGCTTCTGTATTGGGATCTAATATAAGGAAATCTTGTTCATGCAATCAAAACATGGGCAAGGGAACATCACTTATATCCCTTGGATATAAACTCATGTGTTACTGCACTTAAAATCCTTAAAAAGAACAAGACTTATGCTCACTTAAGAGATTTCTGCTGCTTTAGATAGATAGGAAGTGTGACCTGAAATTTCCACTAAGATCTGTATTTTTCCTTGTGCCTAAGGAAAAAGAGGACAAGGCCAGCCTTCAGGCTGAAGTGCAACATTTGCGGGAAGACAACTTGAGGTTACAGGAGGAATCCCAGAATGCAACTGAAAAGCTGAAGAAATTCACCGAATGGGTTTTCAACACAATTGATATGAACTGAGAACGGTGTATGGAGAAGGAAACTATCTGTTATGAATATTATTACTGGGACTTAAGCTTTAATGCCACCTTAATTATGACATGTGAAAGTATAGTCAGAGCAATTCCCTGTTCTTCATCCTCCAATAACCCTTTTTTGCATCTCTGCGCGCACTCAGAACAATTGCAGATCAACAATCAATGTCTGCCTTTTGTAGAAAAAACAAAGTAAATAATTTTAAAAAGGTAAAATAAAAAAATAAAAGTTTAACTGCTAAAATGTGAATGTCTATTTTTTGCACATTGTCTCTTTATCTGTTAATGTACAAAATTATTTGGAGGCCAGGATCAGGTTTGCTGTTCCATCTGCCTCTGTTTCCATTAACTCCTTTCTCTCTGTTTCAGGTAATCTGCTTTTCCTTGCAGCTTTGGCAAATATTATGACATCTAGAAAATTAGAAAGAAATGTTTACTTTACTGCTCTTCTAACATTGTTTTCTGAAGTATGCCACAGACAAGGGGATGTAATGCAATGTTTTAGGTGTCTCCTTAGCAATTTGCGCTTGGTTACTAGTGCTACCTTCCCATACATTGCAGAGAGCGCGTGTCCATAGTGTATGGTACAGTACAACCAGCATCACAGCTTAGAGAGAGACTAGAGAGGTGAGCCATGGGTCAGGCATATTGTCACACATCGATTGCATTAGCATTTCTGGTGGCCTTTGTTTCCTGTGGAAGCAGTGGCTACAAGGACCTTTACAAACAGCAAAACTAGGCATGCTGCAGTTCATACCACATCAGGCAGGCTGAGACATAAGTAATCCAGCAACAGTGCTCAGTTAAATACAGCACCCTCCCCTTCCAGGGGAGTCTGGTGCTTGCATACGTGCAGGAGACTTAAGCTGAAGTTGTAAAGAGATTAAGATTTTTTTTTTCCTCCCCCCTGAAATGTCACCATAAAAACCACACAAACTATCACTGTGTACCTGCCCTCCCATTCTGTTTCCCTTGCTTTCTCAAATCACAGCAGATTGGAGAAAAGTTTATTCAAGTTGTGTTTTGTTGCATGAGAGATCTTATAAATCCTTTATTATGGAAAATAGAGGAATATGTAAAGGGGAATTAGAGAAGTGTATTTTTCAAAGCACTGGGACAGGATTGGAGCTCTGAAATCCTGAGTCCCCAGTGAAATTGTTTCTCACGAGATTTCCCAAACTGCTTCATGCCAGCAAAGTTAATTTCTTGTTCTTTGAAGGAACAGCTAACTTGCCACAACGTGTTACCTCTACAGAAAATACCTTTTAGGTGTCAAAATACAGCTTTTAAGCACCATGATCTGCACAGGAATTGAACTGTGCAGTGTGCTGAGAAACCTTTTCTACTCCCTTCTGAGGATATAGTTACTACCTTAGTAAATATTGCCTTCCATAAAGTGCAGTGTATTTGGGGGTTAATTTTGAGAGCATCCTCTCACTCCCCTTTGTCACATTCTCAAATAAACAGATTAAAATCACCGGCACAGTCTTGTCAAAGACTTCCATGCTCTCTTCAAATCCCTTTTCCATGATCTTTAATCTTGCTGCACACAAGTACACACTACACTTCAACCTCAAACTTCATTTGTGATGCTAATCCCCATGGAGTTCTTCTCTAATGCTTTGTCATGGAAATGGATCTCTTTGGAACTATTTCTGGAGTGCTTTTGTAAAGGTTTAGAATGTCTTGGGTTTTTTAATGACTTGTATGAAGGAGATTTATATAATGCCTGATATTATTTGTAAATGGGAAATATTGCTAACATCTCTGAGCATCCTGAAGTCTTGCTTTTATTCTCTTTTATTTTTAAGTTTGGTTTTATTTTATTTCAAAAAATATTTTGGGACTTGGGGCAGACTATTTATTAGAGTTTTGCAACAGAGTTCTTCTTGTATGATGCCACTGAAGGCTACTTGTAAAATTCTGACAATAAAACTCATTTTAAAGGTTCTTCTAAACCATTTTCTGATTTTGTTGGATTTGTTTAAGACTTTCCAGTGTCCATTTCTTCCTGCTTTCTTCATGTACCACTTTTCTCAGTACTTATTGATACAGGAGTTCCATTCTCTATTAGATTCCTAATTTTTATCCCTTTGAAGGCCATTACTTGGTAAGTAAAGAACACTTCATCCCTTGGCTGTTTTACTTGTATTATTGCACAAATATATCTTGCCCCATTTACAAGGGTTTGCTACCTTTAACAGTTGCTCTGGGCTTCACCAGAGTCATGTAAAGGAGAGACAGTGGGGTTTTTTTTTAATTTATCAGGATTTTAGAACTGACTTGGACTGAAGCTATTTTAGGTGGAAACCAAACTGTCCTAGTACATCTAGTACATCCCAAGGACACACAACTTTCAGCATCCCAGAGCCAAACCTGCAAGCGTGCAGCATCGGGTTTTAGGTTTGGGAGGGTGGGGCAAATAATCAGTTTGGTTTTTTTTTTCCAGATTTCCATCTTTCACTTGGGAGATGACCTTGGAAGTGTTTTGAACAGATGTGTTTTTGGCCCGCTGGATCAGCATTCCACACAGCTCAAAGATGTGGAACTAGGTCAGTCTGCGGTAAAGTGTCTTCCAGTTCACTGAATAAATCCCTACGAGGCATGTGGGGAAAGAAGATTCATCTCTTTCTAGCATGAAGTTACTGGACCAAAAGAGCTGTGAAGCAGCAAGAGTGAATAGAAACATCTGATGAAAAATTGAAGTTGAATCTTGGAATGAAAACTAGATGCTGTCTGAACGTTTGTAATTGGATCCTGGTAGCTGAGCTGAAGGAGAAAGCTTCCTTCAGATCAAGGAGTTGCCCTGTCCACATTCATAATGAATTCATGCTAGAGGTTCCCACACCCCACCACACAAAGCGCTAGGTCAGCCTAGACCAGGGCAGGATCCAACTTGCAGGCATCTCCGTGCAGCTGGAGCAGTGACTGGCCTCAGCAAAAGGTGGGAGGCTGTGGGAGCAGTGTGGGTAATAAGGACAACCTTCCTGTTTCACCCATTTCTCCCAGAGAGTAATTTTTTATGTTCCTGGAAACAATCTACATTCCAGTGCAAAGGTGCTGTTTCCCTGTGACAGGTTTTTGGATACTGGATGTGGCTGGTACAGCAGCAGCAATCTGCCTTCTTTCAAAATCCTACAATCAAGGTGTGGGGATGTCACCACAGAAGGGCTGCAGCCTGCTCTATGGGTAATACTCTGCCCAGAAGTGGTGCTGGGCATGGGTAACTGGTCAGAAGGTGGTAACCAGGTGTGGTTAGGAGTGAGCTGTGAGGCACACAGGGGCAGGGATTGTGAGGGGAGAAGCTGGTGGGAAGGGGCCTGGAGGAACTTGTTATGGGGTTAAGGGAGAGGAGATGGGATGAAGTGCAACATGTTCAGGTTTCACTCATCTGAAGGTGTGGTTGCTGTATGATAACTTCTTGTGTCTGTGGGAGGCTGCGTTCCAACTCAGCAAGTAGTGTGAGAGCCTTTTCCCCAGTTCTTTCTATTGAGGGAAAAGTCCCCATAAACCAGGCACAGCCTGGGAGGATGGACTGACCTGCTTCTAAGACCTTTATGTAATTCTCTCATCTCTTAGTGCCTTCCTTCGGGCTGACAGCTAACAAATCCTCTTTTTAAGCAGTCAGCTCTCTCCTGGCAGACAATTCAGCATGGTGTTAGTCCTGTATGTGAGCAACTTGCTTTGCTGCAAGACAGCAGGGGAACAGGAGGTTGCAGTTTATCTGCTGGTATGGCATCCAAAGCTGGATTCCCTGGAGGAGAGATGATACTGTCCCTTCTCCACTGCTGCAGCTGGAGCAGACATGGGCTGTGCTGAGGTGGTTACTAATGGAGGGAAGTTGAGCAATGAGATGATGAGGCTTGTATACATGCCTCCACCTTTCCCTGATAATGGCAGTGGTGAGGAAATCCTTGCTGCGCTTTTTAAGGAAATGCGGGGGGAAAGAAGCTGTCAGAAATATTCAGAGCTCTGCAGTAAGATACCCTTCCCCCAGCAGCTTTGGCTGGGCATGAGGGGAGTTGGGCTGGGAGTTTATGAGTTTAACTTGTTGAAGCCCCAAGACAGGCTGCAGCTGATGGCAGCCACTTACACCTCCTTTCTGTAAGGAAGACCAGTTGCAGCCACTGTCTGGGAGAGGCAGATCCTCTCCAACTTTCTACAGCAGCAGCCTGAGGAATCAGTCAGCTTTGGGGAGACAGAGCTGCTGGGGACCTTGTGGAGTTTTGCCCCTCTCAGTAAGCAAGGTCTCAGGAAGCAAAGTCCCTCTGTCCAGCTTTTCCTGTGTTTGCATGGATGGACCTGTCTCCTTTCAGAAGGTATTTTCTGAGTATCAGAACCTACTTGTGTTTTCCCCAATGTTTTGTGTCAGTGATTTAAAGTGGACTGGGCTGTCTGTGGAACAGCAAAGTGTGGACAACTAAAGAACTCCTATGGGAAGTAAAACCAGTGCTGCAGTAATCTGTACATCCTCACCAAACTGCAGGGCTGGGGGCTGCAGAATTTATGATCTCTCACAAGGTAACTCAGAAGGATCTTCAGGAAGTCTCTTGTCCAGCCAGTTGCTCTGGACTTTACCCAGCTGAGTCTTGAAGAAAAACCTTTGAGCATGGAGATGCACGGTCTCTCTGAGCAATGCATTACTTTGTTCATCATTAAAAGTTTTCTCTTTTCAGGGTTATTAGAAGAAAGATGTAACCTCAGCAGCAGGTGCAGGCTGTTTTGCCTACATTCCAAAAGCTTATGACACAGGAGTCTGTACCCTCCATGAAAGTCCACAGCATGTCCTCTGTCTGCGGCTGGCAGCAGAGCACCCACATGTGCCATTTTTCCTTTGGTGAGCCTGGCAGGAAGGAGAAGCCTGAGGCTTGGTGGATGCTAAGTGCTGTTTGCTCCACTCCACTAATCAGCTTCCTGTAGTCCAGTTCTGATTCATTTCTAGGGATTTCTTTTTTCTATACTTGGTACTGCTTATTCATGCTTTAATCAGGGCCTAGACTGAGCCCCCTGGTTGTCCTTCACTCTGTGCTGCCTGCAAGAAGGACACACGTGCTGGGGAGTCAGCTGCAGGCAGAGGATGCTCCTGGCAGCTGAAGAAGCCTATCAGCCTATCACTGTTGGTATGCAAAGAAGTCAGAGACTGCAATGAGGATGTATTCCAGGACTAGGACTAAATGTAGTTTCCTAACCTCATGTTGTGATAGTGGCAAATCCCACCAACTAGTAACTAAAACGAGGTTTCACACCACAGGGGCAAAAAGACAGGGACTTGTCCTAGTGCTGTTTAAAAGCTCTGAGTTTTTTGAGTTTTCCTCTTGCTTTCTCCCACCTCTCCGGCAGTTTGTTCGCTTTGTCTGGTGGCTGCTGACTGCTGTTCTGCCTCCTGGGATCTGATGCAGGAAGAGGGGCTGCTCCAATGGTCCTGGCAGCAAAGCTGTGCCTGCCTGTGGCTGAGCTGAAAGGCAAGACTGAGTTGAGTAATTGAAGGGCTTGGCTGAATTGAAGAGCTTGACTGCTCACTTATTTTGTGAAAGGAGCCAAGGCACATTTGCATCTCTTTCTATCTCACACCCATAGGAGTTTGCTTAGCTGGAGCTGGGAGGCTCAGTGATAACTTCCACTGTATGGAAGGAACAAGCTATGTCATGCCCAAATTGCAGTGTGCCCAGGAGGTGTCTGTCCACACACAGCAGAAACAACCACTGTGTTCTTGCCCAGCCCTCCCTGCTATAAAGCTTCTGGCTCAGTCCAGCTCTGCCCAGAGGAGCAGCCCAGACCTCTGTAGTACCAGCTTCTGCTGCAGGCATTACATGGATGGGGGATTGGGGGCACTCCATTCTTGTTTCCTCCATGACCCATGCCATTTGGTCCTAATAATGGGATAATATAAGTGTACCTCTATTTGCTTTTAATCATTCTTTGTAGCACCTTTATTCTTTTAGAAAAGGTTAGGTGTTTTCAAGCTGTGCACAAGCATCTGACAAAAGCCATTCTTCCATGTTATGCTTCACATTAGTAGACTGGTCAGTCACCTCATCTGCAAGTCCTAATAGCATTATTGACTAGTAGATTGTTTTGTGACATCCTCTGCTTTATGTTCTTCCTCAGGTCAGGCTCAACACACAGCCTGGGGAAAAAGAAGGGGGCAGAGAGGAGTACATAGAACTGGCTTCTTGCCTACTCAGCGTTTCCCTCTTCCTGCTTGCATGTCTTCTGCCATATCTAGAGCTATTGAAATTGGAGAATTTCACATGTGTGAACTTTTCTAGCTGATCTAGTCTGCTAGAAAGTCCCCCATGGAGGCCAAATATGTGCAAGCTGCACTGTGTTCCACTGACTGTTCAAGCAAACAAGGAATTGCCTCCTCGATGAAAACTTAATGAGGTTACACCTATAGCATGGAAATGTGAGTCTCTCTTTGTGATTTTTCTTTCAATGCTTCCCTGGCCTAAAAGCAACACTCAAACTAGCATTAGTTCCACAGCTCTGATTTGTTTGGTCTGATTTTGCAGTTAGATCTCAGTTCCCTGATAAAACCCTGTAGTTTTAAGCCATATTTGATTTTTAAGTGAGCTATCTTTATTAGTCAACATATGGTCATAGCTTTCAAAGGGGAGAGTCATTGGATTCACAGCATGTAGTGTGGGTCTCTGGTCTGCTGTAAGAGGTCATCACCAAGTCTTGCAGTCTCAGGCCTGCAACCTGCATTCTGTTGTCTTTGTGGCTGGAGTGGGCAGAAACTATGGGAAGTGCCTCAGAAAAAGGGGCTGGCAGGCAAAGACATCCCAGTCTGAGGTCAAGAAATGGAAGACAAGTTCTTCACACAACAATCACTGGCAGAGCTGCAGCAGTCCAGGACAAGAACCCTTGAGGTGCTTTCCCAGCAATCTAGGGGCCAGCAGAACAGGAAAAACCAGGGTTGCTTGGTGTGAGATGCCAACCATTTCATGACCAGAAAAGGGAGAGACAGAACGAAACTCTGCATGTAAGTCCACTCTAGTCTCTCTCTCACTGAAGTTTCTCAAGTAGGAAGTGGCCAAGCAGTCTTAGAGCATGCCTGTGGGGAAAACAGAACATTTTACTTAAGCTTCATGAGGTGTTGAGAACAGGGAAGAGAGTTCAAGGGATACTTTCAGTGTAGTCTGTTTTAAAATAAGATTATTTTTAGGGCTTTTATACAGGGCAGATTTGAAAAGATCAAGTGACAGTGTCTAAATGAACAGATAAAGGCTGGATCAGTTTCAAAAAGTGCTGAAGTAGGTTAAATGATGAATTTCTGCTGGCTTCTGAACTTCACCTCTGTCCTCACATGAGGGGGAAAACCAGTAATGCTTCCCCATACGTAGTTTTGTACTTATGGGCTTCTCCTATATAGCTTTGTACTTATGGGCTTTTAGCCACAATCAATTCTAAACAGGAGGTTTGAAGGGAAGGGGCCATGCTTTCTGAAGTGCATCTCTTAGGGCTGGGAAAGAAACCAGAAGAATTTGAGTCCTATGGGACCTGAGAGAAAAGGTTGCAAAATGAGAAAACTGGCCTAGATTTTTCAAAGGCACCACAGGGCTGGCTATGGAGTCGAACAGAGATGTCCCCAAGGGCCTGGTGCAGGTGGGGTACCCAGATGGCAGCAAACCCGGCAGGCCTGCCAGGAGCATGGGGCAGCTCTGTGCTCCAGTGGTCCTGGGCCAAGGCTCCAGACTGAGCTCAGGAAAGGCTGGCTGACCTGCTATCAGGTGCTGAGGCTGTTCAGTAGTTCTGCACACCCAGTCTTCAGGGCACCAGCGTTCATCATGTAACTGCTGCTGTGTATGCAGACACATCCAAGTCTCATATGTAAGGCATGAATAAAAATCCTTTCCTGCAATAAGTTCACAGCTCAAGGCATTCAAAATTAGTAGCACCTTCTGAGGACACCTTAATCTTAGTGTCTTCCACTTTCCTCCAAGTTCTCTGTGGTCCTGGTCTGATAGCACATACCTGAAGCTAACTGACAGGCAGATTGTGGGATGTACAGCAATCCCCTGTCTGTCCATACAAGACCTCGGTAATCAAAATATTCAGTGCCTTTTAAAGGTATTCATCAGCCAGTCATGCAGATACATATTAAATCCTTATACTGTGTTTGCACTCCTGCCATGAAAAAATGTTCAAGTGGATTTGTTTTCACATTTTCAGGCAATGATGTAGCATCACAGACAGGATCACGATGCTTCTGAAATAATTATTTTTTTTAAGAAATGAAAATATAGAGACATAGGATGTTATGCTTCTGGCCTGTTTGTAGCTATCTGTATATTTAGCACTTTGATGGCAGCTGAAAGTTTCTGCTGACACTATATCTATGCTGCGACATAGTTCTGGTTTAATTTCTGAGATGAGATATATCAATAAATTAGTTCTTATTTAACTGAAAAACCTTTGTTATCCTTATCTGGACATGAATAAATCCCAGTAAAATAATTTTGTTTATTTGATCTAGTACTCTAGTTTATCTGAAGCAGTACTCCCCATCTGGGGTGCAACTGAGCTCAGGGGTTGGTAGTATCAGATGGATGGAACGGAAGCCAACCTGGAACTGGGCACCCAGGTACAGACCCAAGAATAGGGCAGGCAGACACAGTTATTTCCCTAGAATATACCTGCAGCAATTTGGTTTATGGACTTCTTGACCAAAGGAGTCACCCAGGTTTGTACATAAACACCTTCAGTTTTCTCCAATCTTAGCCGGGCCTTAATCTTACCTTTTGTATGGAAGCACTTTTAAATCTTTCCCACTGCTCTTCTCTGAGCCCTGTACTTTCTGCTAAGCCCTTCTGCAGATGGCAGGACCAGAAGTGCACAGTCTTTAGGATGCAGATGCACTGCTGTGCTGTCCTCCATTGTGCATTCTCCATTGTGTTCACTATCCCTTCCCAAAGCATCACAAACACTGAATTTTCTAACTGCTATGGAATATAAACGAAGTTGGCATTCTTTTTAAGCATAGGCCCAAGAGCCCATCTTTATACCATGAGGTCAGAAGGGTTTTTCCCATTCCTTTCTTTTGAATTTCAGTCCAAGTTGCAGTTTTCCTGCTCTCTTCTCACCTTGTCATTTGGTAGCATATGGTTGTTTTGAAGCTCTTCACAGATAACCCTTCTGTTTTACTCAGCATATCCTCATGCCACCAGGAGGTTTGTCACATTTATTACTCACTCATTTGCCAGGTAATTTACTAAGTTCCAAACATCATGGCCTTCAGCACTCATCCCTCTGATACTGCCCTGGTGAACTCCCTCTGTCATGAAGGTTTTCTCCTTATATCCACCTTTTATTTTCTGTCCTTTAATCATTCATGTGAGTTTATATTCCTAGGGATCCTTTGAGGAAGCAGCTTGCTTCATGGACCTCCAGTGGGATAAGCAGGTGCTTTTATGCACTGAGCCTTTTTTGTCCATGCACACCATGGCCACTTCAAAGGCTTCTAATAGCTCCAGCAAGAAGAAAACATGGGAGATGAAAAGTGAGAGACAGGGAATGTGCCGGTATTACCTCTCTTCTACAGACACCCCAGTGGGTACAGAGTTCATCCAGGATGCTGGAAGACTCTCCTTCATTGGGTCCTCTCTTCAAGGGGATTTGATATTGCATCTTCCTGGGAAGCATCCCAGCTACCAGACTATTAGCTTAGCTTCTATTTTCTCCCAGCTTTTCTCGACACATCTCCTTAATTTGGCCTAAAATATGCATTGACTCAGGGATGGGAATTTATAGCCTGGTGACTGTCCTTTAGGTTCTATTTTATCCACTGATGTTTCAGTGAGCATTGGGTTCCTCCAGCTGAAAGTGGAACCAATGGCAATGAAAATGACCAAACTGCATGCAGCCCACACATGAGGAAGACTGAGAGTGAAAGATATAGAAATGAAAAGGTTTCTTTCAACTACCTCCTTCAAATGAATTTCAGTCTCCATCATCCACCTGCTCCTTTCCCTCTCAGAGGACACCTAAACTATTGAACAGTCTTACAGTGTCTTCAGATACTTTGATGCATATGGGAAAAAGGTTGGAGAGACAAGTGGAAGTGGAGCAATGCAGGGATGTGCATGCCCAGAACTCCTACAGTGGGGAAAGGGATGGGGACCTGACATCCACCAGTTAAGTAGGAAGGAGAAACCTGAGAAACCAGATTACCAAACCTGTGCTGCACTTGGGGAAGTTGGGAAACCCAATTTAAAAATACAGCAGAGGGAAATGGCAGGTTTGAGGCACACACGGTTGCCTTGGTGCAAGACCTACAAGTAATCCCTGGAATCAAGAACAGGATAGCAGATAGGAAAATAAGTGGGGAGATGCTGAGAAGCATGAAGAGCTCCCAGCTACTGTGATGTCCTGGGAGCCCCCTGCTAACCCCTCACCATGTCTGAGATTTCCCTCAATGCTCTGGCAAGCTGCAAGCCAGTTTCAGCTCCACTCTTTGTCCTGGGTTAGACCTTCAGAACATTTCCCTTTCTTGTGGATGTCGCTGCTCTGAGCAAGTGTCTTGTGAATACTCAAAAGCCCCTGCAGAGGAAAGGAAAGCAGGGATTAACTCTACCAGGTAATGGGGGGACAAGGATGTAGCTGAAACCAAGTAGGTATAGGAGGGTTGCAATGAAGTCAAATGACAGCTGATCAGAAAGGAACTGTTTAACCTTTAGGTTTACAGCAATGATGTAAAGCTCTGGATAAGGGACACTTACCCAGCTGAGCCCTTTGGCACTTCTGTCCTTAGAACATTCCAGATGTAAATCACAGCTCTCTCTTGCCTGGGTAAAACAAAGGACTTGCACTTATGCCAGAGAGACTGATCTTGCTGTGTTCCCTTAGGATGAGCTAAGCATAATGAGACTTTTTTGGTAACTATTGTCTGAGATGAAACACTTTGTCGGTTATTAGCCAACACATCGACACTCTGATGCACTTTGTAATTCACTTTTTATTCATGAGGCCTGACAGCCATTTCCACAATGTGCTTCAGGACTGTGTGGTCTCCATGGAGAGGTTTCTTCTTGCTGAGTCAGGTACTGTGGAAATTGGAGACGATGAAAAAATTCTTTATGCGTGGTAGCTTTTCTCCATGTTTTTTAAAAAGGCAGGAGAAAGCAATAAGCTATTGCCAAGACAAACCCAGGAACTTGGCTTCAGTACTCTTTTAATCTCCTTGTCCTCATAATAATTTGGACCAAGCAGCTTCTCCCATCACTACTATGATTTCTTCATATGTACTCAAAGCTCTTGGATATTGCCAGGTCCAAGAGGCATTTGGAGTGCCACAAGGTTGATTCTGTTTCACATTTCACTCACTGCCCTTACCACGCACCCAGTTCTGGGAACAGCCTTCTGATGGCTGGGAGCTGCTCAGATGGAGGCAAAAACCCCTTGACTTGGAAGGGATTTTCAGCTGTGGAGAGGATTTCTGATCCATGCCGGATGAAGCTAATAAGATCTGCACTGAATTCAGGATGTGCTGGCTCACATTGGGTAGGATTTTGGCAGCTTGCAGGCTGTCAGATTGCAATGTTATATGCCTTCAATGGCAGACAGGAACTGGGAGAAGAGCAGATTGTGGCCTGCCAGGCAGCTGGGAAGTAGCCTGATGCAGTAGGAGGGATCATACATGGCTGAGAACACCAACTTGTGTAATGATGAATGGGAAGTGAGCACGAGCCACAAAATCCTAGCCTTGTCTTTAGCGTGTTTTTCTGACGACAGTCTGACAAGGAAAAAAAGCCCCAACAGTCCATTGGAAAAATGAAGAATGCAACATTTGAGAAATTCCCAACCCTTGCCAAGCAATATTTGCATATGGGGCAAGAAGGTCTTAGAAATATTTTTCTTGTGGCAGCTTCTAGCTGAAGTCCACTGGTTCAGTGAATACAGCAAGATCTTTGACCTTGACCTTGATCATAAGAAATCAGGCCATGTTCTGTGTACGTGCATGTCAGAGAGTGTGACCAGAACAAGTCTAATGTAACTCATAGAAGTGCTATTTCAGTGGGACCGGTGCTCTGTAAGAGAGTACTTTCAGTTGCTCCTGATTCAGCCACCCTCAAGGTTTCAGGCACCCCCGAAGGCTTTTCTGGCTGGTCTGCAGGACACTCAGTCCTCCTCCCCGCCGCAGGCAGCTGAAAGTACGTGTGGATGCAGACGTGGAAATTTTCTAAGCTGGACACGCAGCACTTTGCTGTGCAGCAGATTGCCGGTGGGATCGGGCGGGCAGCCCTTCCCTCGCCGCGCCTCCGGCCCTCAGGGGCAGCAGCGGGGCTCCGCTCGCTGTGGGCCGCAGAGCGCCTCGGGGAGCGGCGCGGTGAAGCCCGGCAGGGAAGATGTGCAGAGCTGCTTGGCGGCAGGGAGCAGAGACCCTGGTAAGCCACGTGGAGCGTTTTTTCGCTCTCCCACGAAGTAAAATGGAAGGGAGGCTCCTACAGCTCTCCCTGCGCTGGGAAGGGCCATGAGGGCTCGGAAGGCGCGGGGCGCCCTCTGCTGGCTCCTGTCGCCAGCGGCAGCGGGGCCCGCCCGGGCCGTGCGGCCTGTGCCGCCGCTTTGGGGACAGCTGTCTTGGACAAGCCATTTCACCTCTCTCGGATTCCCGGTGAGGGCAGTGGCCACAAGAGTTCGGCTTTGTGAAGTGTTTTGAAATCTGCTTATAAAAGATGTCGAGTAGGAACGGTGCTCTCTGCTAATAAAAACCATGGTGCAGGAGCATGTTACTACTGGAATTGTGAAAAGAGGTGGTGCAGCCACACTTGGGGACTGTGTTGAAGCCCAGGTTATGGCAATAAATTGCTCTCCTTTGCAGGCCTAAGTCCTCTCTGCTGGGAAAAAGATCCCAAAGCCTACAATTATCATTTTTAATTGGTGTGTCCACGTGTTACTTCCAGAATAAATGTTGTGTTTTCTTTAAGAAACCAGGGCTGATTTATCTTTGGTTTTCAGCTGTGTTTCTGAGGGGTAGCTGTATTTCTCAGCAAGTAAATGCTCTTGATATTACATATCTGTCATGAGAAAGAAGACAACATGCTGCTAGTTTGGCAGCAGTTCCCTAGTAAAAGAAAGCATTTAATGATCTTACTGCATGAATTCCCTATTTTCCTCTTGTTCCCTATCTTCTACAGATGAAGGCTGGAGAGTAAAAGAATTACACATCCTCGTTTTCTAGCAAAACTCACTTTTCTCAAGAATGCTCCTTGAACTTTTTGTAAGTGGCAGCTCTGCTTAATCCCTGTTTTCCCTCCTACCTTTTCAAGGTTGTAAGGAGTTTTAGATGTGTAATGTGATTGTCATAGGCCATTTTCCTCCTGCTGTGCCGAATCAAGGTTGTAGACAGCAGTGTTTCTTGTCAGCGGGTAGAAACAGCTGTCAAGTGATAAAAAATGTGGAGTTTCTGGTTTTTACATTCAGTGTGGTGGACTAAGGGATGTGGTTGCTAATCTTAAAGCAGCAGCACAACATACCTCAGCTACACTGTAATGTTTCTTGGGATGAAGTTTTCAGTTGTTCAGCTGGGTGTAAAATGGAAGTGTGGTCACTTTAACCAATAAGCATCATCTGTAAAATTGCTGCTGCAAATATTTGTCAGCTAAAAGCAAATTGCTAACTGTTTTTTGGTACATTTTAGTTATGTAAGTAAGGTAAGTATAAAAATAAAGCTGGAATGCATTTTGTCTGTGAAACTCTAATCCTGAAGTGATCCTAGGCTCCAGCACTCCCCCAGATCTCTGTCTTGGTGTGTTCAGCATGTTTTCAGAAGCTTGGCAGAACAGAGAAGTTGTCTGATATTGACAGACCATTTATGTAATATGAGAGAGCAAGGCATCAAAGAACACCAATCTGGATTTCTGGTCAGAGAACAATGACTGCCATGCCTTGTTATGCACCAAACTGGACCAGCTGGTGGTAAGGCATTGGAGATGCTTCAAGGGGGCACCGTCAATTACAAATCTGTGCAGCACCTTGTACAATTCAGATAAACTTTCCTGATGCTCTCACAGCCATGGCAGTATAAAGCTATAAAATAATAATAGTAACAGTACTCTGCTTTAACACAGGAAACAGAATAATGTTGTGAACTCTTGGCTGAAAATACAAGGATTAGATCATGAACTAAGAGCTGTTTTGGCAGAGGGTGGCCTGGAGTCTTTCTAGTCTCCTGCAAAGTATACTTGAGGGTCAAGCCTTAATTGCCTGCTTTACATGAGGAACACAGAAGTCTTCTCTTTATGTCCAGAGCTGCTTGTGACACAACACACTTTTTAAAATCTCCCTTAGGTTTATCTCTTTGCAGAAAGGGGTAGACAGAAATCCAGCTAATTCTCAGTAGCCTCTGTTGTTCAGTAGTTTATTGCCCAGGTTTGCTTCCTCCCAAAATAGTGCTGTACTTAGTTACTTACCTTAAATAC
The DNA here is from genome assembly GCF_022539315.1 of Serinus canaria. Lineage (NCBI taxonomy): Eukaryota > Metazoa > Chordata > Aves > Passeriformes > Fringillidae > Serinus > Serinus canaria. The sequence goes on along the minus strand of NC_066319.1, from coordinate 27,497,510 downwards.
CTGAAAGTATTTCTATAAACTGTGTATTCTGTGACCTTGTCCCTCCTGTGAGTTATTATTCACCCCCCAAGGGACTCAGCAGTTAACATTTCAGAGCTGATGCTCATGAGACTGGCCCGGGCTGCCTGCCGAGGCGAGTCAGCAGAGCAGGAGTGCTTCTGCCCCAGCTTCTGTTTGCAGAGCCCCTGGTACTGACTGAAACAAAAGCCTGCCTGCCTGCCTGCCTGTGCCTGGTGCCAAGCACATGAGAGGGAAGGGCCAGGTCATGAACAGAAGCAGGTTTTCCTGGCCCTCATCTGTTAGTATATTATGGTAATGTTTTATGGGAATGTGTGTTCAACACAGAAACTTTGATATGCTGTACTAAAAGTAAGAGCTTCTTTGATTCAAAGCCTGATTTCATGGGGCCAGACTAGCTCAAAAATATTTACTGCTTTTGGTGTAAGGTGCCCTTGCCCTGCCTGCCCTCAGCTGTGGCAGCCCCATCATTCCCTTGCCATGGCTATGTGCACCATGTCCTCTCAGCTGGCTCAGCTGACCGGGGCTCCAGACCCACTGATATCAACCCAGAGAGCCTCGGATGTCCAGGACAGGAGCTGTGGAACTGTCCAGCCTTTGTGGACAGGCCCAAGGCAAGGAGCCAACATCCAGAGTGATTCTGTATTGGGTGCAGCTCTTCTATGGATTCAGACCTGATTCCCCAACTGCACCGTGTCACTTGGAGCAGCTGAAGATGGGATGTGATGGGATGTGATCTCCCCGAGGGACAGGGGTATGCATCCTTTGCTCAAACCTCCGCTCTAGGTGTCCTACGCGCTTTTCTAAGAAGCGTGTGGTGCCTGCTGCTTGCACCCACTGGGTGGAGCAGCTCCCTGCTTAATGTCTGCTGCCTGCATCATATCCTCGTCCTGAAAGGGCGGGTTCCAAAAAATCACAGAGCAAGCAGAGGCAAACGAGGGGCAAAGCAACAGTGAATAAAGAACTGCTTCTGGCCAGGTAGAGCAAAGCTGAATTTTACCAGAAAAAAAGGCTGGCATATAGTATAAAAACGGGATAAGGAAAACAAGTCTCCATTAACAGCAATTGATTAATTGAGAGCCAGTATAGGGCTCTAAAGCCCCTTTAAATCTGTCTTTAAGAACAAGCAAGCAAACATAAAAGCCGAAGCCCTCACAAATGTTAATGTTATAAGCTCCATGACCCCATTAACTCTGTGCTGTAGCAGTTAAGGCAGGGCATCAGCCACAAAGGGCTCCATGGCTATGAAAAGAGCTAGTCAAGATGGTTTAATCAAAATAATTTTCTGTAAAATTTGGATATTAAGGTGAATATTTAGGAGGGTTTAAAACTTTTATTTTAGCAACCGAAGTAAACAAAGAAAAGAAAAAGCAATTTGACAGGAAATTTTTAAAATCTGAATGGAGGGAGGTTGCTTTATTAATTGCCTAGTAAACCTGATTCCCTCATTTATTTTCCTCTTCAGGCAAAAGATTCCAGGGAATTTTTAAAAATTTTGGCTACCTAAAAATGTCAACTTGGATAGATTTTCTTCATCTTTGTTATGATTACCACAAAACGAACAAATTCAAAACATATTTCTTCTTTCCACAGTAGGGTATGGAAGACATTCCCACATGCATCCTGTCACAGACACAGCATTTAAAGAATACCTAGGAGCTTTTTACAGTCTCTTCTCTTTTTTTCCCCCTGAAGTTGCATGAAGCATCTAGAGAAAAACCCCACTGGAGGAAATGATGCTGCAGCCACCAAAAGCTCTGTCCCATGGAGAAGGTGTACAAAGAAGCCAGGATCCTCAGAGCTTGCTGTGCACTCTAGAATCAGTGGTAAGGAAGTTCACCTTCAGTGTTGATAAAGAAATTACTCTCCCCTTACTCCTTTCTTTTTCTGGGCAGCAGCTCTGCAGCTTACATCTATAGATCTCTTGAACCAGTTGTCTCTTCTTCTAGATCTTTCTGTGGAAGCAAATCCAGCTTAACTCTACCCCAGCCAAACCAAAAACAATATGATAAAGCTCTTCTGATGGGAGCCCATGAACTCAGCCCAACTAAAAACATATCTTAATGTCTCATTAAAAAGGTACATGTATCAAAGTCTTTGAGGTATTATGAATCTTCATTAACACCAGTGCACATTCTGGGCCCAGAGCAACTACTGCTTCCCCATGAGTCCCATGACAGAGGGACCATAAAAGATGAGAGAACAGCTGTAACAAGAACATTAGGAGTGCTGCTGCTGCCTTCTTCTGGCCTAGCAGTAGAAACAACAGAAGATCATATTCTCTTCCTTCCCCACTGCATTTTTTTTTTCCAGTGCAAGCCAGAGAGGTGTCAGTTCCTTTCTCAGTTAAACTTCCAGCTTTAAAACTGGACTGACCCATTTGCCTTCCTTTATGCTGTAGGAATTTCTAGTACCACAGGAAGAGGAAATCTAACCCACCTAGTTCTGATTTAAGCCCTTTCAGAGCAGGGAAAAAGCTAAAAGCATTTCTTTAGCTGAGGTGATCAATGTGGAGACCCTAGTAAAAGTCCATTCTATGTTTTGAAAAAAGAAAAATTCTTGTAATTTAATTCCATGCTTTTGTACTGTAGCACATTATAACTTCTGGAAGCAGGTTTTCCTGAGGTGGGAAGTAGGAGGTAGTCATAACTCATGAATTGTCTTTACAGGAGTGAATGGGCTTACTCCAGAGTAGGATGTCATACCTATGAGTAGACAGCAGCTTCTAGTAACACATAGTTGAAGGAGGAAGAATATGCAGAAATCAAAGGAAATATCAGGGTGCTGTATAGGAGCTTGACTACCTGGGACAGGGAGGGAGATGGGATTGTGGGTATTGGGCGGTAGAGAGAGATATGGAATTAGGAGATGTACTTCAGAGACAGCTTTCCTTTATGGACCCAGGGCAGCCACTATGTCCTGTGCAGGAAGTAAGCAGAGACCCTCAGCATGGCACTGAATGATCTTCTGGCAGCTTAGAAATGCATTTCTGTTGTCCCAGAACACCTGTGTATCAATACCTTCGTCGCTTATTAAAGTCATTTGATTGCTCATCAAATCCTCCTTGAAGTGTGTGGTGCAGGCAAGGGAGGACATGGTGTTAAAATATTTTGCTGCTTAATTTCCTTCAGTGGCTCCTTCCCTGAAGAGCTTATAATGAGACTGACCTTTATTAGCTAATTAGGCTCATTGAAATGGCACAATTGCATTTAGGCTCTTTTCTTCTGTGGATACTCCAGATTCAGTTCTCACCATTAGGCAGGTTGGAAGGGGACTTGTAACCATGTGTGGAAGTCAGCAGTGCAGGAGGTACCTCACTTCCCTGCCACAGCTACTGAAATTGGCCAGGAAGCTGTGCCACATGGTGCCAAGTAATAGGCTTGACTACACTGTGATAGTGTTAACTTAATTCTGTACCTATTTTTAGTGAATTGCATGCTTATGTATATGCAAAGTAGTTTCTATTTGGCTGAGACCAACCCAGATTTTACAAACAAATTCAGCATTTACAGTGTGGTACAGAAAAATCGCCCTGTTACAAGATCAGTCCGGTCCATCAGGCTGTGCTCTACTGTCCTGCTTGAACAATGAAGTTCTGAAGGTTTAAGATATACTGGAGTCCCTTCAAGTTGTTCTCAGTCCAGCTGCCCCATGGGCAGGCCCCAGGTGGGTCATGGTAGGCATTGCTTCTGATCTTTGATAGCTCTTCCAGAAGATGCCTTCCTGATTCCATCCATCTTTTCCCATATCCAGAGATGGAAGTGGTACGCACAGCAGGGTGGCATGGAGTATTTGCCAGCTGGAGAAGCAGTATAACCATGAGATTATACTTGATTCCTGCATCACCCTCTTCCTATCCAGGAGCATCAATGGAGTAACTACTTGTTCTGGTTCAGGGCAGATTTTGGAGAGAACCCCCCTAAGGGGTTCCTCTAGGAAAGCAGATTCAATTGGCCTCTCCCCCCAACCGGTCCGGGAGTAAATACCTCCTTGGAGAAAAGTGGGAAAAAACTGTTTATTAAACAATAAAACCTAAAAAATATTAAACAATAAAGCCCCTTGCTGCTCCAAAAGAGATGACAAACTGAGAAAATCCCCTCCCCAGGTTGCAGTTCAGCTCACTCAGTCTCTTATCAGTCCCTCTGGTGCTGGAAATTCCACAGCCCAGCCCTGTGGGCCACAGGTGTGAGCTGCTGGTGCTCTTCTGGTGTTGAGTCCAGAGCAGGTTTAAAGAAAAGGGAAAAAAGAAAAAAAACACAGTCAAGGGAACTTCTTTGCCTCAGCTAGCTAAACTAACTAAAAGCAAAGGAGAGCTCTGTCCCGCTGTCTGTCCATCTGCAGACAACACAGTCCAGGAGCAGGAATGTGGAGGAGTGAGTGCAGTGTTTGAAAACAAACTGTGCACTTCTTCTCTCCCCCCTTCAGTCTCTGGCACAAGTTTTAAAGGTGCAAAACTTATTATTCAGCACAAACAGAACAAGACTATTGGGGATAAAAGCATCATATAGTCAACCTAGGACACTACTGGACCATACTTTACCACTTTCCAGGGAGCAAGAAAATCACAGCATCTATCAGATGAAAGCAGTTCCACATATATCTGCCAGTTTTAGATAAGAGTTCTTACAGGATTTCCCCATGCTGAGGAAAAAATGAAAAGATGGTAAAGTTTCCTTTTCATCATCACTGCTTTCTGATGCTGCTGTTGTTGGTTTCTTAAAGACTTGTTGATTTCCTGAGGGTCCAAGCATTAATCAGTTTTATAATCCAACCTTGGCACCTTTTCCTGTTGAGAAGTTTGAGCTCTGCTGTAGACACTGTCACAGGACCCCAAGACTGAGTTCCCCCTAAGGATGAATGGGAAATTCTCTTGTGCTCAAGACTCAGAATTGGGGAACACTTGAGCCATGCACCCAAGTACTTTAAGCATGCATTTTACTTAGGGGCATTGTACTTCTCTTGCCTTGCACGCTTGGGTATCTTATTTTCTTTGTGAGGACAGCTTATAACAATCTACTGCAATAGGAAAGTTTTCCAGTAGCAAAGCCCTTAAAAAGAGGAAATTATAGCAGTGTAAGAAAAACTTAGTAAATAGCTTGTGCTTAATAGTGACATACTCATTAGGTCATCTTAAGTTCTCCAAGGTCTCAGTTTTACCTCTTTGTGCAAAGCAAGCTGTGTTTCATTAACACTTTACATGTGTAGGAATTCCATACTGCTCAATCCCTTATTATCTTGTGTGCTGTGGACTAGACATGGTGTTGCTTCATCAGCCTACCTTCCCCTGTGCTCATCTTGAGCTGCAGGACTGGCAGCATCCTGTTGGAAGGTCCAACACCAGTTTGCAGCTGGTCCATTCTGCCCACATGTGGCTTCAGAGTATCTTCCCTGCTCTTGCCTTTTTAGGGAATTTGATGTATTTGAGTAGTGTTTGCCTGCTTGACAGTAGGTCAGATTTATATTTACATGCATTCATGTAGCAGTATGTAGCTCCCAATCTGCTTTCTCTAGGACATTTGCGCTGTTAATGTCTTTCCCTCTCTGCTCCTCACCTCTGGAGCAGCATGGCAAGTGGGGTAAGGATAGAACGTCTGAACCTCGTGTCAGTTAATGATTGAGGAGCAAGGCAGGTGGCAGGAAATCCAGGGTGTTACAGTGATGTGACTTACAGCACAGTTGAATTACTGTGAGTAACCCTGGTAATGCGCAGTTAGTGCAGCAAAGTTACTTCGCTTCCGTTAAATTTCTCTATTAGACTGATTGCTATGATTTGCTGGGGACTAGATGTACTTATGGAAGCTTTCCCAGCAATTTCCTTGCTTAGCAGCTCTACTTTTTGGAAAGGCAACAGAAAGTTGTGTGCTCAAGGACAGAGCTGAAAGCATCTTAAGGCTGACAATAAATGCAGGCCTTTTCATGACGCAGTTCAATAACTGTAGAAAGCACAAAGATTTTCAAAAAACCCTGTCAGAGTTCTCTCTCCACGAGGTGGGGGAACTACAGCACCTGCCAGGGCCAGTGGCTAATGCAAGTTCCTGGCAGGGCTGAGCCGCTTAAGAACATTTTATTTGCTGCTACCTAAACCAGGGAATCATTTTACATTTGCATATGTCCCCTGGGAATAGAGGGATGGATTAAGGCACAGACACAGTACCATTTCCCATTCTGGGAGTAAACTTATCTGAATTAAACCAATTTAGAGGCATCCTGGTGGCTCTGCCTAACACAGCCAGGAGAGCTGGGTACTGTCACACACAGACATCCTGATGTGCGCACCTTCAGGACCAGCAACTGCCTCAGCTCCATCACAGGGACTCCTAGGGGTGTGGCACCATTTCATTCCTGACTGGCATGACATCACCTGGGAACCCTTGGAAATGTTTATAACATAGGTTCTTTTTATCCACTTTTCTGAGTTGGTATAAAATTTCTTTATATAAACATTTGAACGCTAAAATGCACTTTTAATTTACTGGCCTTCTTTATACTTATCAGAGAAGTGGAAGACATTCTCTTATTTAATGTATTACCTGAAAGATATTCCTGTTTTGCCAAGAAAATTTATGGAAATGGGGCATCCTAAAAATACTGGGACAATGGCAAAGACTGTCTTTGTAATTTATACTACATGCTCATTTTAACTCACACTAACCACTGCATCAAAAGAATTCATTTGCCCTAAAAAAAGATTAGCTATCAGTTTGTTTTCATGTTCTCCTGGTAATCTTCTACTGTGGCTATAATAGAAGTTTGCTATGATCTACAGTTTAAATTATTACCCATCCCACATCTCCTCTTGTTGCTGCTTATTTGTGTCACCAAAATCTTAGACCACTTTCCTGAATATCATCCATCAGTGAACCTTCTTAGTAAAAATAACAGAAGGCAGTTAGAGATGCCATTCACCAGAGTTCAAGGGTACAATACATATTTTCTTAGCAGGAAGTTCCCTGTTTACACTGAATTTTCTTGAACATTGTTGGCAATGATGGTCATGGCTGATTTCTTAAATGTAAGTTAGGTCATCCAAAGTGTCATCCTGTTGGCTTTGTTGCTTCAGTAGAGTTCCCTGTAGGAGCAAGGGATGACCGCTCCCCCATATGAAACTATGCTCTCTCAGTGAGAGTTTCTCCTGTATGGAAAATTTTCTGCATGTATCTTCAGAGATCCACAACTACCAGATTATTGCTAAATATTGCCTGGGTAAGGAGGAGGTGAAGCAAAGAATCAGGCTAAGGGACACTCGTAAGGAGAGCTGACAGGACTTGTGTTGGGGTTTGTACTGCTCATGTTGTTACTGCAGTAACTCACACTTCAATGTGTGTGGATGTTGGAGGTGATAGCCTTTATCTTGCTCCCTTCATCAGTGCTCCTTCACAAAATCTGTTTGCACCATGCCCCAAAATAAATATAGCTGGTGGCTGTGGGTTGACAGCAGAGATTTTGTTTCTCTTTGTAGACAGACCAAGAGGCTCACATGGCTCTATCTGAACATAGAACCTGGGACACAATGCAAACTGAGCTTTGAAGAGATCTTGAACTTCACACTAGCATCACTCTTTCATAATTTCTGTTTTATTCTCACCCCTTTGTATAAATATTTCTTTGCCTTTTCATCTGGTTTATTTTGTATGAGTGCTTCTGGTTTTGTTGTGGTCTGAAATATCTGGAAATTAGTACTTCAGCTTAGTATATTTGCTATCTTTTGTATTTACAACCGTTCTGGATCCATTCTGAAAATTGTATTTCAAGGGTATGTGTTGAATGGGTGGTGGAGAGTTAATACCAGAGATTCTGCATCATACAATTGCAGTCTTTGTCCACTGTTTAGATAAAAGCTGTAAAAAGCCCAGGGATTTGTTCTGAGAATTGTGAGCAGCCATTTCCAAGACATATAGTTTTTATGGGTTTGACCTGCTTGAAATTTTTTTGAAACTCATTTGCAATCTGAACTGGTTTTGAGGTCAAACTATAAATAAGTCACCCAATAGTTCAGTAAAGTGTTGAAAAACCACTTCAGAATTTGAGGTAAAGTATGGAGCATTGAGCTAATAAAACCCATGATGCCTTTGGGTTTTGTCACTGGAGTAACAATGTAATCTCTCTGTACAAGCAGGTTTGGGCTTCTTTGGGGGTCAACATCTTGGTCTTGGATTGTTTTCACCTAGAGGGAAACCTAAAATTCTCCATCCTGAGATGTCACATCAGCATCAGGCATGTACTTTCCAGGGTCTGATGTTGTTTAAATAGAATGACTTAGTGTTTGCTCCCTACCTGCAGTATTTGGCTACAGCACCAGCTGCACTTTTCTTCATGTTAGAAAATGACTTGGCTCTCAGGGCAGAGGGTGCAGGTGGCAGCTAGCTGGTGTACAGCATCACCATGGTCCCACTCTTTTGCTGCAGGATGGCTGGGCCACCACAGTCCTTTTTCACAACACCTCAAGGAGCAATGCCAGCTCTGGGCTGACCATGCAGCAACTCAGTGCCAGTGGGATGGAGCTGCCTGCCAGCATGTTGGCTGAGGGGGTAAAAGTTCTTTTTCTCCTTTGCCATCTTTTCCACCCTGGAAAGGAAACCTGGCCCTAAAAATCAAGGATATTTGATATGCCAGTGGTGGCAGCAGAACTGAAAGCTGGACAGGACTCTTGGGATAGAGCAGATAAACTGTCTCTTGTCAGACATATAGAGAGGTGCTATAATCCCTTCTTCATCCTGTTTTCCACCACCAGCTGGGATAACACAGAACCAAACCAAAACAAAACAAAAACTCAAAAAAAGAAAAAACCCCAAACAAAACCAAACCAACACAAAATCAGCTGTAAATAATTTTAGTTAGGGAACTAATGCTTAATAAAAGTGTAATTCAGAACAAATTGTCTTTAGGTCATCTATTAGAAGAGCACACAAAATGAGCCTCAAGAGTGTCCCCTGAACTGGAAAAGGATGACTGGACCTTTTCCCCCTCCATACACTGCTTAACCTGCATTTCTAAACGGCAGATATCTTCTCCCAGCTATCTGGAAGGGGGCTCTGCCCTCTTTCCAGCACTGGCAATAGCAATGACAGCTCTTAAATGTCATTAACAAATTCCGCAGGGCAATACAGGGAAGTAATTTTAGGGCAGCATGTGCCTGCTCTGCCTGTCTCTGCCTTTTATTTCATCCTGTGTGTTGCCTTGCTCTCAAATCATATGCTTCTTCTATCTACAGCAAATTGCTTCAGAGTGGACCCCACCAGCTTTGTCCCTCTGGCCAGCACTTCAGCTCTATGGGGCTCTGCCGTGATGGTTTTGCTATTCGGATAATTCTCTGAAGAGACAGCCATCGCTTTGCAAATTCACCTGTCTCCCCTCTCTTCTTTTTACACTGTGTGTTTGTGTGTGTTTGTATATATATATATATATATATATGTATGTTTATGAATACACACACATGTAGACATATGCATATATATATATTTGCCTTCTTTAAATATGCATATATACCCTCACCGAGTGTAGCAGCAGAAGTTTGCCAGTGTTTCAGCTGGAGCTTCCTGTAGGCCAGTAAGTCCTGGCTGTGTTTGCTCCTTGTGTTGAGGAAGAATCATAGGATTCACTGGCTGAGGATGATGTTTATAACACACTGATTTGAGCAAGGGTAAAAAAAAAAAACAACAAACACCCACAACATTTTTCTAATCTTCACCCATCAGGAGTAATGTATTTTGGTGAAATGATGGGGGAATGCTAAGGAATACTAAACACAAAATTCACCAATAAATATTTTTTTAGAAAGGATGGTGAAATGTCATTCTTCTCAGAAGAAAAACAAATTTTTACAGCAATGGGCAGAAGGGGGGAGAGGGAAGGAGGAGGAAAAAAATGCATTTGTTTTCTGTAAAATTTTGAGCTAAAGGCTCAGGACAAGAAGGACAGTATTTCCTTTTGTGATGGGTGGGACATTGGCAGATAACTACCTCAGTGCTTACCTCAGTTAATTGTGCTGTAAGTCCCTTCCATTATTTAGATCTTGGGTTGTATATACTTCTTTTTTTTGTCTCTGCTTTAATGCCCAAAGGGAAATGCCAGACCCTGGATGATCAGTTTGCCAAATGGCATTATCTCACTCCACAGTCATGACTGTAGGGGTGTGTTTTAGGTAAATGAAGAACAGATTTTCTACTCTTTATAAATCCCCTCTGTTCTAGTGTCTTGGCCAAAGGTATTTAAGTTAAGGTGATGCAGGTAATTCATCTATCCCAGCTTTACAGGATAGATATAAGCAAAAAATTACATGAGCATGTTTTATCCAGTAGTGTACAAATTAACTTGAAATACAAAGCCCTAAAAGGTTTGTTGACTATAAATATTACAGGTTTTTTTCGCAGTCAGCATGTGTGTGAGCAGAATGGCACTTTGATCTTTTTTGTTCTTGGGTTGGTGTCACTCACCTGAACTCCAAACATAAATATGTTGACTCTTTTTTGTCATGTAATCTTTATATTTGCTTATAGTTATGGAAAATAGGTTTTGAGCACATACATACTTACTGAGAGTTTTCAACTCACTGCAGATGGAGATGTGTTATGTGCTCATTTTAAGTTCTCTTTGGCAAGGCAAATGTCAGCCAAATGCTAAAGATGATGGACAATCAGATAGTAAAGTGTTTTTGCATTAAAGAGCTTCTGTCAAATCACTTTATTACTCTGTCACCCGTACACAACACGCCCCACAGCTGAAGTGTGTGATCTGCTTGCTGTCCTTAGAATTAGTTCGATTTCCACTACATGTTTTAGATCCATAATCAGTCAATCCTTACCATCAGCACCTCACTTTGTGAGACCTACCTATGCTTTGTGACAGACTACTTTTACCAAAAGAATTGGTCTTTCTTCTAGATCACCATGCACGCTTTTATATGTACACACTCCAAAACTGCAGATGGCTGACTTTGATAATGTTGGCACAGAGGGTTGTGACCTGCCCAAGAATTTCCCTTCTGTGGTGTCAATACTGCAAAAAATTCAACTCCTAAAATTTTGTTATTTCACTTTTTATTTTAAATAAAACCTCAAGCTGACAGTAGCATTGTTTTTTCATGAGTGTATGGTCTACTTTTTCATTCCCAAGTGCAATTACACATCCCTCTTTGAATATATTTTTGTGTCATCTGAACACATGTTTCTTCAGTAATTTGTTTTGGATCTTTAAACTTGACTGTATCTGATGAAGGCAAATGACAAGATAACTGCCAAATTTCCATTACTTGCTATTTTCTGAGTTACTAAGTATAAAATTACAGGCAGGAGGAAGGTGAGCTTGGAGGACACTGGGTACATTTGGAGACCTTCAAGGCTACTGCAGGGATCAAGGAATTAAAACCTGGCATGGTGTCAAAGAAGATGAAAACACCTTCAGGCCTCCAGAAAGGAGAAGGATGTGGGAGGTGAGTGACTATTTTGAAACAAGGTGGCAGTGCTGACTGTTCTGGGAGAGACCACAGAGGACCAGCAGGATTTGACAGCAAACTAGTCAAAAACTGCAATGGACGGTGTTTTGCTGCACCAAGTGCTTGTACCAAGAAGCAAATAGAGATGTTTCCCCACAAATTCAGACTAATCCAAGCTTCCCTTTCTGAGCCTTTGCTAGTCACACACACAGACCATGTCCAGTACTTCCTAGCACCACACAATACCTGTGGGATACACTTCTGGTTTGCTTCTCTTATTCAATTCAACTTAAATAATTTGTGTAGTGAATATATGGCTGGAGCCCTGTATTGCTGAGTATTATGTTGCCAGGCTAGGTGCAGGAAGAGGGTTGTGTCCTGCAAGAACTTGGTGGATGAGGAGTAATTTCTCTGCATATTTGATTTTCCTTTTGCACAGCAGCACAGGATTAGCAGAGCAGACAGGAGCCCTGGGATGCTTCAGCTTAGACCTCAAATACCCAGTGCATGCCCCAGTTCTACACACAGTTCTACCTACTGCAGGTAGCAGTCCGGTAATTTGAAGCTCTTAGTGAGTATACAGTATGAGATACACTTCCTCCTGCAACCCTTTAGCTTTCATACAAGAGGATGTCTTGCAGAGGGTTGACTATCTGATAGTATCCCTTCATGAGAAGGGAGTGGCAGAGAGAACTGTGATCTGTAGGGTGAGAATTCTGGCAGTTAATTACCACAGCAGGTGAGATGATAATCTTGTAGCCTTATTGCACTTGGTGTCCTCTTATCCGGTCTGTCTTCCTATAGCTGCCAGTGGCATTTCTTCAGCTTGGTTTCAAGTAAGTACACTGTGCAATGTGATTGAGGCAGTGCAATTACTTTCATTACTAGTGTATATGCATAATTAAATCCAGAGAGCTAATTTGCTGCTCTGCAAGCTTTTTATTACCCAAGGGGAAAAGTGGGATTCCCAGGCAAAGTTCACTTGCAAAGTAGAGGCTGAGTGATGCAGAAAACTCAATTTTAGTGCTGCAGTGCTTAGCTCTTAGGTGCCCTGATACCCAGTGAAATGAAAAGCCTAACTAAGTGGATATTTAGGTGCCTAATTAGAGCTACAAAAGCTACCATGCAGTCAGAGACTCTATAAGATAGTCAGCAACAATGCCAAGAAAGGAGCAGGAGCCACATATATATTTTTGAATGATGTGGGCACTTCCCTTCATTCACGCTCATGCCAAGCATTGATTACCTAGGCAGCTGGCCCAGCTGTTACCCATCATATCCACTAGTTAAGTGAAATCCTCCTGCAAAAAAATCCATACCAGGATTTGCTGGTACATTCAGAGTGACAGAAACACACCACAACCAGCTCTTTGGAAAACCTTTGCTCTTCTTTCTTTCCCCACCTTCCTTATTGTAGCAGTGGTAGTTTATACCACCCCACCACCTTGTAATTGCAGCTCTCTGGTAGCTCTGGGTTGAAATTCCCGTGGGATCCCAGTTAGCAGATACAGCTGCTAGAAGAGGAATGCCTTATCTGTGAATCCCTGTAAAACTGAAATATTGAGTTTTTCAGTGCTGTCAGGACTTGAGTCTGTTTGGGCAGGCCCAGAAGCAGAAATTAAAGCAATCAGAGAGCTTTACTGATGGGATCTTAGGTGTCATGGGGATAAAGCCCATGCCAAAGTAAGGCAGAAGCTGAAGAAGGGACTCTGAGGACCTGCATTTTGAATGAAGGAAAAAATCTCCGTAGATTTAGACTGCATAACTATGCAGGATGGGAGGCAATGGGGATGCAGCCCATTATACTGTATTAATTGTCTGAGCAAAGTGAAGACTATAATTCCCCTCAGTGCTCTTCTGTCTGTCAGGCTTCTTGTTTGAAATTCGAAGACTGTTTAATCTAGAAATGCATGTGACAAAGTTCTCCAAGATGCTCTGTGGATAGCATTCCTTCCCTGGATGTCAGAGCACTGACTGATGGAAATGAACAGGACTTCCCATCATGACTCTTCTTGACTCTGGGTCAAGATACAAGATAAGCTCTACAAGTAGTTAAAATAAATCTGCTGCAAATTGATTCAACTTCACAGAAACCTAGTTGATTTCCTTTATTCCTGTGTCTTTCATTGTAATTACACTATTGAACTGGGAGCATTTCTGGCACCAAAAGACTTTAAAGGCTTATATAAAGATGGAGTATGAAAGTCTAGATTCCTGCAGGAGATAACTGTGGAATATAGCGCTGTATTGGGAACAGTGCAGTGGGAAAAGCAATCAATGGTCCTTGGATGATGGCAGAAAAAAAAAGAAGTGTCTGTGAAAGGCTCATTGTTATGATACATTTGAAGGACTACCAGTTGGCTAATGTTAAAAATTGAGATTTTAGTAAAATTTTATGAATTGAGGACTAAAGCAGATGAAATATCTGTTAGTTCCCGTTAGAGACATCCGTGAGCAGGGCTGTCTCGTGGTCATTGATTTGTACAAGGCTTGGCTTTGCTGTCATAGAGGAATAACTTATTCTGCTGGTTTATCTGGCAAAGATACAAAGATGGGCAGAGCAGAATGAGCAGCCAGGGAGGTCAGGGTAGCTTGTTTGGTCTTGGTGTCCCTCTGTTTGGGAAGTCACTGGAGTGGCACTCTCCAGCTGCTGTGAGCCTTGAGGATCTCCCCCTCGTGGATCTGGGCTGCCCTGGGAAAAAACCCAACTTGACCTTTTCCTAAGGTCAGTCTTTGTTACTTCCTACCACTTGTCTATCTGAGCTGTTTCACACCCCAGATTTTTTGAGAGGCATTGCTTCTGTTAATCAGGTCCTGCCTAGGTACTGATGTTTGAAACCTAAGAACAGAAGGGTCCACCTTCACATTTAAGACAAAATATTTCTCTATTGCATTTCCTAGCAGGGATAAGGAAGCCAGCAATGGTGGGAACCGATCCAGCAGGTTTCACTGCCCACACTGACAGCAGTGCGGTAATAGACTGATACTAGCAGGGATCAGCAACCCTCTGAGTGCACAGTTTCCATTTCAGTCCTTAAAGATGAGCTCTCTGTGAGTGAGGATTTTCACCTTGTCATTCCTGGGCTTGGGACCATACACATTAGTATCCAGGATCTGCTGTTCTTCCATGTTGCTTTTCTTGTAGTTACAAAGTGTCAGAGGTGGCTGTGCCTAAGTGGCTCTTCCAAGTTGGAAACTAAGAAAACTAGGACAGTAGCCCTCTGGCATACTAGGAGTAATGATAATTATGGGTTTTTTTCTAATAGATTGCCCATAATTCTCAGAATGGCATTTTCATTCTGGCATATATTATCCTCATCTGAAAGTGGCTGGGTTGGTGAAGCACAGAGACCATAATCTATGTATCTTAGATGAGGCTGGTGCAGGAAACACATCACAGGTGATGCTCAGTGCTGTGCTCCTTTGCTATCAGACCCTGGAAGAGGGGTCCTGTATTTACCAGAAGTGGGAAGTAATGGCTGAAGATTATCAGAGCAGGTGGAAAGAATGTAAGTAGATCAGGAAAAGCCTGGAGGCTGAGAAAAGATGGAAAACTGAAAGTCCTGAAAGCTTTTGATTAAAATCTTTTACCTGAAAGATTTCTAGAGTTTGACACTTTTCCATTGATTAAGCCAAAATTAATGCCCAGAAGCAGCACAGAAACAAACTCAAAATTTGGGGTTTGCTTTCTGAAGTTAATATAATAATTACCATATCTTTCCATCTACCTCAATCAATAGTTAGATTTTTTTTCATATTGTTATAACTGCATAGTCAAGAAATTTTTTTGAAAAATCTGAAGCATAAAGAAATGGAAAATACTGTGTGCTATCTATTTGGCTTCACGTACAGAATCTGCTTTAATTAATAATGATGTATCTCTGCAGATCAAGAATAAAAATATCATCCCCACTATTAATCCTTACATTAAATTTTCAAATCATCAATATTAACTAAATATAGCTACAGTAAAATAGAGAAGAAGCATTTGTTTGTTTTTACAGGACATTATTCTGTGTGTTACAGCAAAGATTTCCTTTCAAATTCACCTGATTTGAAAGGTGGAGTTTCTACTGACTGTGCAATTTAGCAGAGAAAGTGTCTGTATTTTATCAGATTCAGCTGCACCTTTCCTGCTGAAGCATGTTTAAAAGCCAATGGATCTATTTTTGTGAGTCATTGCAGTCCATTCTGCTGCTGTTCAGTTGAAGGAAGCTATTTTTGTAATTTTGCTATTTTGTAACAAATGCACCAATTTATTTAGTATTGAAAAAGTTCCAGACATCTGTGATCAAGGTTGATAAATCTAGAAGAAATATGTTCCTCGGCAAAAGGGAGTGAACTGGCCTGTGAGACACTTGCACGGAGTTTTGAACTAATATTGCAAAAACCAAAAGCTCTGGTTTGAAGTGACAGAAGGACAAAGACTGTCTTCTGCATGTGCTGAGGAATTTGCATGTAAGTTATTTGGTATTGTATTAATCAATCTGTAATATTTATTATGAGACAGGTCTTGAAATGGGTCCCAAAATATGAGTCTGAAGGCTTTAGCAAGTTCAAAGAAAATATCCAGGGCCACACTGGAAAATGGCTGAGAATATCCCTTCTGGCTGCTTGAGGGACATGAAAATTTTATTTATTTAAAAAAATAGGAAATCTGCCTCTCCTGAAATTTAACTGTGTTGGCCATTAGAGTAAAACCTAACCAACATCCTCATGTTATTCTGTTATTCTGTCTCCCTTGTGGGCTGAAGAACCATGCCCCTTCCCAGAAGAAGGACAGCAGTTACATCACAGTTCTCAAGCCCAAGAGAAAGCAACTTGTTAGCATTATATTTATCAAATATGAATCCTTCCTTCTAGAGTTGTTAAAAGACTGGAGAACAGAGGTGAAAGTGTGTGGATGGGTTCACCTTTTGAGAAGATGTGATCTACAGTGCTTCAGAGGTCTCAGTGACTGAAGATAGCTGTGCCTTCCAATTCTCTTCAGCCAGTAGGTTAGAGTCATGCCAGGACTTCCACAGGTAAGTGAATACAGCTTGGAAGATTGCCCCAAGGATGGTGATAACTGGGCCCTGCTGAGATGGTGGCCTTTCTCTCAGATGGGCTCACTCAGGGTGCAGAGGAGGGGCTGCAGCCTGGGGCACACCAGCAGCACTGGATGGCAGTGTTACACAAGTTCAAACAGCTTCTTTTGGGTTTAGGAATAGAGGCAAAAAGCATGCCATGCTTGTGACTGGAAATGTATGGGATTTAGAGGGGGCATCTGTAAGTCCTATTGGGATGTACTTGACCAGACTCCCTTCATTTCCTTCTCCTATCCTGTCTCTATTCTTTGGAGACTACTTTCCCATGCTTTCTTTTCTCCCAGTTCTCTTTTTTTTTTAATGTGTATTTAGGTGTTTCCCATGCCTCTTCTGAAAAGGTCTTCCATCTGAAAAGGTCAGAGATAAACAGCAAGGTTTTGCTAATGCAAAAGCAATATATTAAACCCAAGAATCATAAACCCAACAAAAAACAATGTCTTTTCCTCCTTCCAGTTCTTTATCTTTAGGCAGAAATGACCAGGAGGGGCAGAGTACCTTGACATTAGCCCAGTAAATGTGCATTTAACATTAAACTTGATAGAACCAAATATACTGCAGGGAAAATTTTGAATTTGTGTGGCTGGCAGTTTACTCCTATTATGGAGTTTGCCTATCACTGCTGGTAGCTCAGGGTAATGATTCCAGAGATGACACTAACGCAGAGCAGTGTACATGTTACCCCAGTACTGACACATGTGCCAGCACTGTCCCTCCAGAGATGTGTGGAATATTCCTCTGGCAGGACATGGTAAGGCAGTAAAAGCTGCAGAATAGGTATCATTGTGGCTTTGTTCCACCTGCTTGGATCCTGAGCTGGGATTTTTCTTCTGCTTTTCATCTCATTTATCAGTGTAATACTGGGTCACTCTTTCATACAGTAAATATAATTACAGAGCAGTTACACTCTGTGACTCTGTTTCATGATACCTATAATTACTGTTCATTCATGTAGCTAGGAGGTTAGTTAATTCAGTGGACATGTTACTTATAAGTCTGCTTTCTGAGTTACTATCTCACAATTTAATTGCAATTGTACTTTTTGTACATACATCTGAGGGTTCACAGTGTGACAGTCATTTGTGTGAGATTAAACTTCTTGTTGAATTCAGCCTGTTTACAGCTACATGGGGTTTTTTTTTGTGAGCTAGTAGTATGTCAGGTCAAAAAAAAAAGTTGAATCAACATCCAGACTGGTAAGACACACTTATCATTCCTACATGAAATCCATGCACTGCTGAAACATGAGTGGTATGAAGAGTTTAAGAAGGGCAGTGAAGTTGACTCTTAGTTTCATGAGTCTCCTTGTTTTATGTGCACTGCTCTTGAGGTGATCCAGAGCTACCTACATTTCAAATGATTGGCAAGGATTGTGACATATGGAAAATCCTTGGAACTGGGAGAAAAGCCATGAAGAACACTGCTGTTCCTCTTCCTGCTCATTTCATACAGCCCAGGTATTCTTCTGAGTATTCTTTTGCTGGATTCAGCAGGTCTTGACTTCCACTCATAAAATATGGCTTTGCATTTGCAGTGGTAAGATTAGTTTGATGATAATTTTTTTTTTTAAATGAAAAAGGTTTGCCCACTTCAGTAGCTTATGAGATCAATTGCACTTCAAAGGCTTCCCAGGCTGGACTCTTGCAGCCATTTGATGTTAGAAGGTGGCAGGAGGCAGCTAGCTCCCTGCATCCTTACTTCCCCTCTTCTCCTGACTTTGTTTTTTATCCTCAGATAAAGTTGCTGACAGAACCAGTGGCAGCATCTCAGACAGCAGAGATGATCTGCAATACATTGAAGCAAAGCTTCCTCAGCCAGCCTGGAGCCACTGCAGTACGGCCATACCAATGAGCCTCTTCCTTTATGCTTTTCCTCTGCTTCACTACCTCCCCCCAGGCCAGGACTTCCTCCCAAAGAACTGTACACCTCACTCCCCTTCCCTTGCTGCTGTGTCTTCTCTCCCCTTAGCCTCTGCCCCTCTTTTCTTCCCTCAGCTCCCTGAGCTGGGTGTCCAGCACAGATCAGAAGGAAGGGTTGGCTGTGCACTTCTCCTGCACAGCTGGCATGGAAGCCATCAGAAGTTGGTTGCATCTATTCTGTCTCAGACCCCCCAATTCCTTTTCTCTTGGATGCCTGTAAATTTTTCAGGCAAAGAAAAAGTATTTTTCTCCTGAGGAATTAGATTTCAAGCCCAGAGACAAACTGACTCTGCACAATGTAGGAAATTGTCAATTGGTTTTTAATTGTTTTGCATCTGTGACTGCAGGATTTTCAGAGGATCAGTCTTGGAGCACAGAGGAACTCACATCTTTTTAAAATCATTGAGAACTCATCTCCTAAATCTCTCAGGACTCCAGGACCCCGTCTGAAACTTTGGGATAGCAGGTGCTGTGAAAGGACAGGGGGATCATGAACCACTCCAGTTTGTCATGCCAAGAGGTTTGGTCTTAAGTCCTGACTTTCCACTTCACGAGTACCAGCTGCTTTCCAGGAGGTTACCCTGGGTGGGGAGGGAGGAGGAAGGGGCCAGTGATGGGAGCTGTGCCTTAGCTAGTTTGTAAATTATCTTTGTACATGCATGAAAATTAAGATAATTATATCTCTTATAAAAAGAATCTGTTTGTGTGCTTTTGCTGTTTATATGTATCTAGAAGGAAATTGCAGGCTACTGCCTGCCAAGTATATCCCCAGAAATATTTTTGAAACTGTCATCCGTAGGCATTGGATACCAGAGGCTGTTTAATCTCTCTCCCACTTTCTTTCTCTCTCCAATCCTCCATCTCTCACTCTCTGGCCCAGTTTTTGAGCAAAAGGAGTTTGGCTGTTTATTGCAGTGTAAAGTGCAAAAGGGGATTTTTGTAATGTCTATGCTTATGCTATAGACATCATCTGACCTTATTCATGATTTGCATTCAAAAGATATGGGGAAGCACAGAAAGAAAGCTAGAGAGGAATACGTAAGGAAACTGAGTCAGTACCAATCCCTTACATCCATGTCCTGCAGCTTGTAGAGCCTCTATTCATTAAAGTAAATGTACCTTGGAAAGCAAACACTGCCTTCTTCAATAAACTCTGATTAGCCAGTTATACCCCTTAAAAACGCAACTTAGAGCATATTAATTATATTTTAATGTAATGAAAACATGAAGTGTGATTCCAAACTGTAAGCAAGCATAGATCAATTAATTGCAAGGGTAGAATATGGAAACAGAGCATCTGGCCTGCAGTGTTGGTATTGTGATATTGTGATTGTTACCAGGAAATCTCAACAGAGAAAGAAATATTAGAAATAGGGTTTTTTATGACATCACACATTGTGCATTGTGACTTCAGTTTAAGAAAAAAATGAAAGGCAGCTCTATGCACACTCTTCCTTGCACATTTCCACCTCTTATTTGAGATAGATATTCCAACATCTATTGATTTTTTTTCCTATTTTTCTGTGATTCAGTGCTTCGGTTGTTAGAATCCCCAAACACAGAGCAAGAACTGCTATGGTTTATGTCGTCTATGACATATAAATTGTGCAGTATACACTTAAAAACACAATCCATCTGTACCTTGGAATCATTTTGACTTTTCTGTGGAATAAAATGGATATACCAAGTCAGTTTGAATGAGGTGAAAACTACTTAAAGAGAGAGACTTAGACATTCCTACTTCTAATTGTGCTATTTTTAATATTTAATAAAAAATAATTTCTTATTCCATCAGAATTGATTTGTCCATCTTTTGTTAATCCTTTATTAAATTAAAATTAATATATTGGCAACTTCTGAATTTCTAGGTGAAGCTAATAGCTGTGAATCTTGGATTCATAATTGGTTACAATGCACAGAGGCAAAAAACTTAACGGTCTTTTTGAGGAACTGATTAATTTGCTCTCAAGAGTGGATATATAAACATTAATTATGTTCTGAAGGGCTTTAGCTATTAAAACCAAGTTTAAAAAAATACAGGACAGTTTAAATTATCAGTTCTGCTTTTAACAGTGATGGCCAAAATCACTGGTGTCCCCAGTGTTCCACACAGTACTGTTTGGCACCAAGCTCACCTTGCATAAGCTGGACATTTAAACAGTTGCTCAGCACATCCCCCATACAAAACTGTCACCAGGCTAAGGGGATTTTGGTCAGAGACACCTACCTTTTTCTCTACAATTCCAGTTTTGGAGAGATGTTATCTTCAATATTGTTGTTCAATATTGTGCCTGTTAGAGCAGTTTTTAGGACTATTATTAAGTATTTATGAGTGCTTGCATCATGATTTTTGCAGGCCTCAAATAGGACAAGAGAGTAGTCAGAGTGTGTACCTACATGTATGTGCATTGCAGGGACGGGGTTTGGAGAGGTGTGGCATTAGGTGTACCTGCTGTGCCTGGGAAGGGCCCGGTTTCACAGGGCCAAGGCACTGTGAGCACAATGAGGCCCTGCAACTCTGACCGGTAGCAAAAGTTGAGAGCAAAGACTTTTCCCTGGAGCAGTGAGGTTTACACCTTTGCTCAAATCAAAATTAGTAGTTATGAGCCATAACAATTGTCTGTACTTGTGTCATTCTTTCTTGAATGAAAATCAAACTAACAAACACACTCCTGAAGGTACTTCTCTGGGGCATACATTTTGAGTAAATTAACAAACTTCTGTTATGTCTTGTTGGGGTTAATGAGCCTTTCATTTGGGCAAGGTGGTATGTATCAGGACTTGTCATCAACTTGTGTTTCCTCACCCAGCTTCTATTTCCCAGCCCATGCTTCTTCAACTGAATGCTGCAGTGGAATCTCACCTGCTGCTTTGCTGCTGCATTTCATTTGGGCCAATAAGTCTGTTCTCTCCTTGGACCAGAGCTGGATTAAGATGCTCCTTTTTTAATTAGAGCATCTTATAATATTCCCGGTTGCCTATATTTTTTCTTCTTGCTCTGTTTTAAAGTGCATTCTTGCACTTCAAGAATGATGGAGATATGTTCCAGATGAATGATGTTTGTGAGATAAGAATACAGCATTTCTCATCCATAGTTTACTATGACAATGCACTGTTAATACATCTTCTTCAGCAAGCAGAAAAGCAATTTTAGTTTCTTTCGCTTCAGTGTTTTGCAAAGTATCAAATCATCATTGAATCAGAGCAAGAGTAAGGCTGATGGCAGGCTCTCAGCCTGCCTTCTGGATGGGTGAGACAGGTTTTGCAAGATCTGGTAAGAACTGGAACCTTAGGAAATGATTCTCTGAACTTTTAGGTTCTACTGCTGTCCCTGAGAACCTATATTTTGATATGTTGTCCAGGAATGATCAGAACAGAATACATGTGTATTCCAGTTTTTAGCTTCTCTAGAAGAGTGGTAAGAAAGACAGAGACATAATGTCTGATACATGCTGTGTTTAGTCAATCCCCAAATAAATTCAAGGAAAAGATAACCGGTCTGTCCCTATAAGTAAAGGATGTTAGAAAATGTTAAATAGGATGTTAGAAAATAAAGGATGTTAGAAAATGAATTCTTTTTCTAGTGGTTTTGTATTTACCCTTTTTGGTTGGGATTCAGGGGCCCTGAGGGGATAAGAGGGATAGGGTTTTCTTCTCCCCAGCTACTTGAAGTACTAAAGAAATAATCCCACCCATTATGAAAGCAAAGCACAAAAATGTTCATTTGAAAATTTATTTCTTCACAAATCTAGCACAGTATGAGACACTGAAGCTTTATTCTAAGATATGCCTTTCTGTGACATCACAAATTAGAATGCTTAAATTACCATATCAAGGAGAGAAAACTTATTTTCCTGTTGATATATAAAGAAGGAAAATAGTTTCAGAAATAGTTAATTGTAGCTTTTCTGGGAGTAGTTGCATTTATTTGTCCTCAAAATGGTTAGTGGGGAGGATGAAAGTGTGTTTCTGCCATTAGCAATGATTTAACACCCTTCTCTTTAGACACAAGGAGTCTCATGCTGGTTTGCGGTATTCAGACTACAGAGATTCAGTTCCAGAAGTGGAGAGCTCATACCAACAGCCAAAAACTTGCACGTTGCTGTTTGGCAGGTGGAGCTGTTGATGTTCTCCATTAGGTCGGGCAATGTGTGGAGTTTGCCAGTCTCTGCAAAGTAATTGCAATTTTGGCCATTGTCCCAGGACTGTGGCATCTCTGGAGGAGCTGCAGCACAGCAAGGAGGGGATGTGGTACTGCTTCTCCTGACTCTGAAGTCCCTTTTTCTTGTAGCCCCATCTTAGCTGCTCCCAGGCTTCTCCCTATATCTGGTAGAGAAAACTCCCTCTGGGGCTGGGAAGCCAGGGAACCAGAAAGAAAATCACATTCTGAAAAATTTTTTTTTTTAATGTTAACTAGCAGAAAACCCAGCCACTGCCCCGGGAGGGTGAAGAATACAGCTGCCACTGGAAAAATACCTCATCTTCTCCCAGCATGAAGCCCTTAGGTCTGGCTACCCATCAAAATATATCCACAAAACATAGAATTCCTTCAAAACAGATAATAAGAACAATTTGGAGAATGGGAAGATTTCCCTATGAAAATAGATGGAGGAGGTGAAGTTTGTGTATTTCTTTGTGAGAAGATGAGTTACATTGTATATGGTCTGCAGGATGCCAAATAATAGAGAGGAATTTCCTGTGAGTCCTGTGCAAGCTTCCTGAGTGCAGTAACAGGAGAGATTGCTGAAACAACAGAGACAACAACCAATGAAAAAATAAGAGAGAAGGGGATACTTTTATCTATACCATAAATAACCTATCTTCAGGAGGTTTGTGGAGTTCAAGCCCAGCAATCACTAACAAAGCTCCAGTTGCTTTCCTTGAGGCATTTAAGTAACTGCATGACCACAACTGATGTTATGACCAGCAAGATTGTACCATGATACATCCTCTTTGAAAACCCTGGAAATTATTAAACCGTGTGTTGCGTGATTTGAAGACTGTTTAAAAAATTTCCCTTCTTTTGCTATTCAGAGGAAGCCATGAGTTTGAGAGGCTTCAAATACAAATTCCCTTAGTTGTGACGACATATAAGGTTTGGGGTTTTGCTAATTATTGATTTCTAGCTTTTAGGGAGTGCTTTAGTGAGCAACTCTCTGCTGACATGAGACGAGGATCAGCTTGGCAGATGCTGCCTATGCTTCTCCTCAGCATTCTACAGAGGATGACTGGTGCTCTACAAGGGAGGATCTTCATCTCTAGCACTTTGTCATCTTGATGAATATAGATTATATTACCATGCTTCTATCATTAAAAGGAGAATATGCTGTAAGGGTTTAGTTTATACTCTGGAAGGAGAAATGCTTTTGCTTTATCTCTCTATGTTCTGATCTTGCCCATGCTGTATTATTTGTACTCAGAGCTTCAAAAACTTCACAGACCGAGTTACCACAATTGTCATAGGACCTGGATATAGCATCCATCTCCCCAGCTTGAGGCAGAAAAGGCGGCTATGCAAAGTAAACTTGAGCTTGTATGCAAGGGAGACATGGAGAGCCTGTGCAATGACAGGCTGTAAGCAGTAGGTAGTGAGAATTGTGTGTGTTTATTAAAAAACGCTTGCTAATAAGAGTGCCTACTCCAGCCAGTCACAGATTCACAACTAGTGAAATTTACAAATGCTCTAGGTCTGGTTGAGTTAAAGGAGAGCTCGCACCATCCAGATACTGAAATATTCCTGTTTATTGAAACAATAACAAAGAGGGTTCTGGAATGCACTAACTAGAGGGCATTAATATATAGAGTAAAAGCACTACCTAGAGTGTCCTAACATATGTATATAGTAAATTCTCTAACTAGAGTGTGTTAATATATGTAGCAAAAGCACTAACTAGAGAGTTCCAATATATATAGTAAATTCAATAACTAGAGGGTATTAGTAAGTATAGCAAATGCACTAATTACAGGGTACTAATATATACTGTAAATGCACTAACTACGGGAGGTTCATATAGACAGGGTCTGTCAAGAGTCCCCAGAAGCACAGCTCTGTGCACAAGGATCTCTTTCAATGGCTGTGGACCAGCAGTTGTTTGAGCCGATGCAGCTCAAACAGCAGCGAACTTACTCGTGCAGTGAACTTACTCCTGCACGGCCTTGGTGTGGG
Organism: Serinus canaria; assembly: GCF_022539315.1. Lineage (NCBI taxonomy): Eukaryota > Metazoa > Chordata > Aves > Passeriformes > Fringillidae > Serinus > Serinus canaria. The sequence continues at coordinate 27,472,892 of NC_066319.1, read as the reverse complement.
CATCTGGATTGCTGGCCAGGTGCTGGAAGAGGTTGGGTGGTTGAGCCACCTGGAAGTCAGAGGGCAAACTGATCTCCTCAGGAAGCCTCTTGTTGCATATGATGAAGTGGTTAAGCTGTTTTATGTCCAGTGAGCAGCGGAGGTACTTCAGGATATCCATCAGTCTCTGCTGGAAATCCCTCCTGCGCCGCCGTGTCAGGGGTACGGTGTTCAGCAGGTACATCACCACTGTCTTCAGTGGTGTACTTCACCACTGTCATTGCTGGAAAAATCTCAACCCCTCAGGATGCTGCTGAGGAGCTGCAGGAATTTGCAGTGCCAACTGAAGGGCCTGTCTGGAAATATGCCTGAAGAATTTTTCCTCTGCCACAGCATAAGTCTCAAGCCACGTTGTGCTTGGGACGCCTACTTCTGCAGTCTGGCTGCCCACAAAGATATCTGAGTCTCCTTGTCGCACTCCAAAGATCACCTCAACCATGAAGCTTTCCTTTTCTTTGCTTAGGTGAAATTTACAGGAGCGGCTGCAGGGCTGCAACGTTAAACGCCATTGACAGGACTGAGGCAAAAGCATCCAGGCTATTCTCATGAATCGATAAAACCAGTGGACAGTTTTCTCCACATCTAGATAGGAACCAGTGCAGAGGGTGTGCAGGAGGCTGGGGTCCTGTTTCATTTTCAGCTCCTCCTCAGGGTGGTGGAGGAAACACAGCATGTCCTTCCCCAGCCTCTCCCTTGTGCAAGTGCACAGCAGCTCCACACGGACACAAAACTTCCTCTGGAGCATCTCTGCAGTGTCCAGCTCCAGGTGGAAGGCATGTCCTGGAGGGGGCCTCAGGGGTACAAGCATGCGGTACACAACATCTTGTGCACAGGAACTCTCGCCTTCAAAGGCAGTGCCCACTCCAATGGCTTGTTGTGGCACTGGGTAGAAGCTGTTGGACAAGCCTTGTCCAAAGACATGTATGAGTTTGTCCATCAGGTCCATAATCATGGTGCAGCCTTTGTCCAGACCCAGAACAGGCAACTGTATCTGCTCTTCTGGAAAGCTTCCAAAGTTCCTTTTGATGCTGCAGTCGTCATCTTCTTCATTTGCATCGCCTTTGTCTTCTCCATTTCCAGCAGCATTGACTTCCTCTACTTCCTCATCGTTGTTTACTTCTCCCTTTGCATCATCATAGCCTTCTTTTGCTTCATGTCCAACACTGCTTTCTGCCTTTGCATCAACGTTGCTGCCTTCTTCCTTTCCATCCCTATTGTCCTCTTCCACATTTGCATCATTGCTTTCTATGTCTTTCTTTGCAGCTATGTTGTGTCCTTCTTCTTCCTTCACCGAGTTGCTGCTGGAGCCCTCCTTCTGGTCACTCTTGTCTGGATCACATCTAATTTTCTTGAGTCCAAAGCGCAGTGCCAAGAGGAGGATGAGGATTCCAGTCATAGCCAAGAGCTGCCACATGAGCAGAGCTCCCCAGGCCTCACCGCTCTGCTCCAGTTCCAGAATGAGCTGAGTCATCTGCTGGTTCAGATACTCAGCACGCTGCTGCATGTGCTCCAGTGCAGCCTCATCCAGCCCATCGCCGGCATGCTGCAGGTACTGGAGGAGGACTTGCATGAGCAAGAAAAGGAACTTAATGGTGAGCATGGCCTTAAGGAGGTGAGCAGGGGTTGAGTGGGGATGGGGAGAGGATAAGAGCCCCAGGGATCTGATGTCAGGAAAGCGGGGGCCAGGCAGCTGCCAGGCTGCGAGGCCTGTGCCACTGCCCCAGCTGTAGCACTGTGCTCTGCCAAAGACACTCCCACGAGGGACTGGCCTCTGGATGCACAGTAAGAAGTGGCTCCCCGGGTACTTGCGTTTCTGCCGTAGCCTTCGCTCAGTATTCAGCACAGCCTCCTGTCTGCATGCAAGCATGCCACTTGCTGAGGCTGTACTGGGGCAGTGCTCCCTGCTGCTTTGTTTTATAGCTGCCCCCATTGTGACACTGGGGCTGTGATATCACAGGTGCCACAGTGCATCCTGGCCAGGCCAGCCACGCCCTTCATCTCAACTTCAGTTCTGGGACTCCTAATGGCCCTGGGCAATCAAAGGCCTGATACACAGGAAGAGCAGCCCCAGGGGTTATGGGTCATAAGGGAGCCCACAGGGGTTCCCTTGACAAAACAGGCAGAAGTCCCCCTCCAACCCTTTTCAATCTGAAACTGGGTGACACAACCCAGGAATGCTTTGTTCCTGGAAATCTTCTGCTGTGAGATGGAACTGTTTCCCTTGGTGCTGACCTGTGTGTTTGTGGGGGTGCTCTTGGGACCTAAGTGGCACCCCTGGATGTGTAATGCTCAATATCCTGGTGGTGACATGGGGCTTCTCCATGGCAGGATCTCTATTCCTGCTGTGCTGCTGTGGGAGGACCTTGACTCCATGGAGATATTTCCCAGGGGTGATGGACAAATGTGGGGGGTGATTTCCAGTGGGCAACTCCCGCTGCTGACAGAACACAGTGTTCTGTGTCTCCAACAAGTTCATTTCTGCAGTGCCGAAGCCCCTGAGAGGGTCTGGGATGAGCAGGATCTTCATTGTCTCCCAGTGAACACAAGGAGGCACAGCAGTGGTGCCTCCTGCTTGGTCCCTGCCCAGCCAGAGCTTCAAGGGAGTTTCAGAGCCCATGTGAAGTGGCCAGCAAGGCCTGAGAGTGCAAGGGGAACACAGGGTGAAAATCTGCTTGGTAGGCACCGTGTTCAGTGGCTGCTGCAACAGGGAGATCATTGAGAGGGGGAGTCTTGCTGCCCATGGATTTCCCTTTCCCTGCTGAGTCCCACATCTTCCCCTCTTTTTGCTTGTAGTATGAGGTCAGATGAATGACATCAAATTCCAGTAGTGTCTGCACAGTATATCTGTATCCACAGCAGTGAAAAAATTGAGTACTACCTAATTTAGCAGGCATTTTCTGTTCAGTTCATTTCCCGCTTCCTGACCACTTTTTGACTTGAAGGTTAGGGGACAACATGGCCTTTACTCATCATGTCTTCATGGCCCATATAATCTCTCATTTTTCTAAGTTGCCTTATCACAGCATCTTTAGATCCTGCATTGCAGAGTAGGAATGAATTATCAACTCGAGGGTTTAGCAAGTTTCATATCCTGGCAATGCGATAATGTTTTTGAGCTCTTGCTGCACAGCAAACTAACTTTGGAACTAACCAGGGGATATTTCCTGAATGTCAAACAGGTGCTGTGGCATCTCTCATTAAAGAATCTCCAATTGCTAACTTCTGAGGTGTTTTCCTGGTGACACTGGTTCTAAGATGGGTGGTGGGGTCTGGTGTGGCTCAGCTTTAAGTACTTGGCTTTTCCTGGATCTGGTCTCTTTCTCACGTCCTCTGTATTCCCCAATCCCAGATTACAATGTTTTCTGCTTACACTTCTGTCTTACTCTTCTTCTAAGTGCTGCTGTCATCCTGACTACTCCATTTCTTGAGGCACCAGCAGAGCCTTAAGAGCAGGACATGGAATAGAATAAAAGCTCATATCTGCTGCTGCTGCAAGGCATTCCTAAGCATAGATCCCCAGCCCATGCAGATCTTGTTCAGGGTTTTCTGCTCCATGTGCTGCACAGAACAATTCATCTGTTGTGCACAGCACTAAGGGGTGACAAATTTCCCCAAGTGCCCCAGGGCAGGATCATGGACATTTTAGAGAGCCTTATTTACAGCATCAGATAGTACAGAGCCCGCCAGAGCATCATTTCTGCTGCAGCACTCTCTGCCCACAATTGCCGACAAAGTGATGCACAAACACTCACAGACCCAGCATTTGTTCTAGCGCAATATTTATTGGCAACTTTGTCCTGAGGGAAGCTCCAAGAGGGAGCAGCAGCAACTCCCTGAGGGAATATGGACTCTCCCAAATATGGAGGGCATTCAGTGTCTAGGTGGTAACATGAGTCGTGGCTTCCAGGCTCCTTGCCATGGCCTTTTCACAATTGTTCTTTATAAATGAGCTTTGCAGAGAGAACACAGTAGGTTGGGGGTGGGGGGAAATAGGAACTATGAATTTTGTGTTTATGAACTGTATTTCTGTGAGATGTATTTACTGCATTTATTTACTCTGGATTTATGAGCCATAGTTCATACATGAACTGTGTATTCTGAATTCAGAATATGAATTCTGCAAACCTAGACCCAAATATGTGTTTAGGAATGTTGTTACAATTTCTGGAATATAAAGAAGCTTTTCTAGAGCCAGAATTGAGACACATGCTATTTTTTTTTGCCACATCAGCTGCAGAATTAGCAGTTTTCCTGCAAGCATGATGCACATCTTCCCATTTCTTTTCAGGGAAATGCATCATTCCATGCCAAGTTTATGAAAGAAATAACTTACAGGGCATGGGTGCTACGGTTGTGGCAAATATGAGAATATGACGGTTGAAAAACTGAGCACTTCACACAGCAAACAACAGAAGTGTTCAGGGGATCACTTTTTATCTCAACTTTCCCAAATTTATTAAGGTGTCTGATGAACAGAAAGCAAAGGGTGATGCTGTGCCACCCTCCAGTCTGAAGGTCTGTCCAAAGTCCTGACATGATGTATAGGAGTGTCAGGAATGGGAGACCATGTTTTTATACAGATATGGAGGGTCACAGCCAACTCTTGGTGATGGGAAGTGGGGGTGGGAGGGCACATAAACAGGGTAACATCTGAGAGAGCAGGTGTATCATGGCAATGGAGAATGAATGAATGAATGAATGAATGAATGAATGAATGAATGAATGAATGAATGAATGAATGAATGAATGAACGAACGTTGTCATTCAGACTGAGCTTCAGTTAAGAAACCTAATTAAGACCAGAACTACCTGCTTTTGAAAAATAAAAGACAGGAAAAAATTATTGCAAACAGCATTGCATTTGCTTCCCAAAGAAAGATAGAATGAGAAATCTGAACTCTGATGGAACACAAAATTAGTTGTGGAGATTATTTATTTCTGGAGATTTTTAACTGCAATAAACAGCAGGCTACATGAATGTCCCAGATCTGTGAAAGCACAGATTTAAGTAGGAATGCTAATTTCTTACAAAAGAGACATTCCAATTTTCTTCTTAAGAATGAAATTGTGCAAAGCAGAAGATGCTGATAGCCTACATACAAATGTATTTCCAGAATCTGCAGTACCTGTTAAAACTAAGGCAGAAGTACTGAAGGAAGAAGAGACTGAGTAAAGCCTGTGATACTGCAGGAAGTTCTCCTAATGGAGTGGTATTTACATGTATGACAACAACCAGATGTCATACCACTTCTCAAAAGAATATATTACTCTCCATTCTTTTTCACTGGCTCTGGATGTTTTTCAACAATTGCTGTAGAAGTGTTCTCTGCATAAATTTGTGGGATAGAGAATGGGTGGTTTAAGACTACAGAATATTCCCATGGCCTCTATATCCCCCAAATGGTATTTTTCCCTGCCTAAGGCTGTTTAAAACCTTAATCTGCCTTGGACCAAAAATGCTTTCAGTGTGGAGATGCATCTAGATGCTATATTAAAACCAAATAATTTCCAACTATTTGAAACTCACTGATAAAGCAGGCTGCTAAAATATTGCCAAAATTTTCTTCATAAACTGCGGTAGCTAAGACTTCAAGATCTGTATAGGATATTTTTAAATGTTGGTCTTATACAGGGTTGAGACAATACAGTGGTGAAAAAACAACTTTAAGATAATCAGGTAAACACTAGGTAGGTATCTCCCTAGAGTGAGTTACATTTTAACCATGAAAGGATGGCCTAAGGCAGCAAGTGACTGGGTCAGGAAGATGGAAACTGAAATTTTATTAGTCTCTAAGTTGTGTTTTCATCTCTCATGGTTTGTGGGTTTTTTGTGGTTATCAATTTTACGTTTTTGGAAGCTCCTTCTACACTTCACTGATTGTAACTAGCAATGCAGTGTACAGACACTGAAACTGTCATCTGCAGGATCAGTCACAGAGAAAAATAATTTGATATTACTGGCAGACTAAGCCTGCAGCCAATGTTGTGTGCAAAAAGTACCTCTGAAACTGGTCCTAATTTTTCCTAGTGTAGTAGTTCATGTTGATGTATATGTCATGCATTAAACTGCTGGTCTGATGACCTTATTTTAATGGTGACTGCAAAGCTAGAAACCTTGGATTTCTTGAGATCTCCTATATGACATCTATAAGCATCTTGCAATATTGGGATATTTTTGCATTTTCCTTCATAATTTTTGCAATTTTATTGTAACAGGATAGATCATTAAATGTCAAAAAACAAGGTTTAATCCCACAAGAACTAGGTGTGCATGGTTCAGCCCAGTCTTTTAATGCTTGGTATCTTCTCAGGTTTAGGAAACAATGCTGAAGGGTAATGGTTTGTGCAAAATTTCAATGAGAGTTCAGAGTGCTTTGCAGCCACAAGTGTCTGAGTTTCATGTTCAATCATCTGAATTTCTTCTCCTCCAGCTCCCACCCTTTAATGGCTGGTCTGAGCTGGTTGTCCAGACTCTCACCAAAAGAATGAAGAGATGGTGTCCACTCCTGAGGGCATAAAATCTGGATCTAAAATAGGTGAGTTATTTTTCCCCAGGTGACTATAGAGGAAATCTGGGAAATTGTGTTACAGGAGGGTGTAATTTTATGCCCATCTGAGATCATGAGGTGAATCTGTCTCATCACGTAGGAGAGAAATCCTATAGCTGAGTCTGTGTACCATCCCCATCATATAACACAGTTCTTCAAGGCTGAGCTGGAGAATGAGCAGAGTTGTTTTACCTTTGTTTGAAATTAATTTCTAATAATGTAAATTCCTGTGAAATTGACTGGATGATTAACATACACAAAGACTTGTTTGGTCTAGCAAAGACCAAACAAGTGCCTCTCTTTTCAAAAGATGCATTGCCAGAGAAGACAAGGTTGGGTTTTGTCATGGAGCATAGGTTTTTTAACTGTAGATTAAAAATGAGAACTGATGAAAATAATTTTAAAAGTATAACTTAAAACATGTGCGCATGGGTTCATGCATGGAGGCTAGAGGGGGTAGGAAGGAGATAAATATGTAGATTGAAGGCAGATGTAGATTTTTGAGTTACATCTAAATGAGCTAAAACCTAGTAGCCTGTTTAAAATGCAGTCATGGTCCCCTGTTCCAGCTGCAGTCATCTCCATTTGTTACCTTTGGATCTGCCAGCCAAATGGACCTGTCCTGTAGATGTGTGGCCACTAGGTCATCTGATGGAAGTGCAGGGAATGTGTGCAGCCAGGCCTTGGGTGAAAAGGACATTTTGGTAGCAGTGTTAGATAAGGTGTACACTGAACTTGTGCTCCTTACCTTGGTGGACTGGTGAGTTGGACTGATTGTTGGAGGCTACATCCAAGGCCTCTAGTAGTATTGGGTGAACACACAGCTACTTCTAGCTGTGGACAGGATGGTAAAATTTTATCTTCATTGAGAGTTTTCAGGGTTACACAGCAAAAAAAAGCATGAGATCTATTAAAGAACAGAAGCTTGGCTGTTATTTCAAGGTGACAAGTGACCTCCCAGCTAGTCTATATCTCCAAATGTTGTTGCTAGAATTTTGATTCCTGGTGCTGTACTTGTACTATGCAGTTTGGAAAGTCAACATATCAGACATGCAAAATCTATAAAGACATAGCCTGCTCAAGAGGTAGAGGCAATAGAAATACTTCTGGGTTTCCCTGATCATTCAAAAAACTGAATAGTTGAGCATCTAGGAGGAGAGATGTTTTATGTTCTGAAAGGGCGAGGAGGATCAGCTGATTATAACAGGGTGAATAGAGCTGTTTTTTTAGCTTGTGTCAATAAATTGTTGCTCACAACCACATAAACTGATCTGTGAGCCTTTTCTAAATATGTTCTGCCTGTCATGAAGGGTATTATTTGTTTGGACATGTGATTTAAAGGAGCAAAATTTAGCATAAGATCTCTATGTCACTGCAAATACAAATATTTAACTCAAAGTGAGATGGCTCAATGGAGAACTAAGGACTTTCTTTCTCCATCTTTCAATACTTACACTTTCCCAAATGGTATTGCCATCAGCTGCTGAGCTAAATCTGAAAAAGGCTTTTTTGGAGGGAGGGCAATGGGAGACAGAGACAGGCAGTGTGGAACAGAGCTAGATACTGAGTTATTGGTACCTGATATAGTTAGATACTGAGTTATTATTATTGTTAGATACAGAGTTATTAATGTTCTGTGAATACTAATGAAAGTGCACCTCAGATATTTCCCACAATTGTGTACTCACCTCTGATCAATCTCCTTCAAAGCTGGAGTTCTGTTAATATTTTAATAAAAGAATTTCCTGGGGAAAATATTAAAAAAAAAGAAAAAAGAAAAAAAGAAAGACTGAGTTTTAAAGAACAATTTTGCAGAAGGTAAACTGTGAACTTGTAAATATTTGTACTGAAAATATGTGCTGAGTTGCATTAGAAAACCATGCTCAAACAGCAGCTACAGATTCTTCATTGTCAAAACGCAAGGATGAGTTCCATGAAGCTCCACAGAGGATTGCTATAGGTCTCATAGTACTCATTAAAGGGTTGGATGATGACACAAAAAGAATCATTATTAAATTTGCAGATAATTTCAAGCAGCAAGAGACTGCAAGTATTTTAGAGGTTATGATTAAAATACAGTGATCTTGATAAATTGCAGGTATGATCTGAAAAGTGTGGGTAGAATTCAGGATGAATAAGAGCTACATTTAGACAGGAACAAGAAACTGCAGAAACACAGGACAGCAAGGAAGTCTTCTCAAAGCAATTCAGTGGGAAAATATTTAGCAGGTTTCCTAGAACACAATTGAACAGAATGAAACAATGCTGAAGTAGTGCAAAACAGGAGGATGCTGCCCTGGGCTGTCTTTGCAGGTGCAGACTGCTCTGTTCAGCACTGGTGAGGCATCAGCAAGAGTGGTGTGTACAGTTGTGGACACAACATAAATGTGAAGCAGCTGGAGGTAGTCCAGAGGACAGTGATCAGAATGGTAAGGCATTGAAGAAACAACCTGTAAGGAAAGAATGGTTATAGCATCTAATCTGACACAGAAAAATGGGTTAAAGACTTTCAAATGTGAAATTCTGCTCCTAAGAAAACAGTAGTAATCTGCTTTCTACATCTATAATAGAGGACAAGAAATAAAGGGCTCCTGTTTTAACATGAGATTCATCTTCAATGTTAGGATGAAACCTTGTACAGATAATATTTCACTAAATAGTAGAAAAAATATGGCATCTCCAGCCCCGAATGTCTGTGAGAACTTGTAAATTTAGGTATAATTGAGCCTACCCTGAGCAGTGAGCCAGACTCAGTGATTTTTAGTCCCCTCCTAAGCTACAAATTTATAAGAAGCAGACCCCCACCTTCTACTGAATAATTTACACATTTAGTTAAACTTAACTATACTATTCTGAATGTGCATCACTGCAGTCAGCTTCAGTCTCTAAGAATGTAAGCAGGAACAAGTTGAAAATTTTAGAATTTTAACTTGTCAAAATTTGGGCAGATTTTCATAAAATAGTATATCCTTGTCACCAAGGCCCATCTCCCTGATACATTTTTAACAATAGTCTCAAAACATGGGCATATTCAGTTATAAAAATATATTTAACATGGGCAAAAGCCTTTTTTCATCAGATCCTCTTTGCAACTGGTTAAACTGATTTTGCTGTAACATTAAAAATAAAATTAAAAAAAATCCAGAGTTTTGCTGATTCATGTAGTGAAACATTGTGGCCCAAGCATTTGAGGATGGAATATTCTCAACCATGCCTGCCACAGGTACTTACTTGAAAGAAGATTTGAAGATTCACTGTTTCATTATCATGTATAAGGCGCTTTGAGCTCCTGACATGATGTGTATTACATCTTTTAAAGCTTTGTGGAGTTGTTAATGGCAATGCAGATTTAAGGCAGTTTCTTGGATAATTAAGGAAAAAAATAATTAAACTCATGCTTTTTTTAAAATAAGCCCTATGCATGATTTTGAATTATGCAGTGTGCAAGTATTTTGTTCTCACGTTCTAGTTTAACAGAGCAGACCAGTTTGAAATGTGTTTGAATTGAGTTGAGCTGTATTAATCTCTTTACTGTCACAGTTTAACAGGCTGAGCATTGAAGTAAAGATTGCATTTCAAGCAGAGAGCTGCTGGTGGAGTTGTTCTGGCTGGATAGGGGGAAGATGATACCTGAACTGAGCCCTGGGATCCATCTCACATTTTAGACTGCTGAGATCTGCAAAACTTACATCTGGGTTCCTGGCTTTGTAGAGAAGGGAGATTCACAAACCTAGGAAAGGATGACAGTGCTCCTGTGAGACAAACCCTCTTATGTTCTTCTTGGGCCCAGCAGAGAGAAAGAAAGGTTCTTCTTGTCACAGATATGAGCATCTGAGGTTATGCTCCAGCTTTGAATCTCTGAGTGTCTTTTCCCACTGTCCCTACTGTGAGCCTAGAAAAAACAGGTTTCCTAGGCTATTATCTGTTTTTTGAGCCCTTCTTCCACCCATTCATTTTAGTGAATGCTGTACAGCTTACCCCGACTCAGTCAGATCTCTTCCCTGTGCAGTACCTTCTCAGCAGTAGACAAGCTAGGACAATAACTGAAAATTATAAATATAATAAAGAAATGTTAATTTTCACTTGAATTTGAAGATGAGTTTAAGGACTTTTCTCATGCAAATGTAGAAATATTTGACTGCTCAGATTTAACTGGTTTTAATAGGAAAAAAAAATAAACAAAATTATGTAACTGAATATTCACCAAAGGCATGTCAAATGTTGAACTTCCCTGCCAAAACCAGAACATGCACTATGATATTTAGCTACATAAATTAGCCAAAGATGGAGAAGTGGTGCCATCTGATTTAGATAAATCATCAACACCCTGCACATTTTTTGTAACTATTAGAGAAAAGATTTTATATATAAAAATGTCTGTGTACTTAAAGTGAACGTATAGATAGATACAGAAACACAGAGACATGTGTTTCAATACTTGCACTGTGTTGGTGGGTACTATAAATCATCCAAGTACAGAAAAGAAACATGGTTCATGGTGATGTTTGCAGTTTCTTCCTTATGAGAAATGCTCTTTCAAAACCACGAGATAATATAGTGCAGTGAAAAATGCATAGTTTAATAAGACACAGATAAATGCTGGTGAGAAAGAGATATAGCATGAAAACAATATGATCGGGGATAGGAAAGGCACATATTGCATCTTTCTGGATTTAAGGGTTTTTTAAAACATATTTTATGCCTTCCTCCACACTTCAGGTTCCTCATTCCCACTGTGCAGCAGTTCCCATCACTGCTTATGTAATTAATCAATCATAAAGTGTATTCCAAACAGAAAAAAAAAAAAGTCCAAAGGAAATTTCTGCAATATCACAGAAGAAAAAAGTCAAGAATGTTATGATGTACTCTGAGTAAGTACTACTTCTGCAGCTTTTCCAGACCAGCGAGTAAAGACCATCTGGAGAAAACCTGAATTCTATGGGAATTCACACATTTCTGCCACTTAGTGCCATGAGTTTTCATGATGTTTGGCTACCTGACATGGCAGAAGCTGAGGCTCTACTGCGTTCAGGAAAACTTTAGAAGTTCAGATGGAGTGCAGGCAGAAGGCTGTTCTTGACTAAAGGACAGAAAAGAATAAGCATTCATAGATACAAAAACCTGATCTCCTGATGAACTAAAAGAGGATGTGGAGAGATCTTATCAATTTATAGATGTTATAGAAGAATCTAAAATCCTCTCTACAGTCCTCTCTTTAACACAGGAAAGTATGAGACCATGGTAATTTCTCTACTCAGCCAGTGCTGTCACCTGCTCAGATATGAGATTGCCAAGGCAGAAGAGAAAAGCATGCTTCTGCTATGTTTGAGCAAGAATCTGGATATTGAGGGAATGGAGCCCCTCCTCTTTTGATCAGTTGTATTGCTTTTTGTCCATTTTTTGCTTCCAGGTAAAACAAAGTGAAGCAAAGCTTCTTACACAAATCTCTTTTCAATACTTTCAGCAAACAGGGTCTTCCAGACTTTCCTAGGTGGATCTGCAAAGACTGTGAATTTTACTTTCCTACAGTGTTATTTATTGATTAAAATGAACAGAAGAGCTGATACTAATGCTCTTCTGATGTCTTTAGCTTTATTTAAAAAAAATTCTCAATACTTTTGCTTATGTGATTTTCTCCTGCGGGATTCAAGTCCTTCCATGCCTGAAATTCACCACCATGGCTTTTTCCCCCAATGACAACAAGTCACCAAGAAGTTTGTTGTAAGTCACTCAAAATTTAAAAAGCATTAGAGCTGGCACAGAATTCATTTTGGCAAGGGCAACTGAAATCTCTTTGCTCAAAGGGAGGAATTAAGTGAAGCTCAACAAGGCCAGTACACGCTGCCTCTGAATGGTTCCTATTAAGCTGTCTTTGTTCTTTTTAGCTTGCATGATCCTTGTAGGTGTAGAAGTATACATTGGGCTTGTTACTGTTAGGTCATGGCTCTGAAACTGCCAGGATACATTACTTGCATTTTTCAGTCTGACATATTCAATTTCTGTGAAACACATTAACATGGATCAATGGAAACCTCTGTGGGCTGAGATCCCCACAGGGAAATTCTCCCTGTAGAGAAAGCACTCACACTTGTATAAACCTGGCATATCATCTCCTATGCTGTGCTCCCTTCCTTAAAGGATATGCAGGAGGGATTCAACCACAGCAAGGCTTCTCACACTTGACTCTCAAAGGATAAAATTTCCTGAGAATCTCTGAGATGGAGGTGAAAGGAAGAGACTTTTTTCAGCAGACTTAGTGTGTTTTGGTGCTGCATGGCTGAAGTATCATTTTTCTAATTGCTCCCTTTTTCTGCTGAATCCATATGGAACACAGCACACACAACAGAGATTTAGGGGTTTTTAAAGCACACTTCCAGAAAGACAGCCTAAGAATCACAGAGGGGTACAAGGAAACAGTATCTGAGAACATCGTATGTAGAACACAGTGAAAAAGGGAGCCAGCATCACTTGACCTGCTGTTTATTGGTCACCATGACAGGATGCACAATAACTTTTCTTCTGGTCGGTGAAGTAAGGTAAGTAAAATTAATGGCACCCCACGACTTGCTCCTGCTGAAAGCTGGCACGAATCTGTACTGCCTGTAAATGTCCAAATTTGCTAGTCAAGCTAGCCACCAACTTAATACACTTAATTTAATGTTTACAAAACAAAGAATCCTTTTGTAAAAAGGCTGAGGAATTCAAGAGTGCCTCTGCAGACTGATACTCAAAAATGTAACATGAAATAAGCTAAGGGCTTTGAGCTGAATTTTAAAAAATATCTGTAATGGGTGTGATAAAAGATGTGCTAAAACCTCTTTAAAACCACAAAGGAACTGTAACATAACGACTGCCTGAAACAAAATAGGAGAGAAGAATTAATCCACCCAGCAAGGCCTTATTTAGTTTGCTTTAACAAAATCTGGAAAGCCTATTGCGCTGCTCTTCTAATGATGTAGGCTAAGACACAGGAGATAAGAAAAGCCAAGACACTGAAAGCTGTTGTAAAACTAGGTCACTGTTAAATTAAACATTTTATGAAAAATAGAACCTGCCTTGAACAACTCTGAAAACCTCTTTGCTTTTTTCATGCCCTCTGCCAGAGAGAGACACTTACTCCTCTTTATTGCCTTCACGAGAAAAAGCACTGCTTTAGTGACGCTTCAGCACTTACCTTGAGCCAGCAGCTCCATTTTTTCTTGTAATTAACAGCTATTGAATATTTATGAAGTAAGTGCTATGGGGTAACACTTACTCATTCGGTCAACAATGCTGTTGGTTTGCAAACTGAAAGGAAAACATTGGCCCTCCCTCAGAGCACTGCAACCACTGCAGCTGCAGCGGCTTCTGCCTTTCTGAGCTTTTCAAGCGCCAGGAGAGGAGGATGCTACTGGTGGAAAGTTAGCGATATCTACTCCTCCTTTTTTCAGATGATCACAGGGGAACATGCTGTGCTGTGACTCTTTGCCATGGAAAGGATCTGTTGGAAGACCCTGGAGACTCCCACTGTTGAGCCGTGAGTAAGAGTTAGCAGAAGCCCTGTGAGCATGTGTAACTCTAGTGTCAGCCACGATATGCAGGGGTTCAAAGCTGTACGTTCTGAAGCTGATAAAAGGACCTCTTTACAGCAATGAGGATAATACAGCTTTGGGACAGCTTTACTGGGCATGAGGGAAGTTTTCTACCTCTGAAGTCTTCAACAGAAGATTTAATAATTTTATAAAATGTGTATTTTTGTCATTGAAATCAGTCTCTAGGATAAAGAAAAGCTGACCAAATATTTTCAATAAGAAATGTTAGTGAAAATGAAAATTCTAGCTCAGGTTCTTCAGTTTTAATGATGTAAGAACAGTGGTGTTCCATGCTTGATGTGTACCATGGTGGTCTCTTCTGGCTTTCAGATCTCATCACATAATGCAGAGGAAAGGGAACAATAAAACTCTGCACTCCTGGCCAGAAAAATGCATGGCAGTCCCTCCCCACACATTCTTCTCCAGTGCTTCCTAAGCATAGCAGGGTTTCAGATACAAAGTCTTTTTCTGCAAACATTGCTGTATGTGTGTAGTTCTACATCAACTTGAGATGTCCCACTGATCCAAACGGAACTGTTTGTGCATCTCTAATCATACTCATCAAACTGCTGGACTCTCCCGCTGGGAAAGAGGCTAAACTAAGAAACGGTTGCTGTGATGAACCAAGTCTGACTACATTGTTTTCAGCCTAAGGATCAATGTAAATACAAAGCTGGCTCGGTTTTATCAGGCTTTAATTATGTATTACTTATTTTAGTAGTTAATGAATGAAAGTAAAAAATGTTGCTGTGCCATTTTGCTTCATACCATTTATTACTTCAAGGGACCAAAGAATCATTGTTACTTGAGAGAAGCCACTAGGCAAAGATTCATTTATTTTTAGTACAAAATGGAGAAATAGGGTGTGGAATGTTATCCAAACTTGAAATACCATTTAAATAGTATTTATTTATCATTTGCCTTTCCTTTTATTTGTACTTTTTGGTTACAATTTCTTCTGCTGAGCGTGATTAAAATAAGCATAGACCTCACTTTTGCTTTAATGTTTCTATTCAGCTTCCTTTTGGGCTGCTGGATACAGTAATACTCAAGCTGTATATACTTCCAGAAAACATATTGGCAATTTCTTTGGATCATAATGTTAACACACACGTGAAATATTTTCTGTCTTCTACTTTGAAAACAGCATTTCTATAGAACTTGCCTTTTAGTTTGAGTTAACCTGATATATTCAAGCACTTAGATTTGTTGGCTGCTGCATGCATACTCCTTTGAGGAAGCTGTGACAACAGAGACTATGTAGAGTAGTCTTTAAACAGTTTTTCCTGAACAGACCTGATATAAGACACTGAAATACTTCATTGATGTTATTACATGTAATCATACCCCAGCATAACTCAATATAGCTAGTGATTTAAAATGCTTTGCTGAGAAAATCTCTAAAAAAAAAATAAATCTTTATTTCATAGGTTGCCATTCTTTCTTTCTTCCCTTTGCCAGACAGCTTTGTGTGGCAAATAATATATATTATGCTTTTTTTAATCCAAAGGGAATAAAAATTAGTTTCAATTCAAACTTGATATAAAGGGAAATATTTTTTAGATTAATTTTATTTCAAAAAAGTATCCAAAAAATATGCTGTAATGTTTGAGAGGTACATTTTCTTTGAACAAAACAACCATGATCAAAATGTTTTAACCTGCAACAGAAGCTTTTAAATGCCCACAGCTGAAATCTGAAACAAATCAATTGAATCAACACCCTGTAAAGTCTAGTAAGGGTCAATGAGGTTGTGTGAGGCATAACTGCAGAATTTTGCCACTAAGATGCAATTTTGAGTGTGACAGGGAAATAAATGTATAGTTGGTGTTGATGAAGGACCTTTTTGAAGAAGCTTCTAAACTCTGCAAGTTAGAAACTGGCATTTTGCAAGACTAAGGAAGAAGTAGCCAGTAATGGTAAAGATGGACATATGGATCCAGTAAAAATAGAAGGGATGCACAGCTGAATTAGAAATATTATTTCGTTATTAATTTAATATTTGAATTACTGCAGCAGTTTAGTGTACCAGATATCACCAGAAATTGTGCTGGGCAGACTACAGCATAAAATAACAGGACATCCCTGCACTTGATAGATTCTGGTGTCAGTCAGCAGGCTTATGAAATATAAACCTGGTTTTGGTAAGATCCAGGATGTTAGGAAATTGAGGGAACAGAGACACCACACAAGGGCTTTTAAGGCACTTGATATGGGTGGGTAAAGGAACCCTTCCTCTGTGCAGCTGACAGCCTCATCGTGAAGAGTTTCAACAGCAGTAATGAGTCTGATGCGTGGGAACCAAACCTTGGAAATTCACAAACTTTGGCACGGAGATGGGCGTGGCTACCTCCCGTCAATGGTCTGCCCTAGTGCATCCCAGCTCAGGGCTCTCAGACCTGAGGGTCAGCTTGGGGCAAGGTGGACTTAACTTGCCATCTGGAGAAAAAGGAATAAAAATCTCATCCAATAGAGAACTCGGTGGATAATAGCCCTAAGAAGTATGCGGGCTACTTTGCCCGCGAAGTTAATGTGTGGAAATCCATCCTGACCAACAGCAATGTGTTTTGCCCATGGGACAGGTCTGTGTAAAAGGGCTGGGTCACCAAGCTGTTTTGTTGGAGTTGTGCCGCCTGTTAAGATCGACGATGGTGTGCAGCGCCCAGGTGTTATTTAGGGAATCCTGGCTGTTGGAGGAAGGTGACCAAGAGATGAGGCTTTCCCTGTTTCAGATGGAGGACTTTAGCCGAACACTTTTAATTGTGCGACTCAACACATAAACAAGGTTGCAAGAGAGATACGAGGCTTGCCTTCTGCTCCATGCCTTTCTTCAGGACTGCGCCGAGTGCCCCGGCAGCGGCCGGGGTGGCGGGACCGCCAAAGGGCAGCCGGCTCGGCACCGGGGGAGAGGGGCGCCGGGGCCGGGGCCGGGGCCGGGGCCGGGCGGGGGCGGCGCACCCGGGCCGCCCGCAGCGGGCGCTGCAGCGGTGGGGCCGGGGTTGGGGCCGCCCCCGCCCGCCCGGCTTGGGCTCGGTGGAGGGTCGGGGGGCGGCAGCGAGGGGCCGGGCCGGGCGGGGCGCGGTGTGCCCGCGGCGCTCTGGTCGCGGCAGATTCGCCCCGGCCGCCGTGCCCGCCGCAGGAGGAGGGGCGCTGAGGAGAACGGGAGGTTTTTGGAAGAGGCGCACAGAGGAGCCCCGGGCTGACCGCCGGCCCCGCCCGCAGGCTCACACCATGCTGCGGGCGCTTCCCCGTCTCTGAGGAGAGGCGAAGAGGCGTCAGGGGACGGCGGCGACGCGATTGCTAAGGTAATGGAAGTCAGCTGCTTTCTCTCGCCGTCTTTTTTCTGCTAATCCGCATCTATGGGGCGAGTGGTTGTCACTCGGCTGTGCCCTGGCAGCGGGATTCCCGAGCCCCCGGGGTGGGAGTTCGCTCCCGGTCGGTAATAGCGGACAGGTGCAAGGTGTGTGTTCTGCGTGTGTGTTACGTGTGTGTCTGCGTCTGTGGTGCCCGGCCGGGGGGCGGCCGTGCCCTGCCCGGGCCGTGCGGACCCCCGAGAGCCCCTTGGCTGCGGTTCGCCCTCCCGCGGGGTCCGGACGAAGGGGGTCCGGCCTCGGGCCCCGGCGCAGGAGGTGCGTGGGCGCTGTCCGGGCGGTGCGGGGGTGCCCACGCCCCGCGGGGCGCGGCTCAGGGGACGCGGTGTCCCGGCAGGTATGAGGGCAGCGCACGGGGAGCCGGAGCTCGGTGGGGACACAGGACAAGTTGTGGTGCCCAGAAACCGCAGGTCTTTTCGGGGAAGGACGAGGGGGAGCAAGCGCTGGAGTGCAGCTTGAAGGAGGAGCTGATGCCCTGTGGGAAAACTTGGGAACTGTTTCGCTTCGGTAGCGTATTGCAATAATACACTTCCATCCGCCGACAAAGTGCGTTTGCGTGAAGACAGATTTGTGTGCGAGAGTAAAGCTGCCAGGCACTCTCCTTCCAGAATCTTAATCTCCTGTGACACTGAAAGCATCTTAGTCACTAGATGTGATGGCATAAGTATAGGAGTGTATTGCAGGGCCAGTAAGAAGCTTCAAGTGGTTTTTTTTTTCCTGAGGAAGATGCTGATTTTTGTATAAATAACGGCGCGCTGCCGCTTGTACGCTGCAGACGTAATAGCAGCCAGGGCTGTTGCTCCGAGGAGCTGACTGCGCCTGTGGCTCCGAGCTTGGCGTCCCGTCTGCACCGGCGCTGCCCTCGCTGGGACGGCTTAGGTAAGTCGGGGCTTCCTTCATCTGACCTGTAAGGGACCTGGCAGAACTGCATCCCAGTTGAAGCCTGTGTGCTACATGATGCTTCCCTGAAATCAAAGATATGCATAATTTGCTCTTGATTCAATTATATTTGCTGACTGGCAGTGTATAGGGATTGGAAAGCAGGAAAACCTGTCTTTGATCAATAAATTCATACTGTAAAACTCACCTTTCTGTTGGCGTGTTGCAGCAAATATTACTGGTTTCCCATCCCAAAGAAAGCTACTTTTTCTCTTTGTTTCTGGAGGAAGTGCTTTGTGAGCTGTTAGTGTGGGATTTATTTTTATTTTTGAATAGTAGTATATTTGATATTATTAGTTTCCTTTTTTATTTTTAATTTTTTCTTTGTAATGCCAGATTTAGTCTAATCTTGCATATCAGAAGAATGAGGAATTGTTTACTGTGGGGTTCTATAATACTTTCTCACCAGCTTATTTGGAACACTTTCACTATACTTCCTAGTAAATCTGCTTTAAAAAGAGGTCAGATGTTGAAGAGCAGTTATTGGCTTGGGGGCATATTGTTACAAGCACAGAATAATAGTGTTCATTGCTTGAATATGTGTGTGAAATGCTGAAGAAGCTCTGCAGACTCAGCCAATATTGACTTTATTTTTAGATGAGCTGTTCCTTTTTCTAATGACCTGACTGATAGAACAATTGATGACAAACATTCCAATTTCCTTCCTAACTGGCTGCAAGTATGATGGATTAGATAGCCATTCTTTTTTCCATTTTGAACTGTATTAGAGGGGAAAACAGTGATTTGCTACACATCTTACACTGAAGTTTATGGTAGTAGAAGATTGCTGTTCACCTGATTTTTCTGATGTTTTTTTCCTTGCTAACCTTCCCTTCTAAGAAAAGTTGCAGCAGGTTGCTGCATAGAGTAATTGTCAATGCTGCTTACCTTGGTTTCTCTCTGACAGTTCCTGTGGGGCAGGTAGTACAAATACCTGTTTTAGTCAATGATGCCTGCAGATAAGACAGCAAGGTGTGTCCTCTTAAAGCAGCAGTTACCTCCCTGCCTACCACTTACCAGGTGTTTCAGTGTCTAGTGTGTAATTCTGGCGAGCACACTGGTACAGCCGAGGTGAGCAGAGCACTTTTCATTCGCGGCAGTAACTCTGCATTTAGTAATGCTTCTGAGGCAGCTGAGGAAAGCTGAATGTGTGGACAGGAAATGCCTGGCTTTGTTGTAGTCCATTCCAGCAGGCAAGAAGGGGAGAAAAGGAGAGGGCAGTCCTGTCCCAGCAGACTGCAGCAAACTAACAGATGGCAGGGAAGGGAAGAAGCTAATATATGTGGAGTAGCAGGAAGAGAAAATAGCTGCAGTGTGTGGTTTTAACCTGGTGCGTTGGGATGCTGTGTTATCTGTGGTGAAACTTTGGGAGCTTGCAGTGCCGTGGCTCAGGGTTCCTAACGCAAATCCAAGGGTGTTGTGGGGTGATGATTTTTTTCTTTCCTCAATAACGATATGAGTCTTCAGCTTTTCAAGAACGAGGGGTAATTAATGCAGGGGCTTTGGCTGGGTATATCTTTGATATCTAAATCAACCACTCCAGTTGTACAGTGGCAGCAGAACAAGGGCAAACTTCTCTTCCCATGCCCAATGTTACAAGAGTACAGTTTTGCCCTTATGATGGGTTATTGTATTCTTTGTGCTCGTTACCTGGAGCTTCAGTTTCTGGAAGCACACCTTGGCTCTCTAGAGGAGATATGGTAGGAATAAACAGATCCACTTCACTGAGCA
The DNA here is from genome assembly GCF_022539315.1 of Serinus canaria. Classification (NCBI taxonomy): domain Eukaryota; kingdom Metazoa; phylum Chordata; class Aves; order Passeriformes; family Fringillidae; genus Serinus; species Serinus canaria. The sequence continues at coordinate 27,452,693 of NC_066319.1, read as the reverse complement.
GCCCTGGGCTATTTCAGGTAACAAATATTGCACTTAATTGTCAGAACTGAAGTGCTCCTGTTTCCTCCTGACACTTTTTTCAACATCTTCATGGCTGCATTATTATTTATGTCAATTCACACCATGGCATTATAATTACAAAGAAAACCTTGGTAGAATAAGCAAATGATGTTGATGATTGGGAAGGGTGTTTCTTCAATTCAGACTTTGTCCCCAGAGCAGTGTGAGATAGCACTCTGCCTTGTGAAGGTACCAAGCAGCATGGTGGCCCTGTGCTATTACTGAAGGAGTAATAGTACACTTAACCCTGTTCATTTGCAGCTTGATCTGCATGAGACAAGCTGACCAGATCTGTGCTGGCCAAGCACATTTCAGAAACTGTAGGTGGTGGTGGTTTTTTTCAGACGCATCTGGTCAGTCACTTTGTTCCTGTGGAGTTACCCATCTGACTTCAGGCTACAAAATTTCCTCTTGGCATCTTTGAGCATTTACATATAGTTGCATGTCTTCGTATTCTGAAATGAATTATTATGTTCCTACACCTGTAAATCTATTTATTTCCTAAAATATTTGCCTTCATTCTTCATCTTTTAACTTTCTGTCTGGTGGTTGTGAGAGCAATGCTTGCATTTTGGTGGGGTGGATTTATGGGGGTTTAGAGGCGGCTAGAGTACTTTGAGAAATTTGGTATATCTTTATGTCTTTGAAAATATAATAACAGACATATCATGGAGAGTTCTAAATGGTTTGATTGCAACTTCCCCTCAATAATATAGTGGCATTTAAAGCTTGTACAGGATGATATTAATGTTAGTATATCCACAGTGTTTTCTTAATCTGTATAAGTTTTACCATGAAGAGGCATTTCCAAGATTTCAGTTAGTGTTTCCAGCATATTGTGGTGACTGAGGAATGAGCTAATTTCTGTTGTGCTCTGTCTATGAAGAGGAGAAAGAAAGAGGAGCTAATTTGTGTTTTTCTTGCTGGTTGTCAAGCTCTAGAAAGATTGTGGAGTCAAGAGAGACTGCTGCTACCCACTTATGTTGCATCAGATCTCATACTATTTTTTAACATCGCTGCAGCGGGTGGCAAAGAATGTGGAGAGAAGGAAAGAGAAGAAGATTAAAATTTCAGTGAGCAATAAGGTTCTGACACTCTGACATCCCAGGAGCTCTGCATTGTCGTGCTGGAAGCAGCTGTGGATTCCTAGACTTGGCAGCACAAGTACTGCCCTTTGCCTGCACAGGGGTGGTGGGCACCATGAGGCAGTGAGGAGGAGTTAGTGCTGCACTTTTTCAGGAATCTTCAGTTACACACTATAAACATTATCCTGATGGTAAAGGACAATATTTCATCTTTTTCCTTGTGCTCTTACGACCAGTGAAAGGTTCACAGGTAGTTAAAGATCCTCATGCTACAGGCCTACCATGCTATGAGGATGTGTGTTGAGCAAATGATAACTAATGGCTTGAAAATCAGGGTTTAGATGTCCAATTTATTGCTCAGTCATTTGTTGTGTGAATGTGGGAAGTCACTTAATTTCACTGTGATTTAATTTATCATTTTGTAAAAAAAAACAAACCCTAATTGCTTGTGTCACAGATGAGCAACTAGTTTTAGATTGCATTCACCAGTGTAAGAGCAATCTGGCAGAGACATGTATTAGCTCAAATAAACTAGCTGTCTTTAATAGGAATATTATACTGTAACAGTTGCAGTAGTCAAGTGTATTAGTATTTATAGTGTATGTAGCTTATATTGGTATTTGTAGCAGTCCAGATATGACATTGTGAAGTTCAGAATAAATGAACCACAGCACTGGGATTTGTAGGCTTTGCTGATCTGTGTGGATGTGTGGTGTTTGGACTTGAGCTAGCTAATTCAGGAGTGGCTTAAGTGCTTTTTACATTGCAATTACTGAAGTGATTTGTGTGTAATTTGCATCTGAAAAGGCTATGTGCTGTTATGACAAACAGCGGGGCAGTGAAATCACAGTATATTGCATCACGTCCTTGAAGTAGGTGGGATAGGACCGGTTGTATTCATTTGCACCAAGGGTGTTTCATGGTGCCACATCTTCAAGGACACCTGTGCTTTTGGGTAGCAAATTTCCTATTTTATTTGATTGCAAGGGTACTTGCAATTTTCCATCATCTTGAGAATGAACAACAGCAAGAACTCTCAGCATTTTGGGGCATTTTAAATGAGATTATGCAGTCGCTGATCAATGCAGGCTGGATTGCTTCTGTGCACTTGCATAAGATTGCTTGAAGGGAACTTCATTTCAGCAACCTCTACTGGGAGTTTAGGTGGAGTAAATCTGAATTTGGAATCTAACAAGCACTGAGGCCTATGTTTTGTTTGTTCAGGTTTTTTTTTTTTTTTGTGTGTGTGTTTTGTTTTTTGTTTGTTTGGTTGGTTTTTTTGTAGTGGTTTTTTTAAATTTTAGTATTGTCTTACCAGTCTGTATTAGAGCATCCATTATTTTGTGCATCTTCCCATTCAATTTTATATTTGAATCAATTTTCTTCAGTTGTTTTCAGCTTACTGGATACAATGTAAAATACAAAGTGCAGCCCATGCCCCAGAAGTAGCTTACTGTACTTGCAATTAATATTTCCTAGGGTATGTAAAGGCAAGGCACTTTCAGAGATGGTGTATTCGATGGACCACCTTCAAGGAGCAGGATGCTCTTAGCACACCTTAACTGATCCAGTAGAAGGTTTATACTGGAGAATAGATTAGAAGTCTACCCTCAAGCTCTGTATTATCAGTACAGTTACCCATTTTCCACGGGGAATGATTCTGGCCAATAGGTTGGCATTGTTGCAAAACAACAAAATACAGCATCAGCTTTGCAACTGCTGCTCCTTGCAGGCTGATAATGCTGAATAATTACTGCTGTAGTTTGGGATCACCAATTCACATGAAGTTCAAAGTTGAGCTATAGTTATCTCTTTTCATTTCTAAATTTATGTAGCACTGACACCAGTTTTAGTAAAATATTCAGCATATACTTGCTATCACATTCTTTGTAGCTATCCTTGGTAACAGCATGTTGGCTCAGAGCCTTTCCAAGAGGCCTTGTGCTCACAGCAGCATTATTTTATTGGAAGGGTGATTGATTACTGGTGAGTGCTGCATTTTTTTTCTGAAATTTTTGGAAGAGGGGTGGATGTATTGGAAGCAGTTTCTTCCTAGTATAGCGTAATTCTGGTCCATTAAAAGTAAATGTAGTATGAAGGTGCCCATTTTAACAATTGATTTCATAAAGGGAAAAAATTGCCTAGTTAACCAGCAGTTTGTATGTCAATATTCACTACAGTCCATCTCCGTTCCATTTTTTCTTCTGGTTATCTTGGGAAGTCAGGACCTAGTCTAAGTTAGATGTCAAAAATTACTTTATATAGACTTCCACTCCTATGTTTCCTGGATGTAACATCCAGATCCAGACAGTATTTTTCAGCATTCTAGAATAGCTAAGAATATGTGCAGATTTAGAAATATGTAAAATCAAAAAGGAGTGTGTGGAAAGCAGGGAAAAGGGAAGGAAAGTAATCCACTTCTATGGCTTATCAAGAAGCAGTCTGATCACCTGCCAGGTGACTGAGGCAGATCACCAGTGGCTCACACAAATGGAACAACTGGACTGAGTTTTGTCTGTTAGACAGTAACAGCGTGAGCACTACCACAGGTGTCTCAGATGGAGAGAAAAATGCTCAAGACCATGGAGAGCATCCTTTTGGAGGTGGTGTGAGGCCTTGGTGATCCCTGATTAACAATATTCTGCTTAGACCACTAAACCATCAATATTTACTTTTTTTTATTAACTGATGTGCATGATTTGGAGCAGCACGTGATTGCTGAGAAGTACCTACAGGCATCTACACATTAGATTACTCAGGGGCTGAGTTTAAACTTGTGTGTATTTGCAAGAAGCCAAGTGATTTGGATGGACTTCTGTCTGCGAGCTAGTTTGTCTGAAAGATGGCTGTGTTCATGCTGCATATCCTTGGTCAGAGGGGTCTCAGACCTCTGGCCCTTAGCTGGTACCTCGGTGGTCTGAAGATAGAGTGATTGTTGTGGATGGTTTTATTTTCAAGCATAATGTTTAAAAAAAAGTGAGATTGTCCTTCAGCCCAGCAGAAGGATGAGGTTGTGCATTGTAGGACTTGGGACATGTTGGGAAGCCGTAGGGTGTTGCAGAACCTATTCAGAGACTGATGGATGAATTAGAGGTGGGAACCTCAACCTTGTGTAAGATGATCCATGCTGACTCTTGAGAGAGTGTGCTGATGGTGGAGAACTGTGTTCCCAAATGTGTCTGCTTAGGTTTGGAGCTCTACAAAAGAGAACCCAGGAGCAAACCAGCAATTAAGCACTGAGGGTGATCAGGAGCCCAGAGCTTGCTCCCTGCCCTAGTACTGTGTGGAAATGCAAACATACCCATAGGATGTTCTGAGGCAAGTTTTCCACATGAGAAGCACTTAGTTATGGAAGGGCACTACACCTTTAGGTCTGTAAGAGTAGTAGAAATGGGAAATCCCAGCTTCATCGGGATCCCAGTTTCCCTAAAAAGAAGAAAAAGGGCGTGTCCTGGAACTGGGTCCTCTCTTCCTGCTCTCTCAGAGTGAGGCAAAAGAATCTTGGCTTGTTCCCTGGCCTAGATGTGTGCCCATCCTTCATCCTGCCAATTGCAGAGTGAGAAAAGTGTTGAGCTCCTGTGCTTCAGCATGGAGCTCCTCTGAGCTTGTACCTTAGAAAGGGGAGAAATGGGGTCCTTTAGAGCCCTTGAATTCACCCAGTGTGAACAAAACTGCTTTCCCACAAACAAAGAGGAATTTGTTTGGCAAAAGTTTGAACATTGAGTGCAGCTGCTGAAAGTGTTTATATTTTGTTCATTAAAAAAAGCAACAGACTGAGTATTGTTGATAGTACTGCAATGCTCACCACTTGCAAGGAGGGGCAGAAGGTCTGGGATGATCTTCTACTAGGAGACTATTTTTGGAGTAACTTCAGTTACAATTTGATGTCCAAAAGAAGGGGTTGAAGGATTTTTAGGTGCTTTGGGAGCTATACTTGACTGTAAGCAGATTTCCCTCTCTGCCCCTCCCCTGGAGGGGAGCAGTGCCATGGAGGAGGAGTAGAGGTGAACTGTGCAGTGCTTGGACTGAGCTATACCACTGAAGAGCAGAGGATACCCCAGGTAGGTCCTGGGGATCCACTGGCTAGTGTATTCACCTTGGCCAACAGGATCAGCCTAATGATAGGCTGTATGTTGCCTTCTAGCATGCACAACTTGCATGGCATGCCCAAGTCCTAGTTTAATGAAGAAATAATTAAGCAGAAAAAGAACATGAAGACAAGTATTTCTTCCCAGTACAATTTTAGAGAGATTTATGTAATGGATGTGAAATATCAACTTAATATTAATGGAGATTAATTAAATTCAGTGTGATTTTTCCTTCCATCTCTTCCCTCCTGTCGCCTGAATAATGACCTGTTTGATCTAAATGTTCTTGCAGATCAGGTAGAGATTTTCCTATTAGGTAATTATGAATTCAGCAAGGCATGTGGTTATATGTTTTCTCAGGCATGTGAAAAGTTGTGTAGTCTAGTTGTATTTCACTAATTAGAAAAAAATTACCTAGGTATTAGTGACATGAAATTGTAATTTACTCTGATTGTGTGCTAAAGCACTAAATCTCTCATGATTTGATATTAAAACTATGTGTCAATTTTAAGCTGCCCTTGAAGTATATTAATTACATAGCATAAAGGTAATTTTCATGTATTGTCACCCAAAATTATATTTCAGCTGAACAGTCCTGGTATATATCTCCATGGGAATTCATTTAGCTGATTCTGTTTTCTGTGATTCAGTTTTCTCCTATTTAAAAAAAGAAACAACTATCTCACATGTGCAAGAAATGTTTTGCACTGCAAATTTTGCATCTTAAGTTTACAATTTATTTATTATGGTGCAGAATAGGAGTTGACATATGACCTTGTAATATTTTGTTAAATCCAGGTAATATTTTCAAGAAATAGTTTTGCAGGATTTCTTCTAATGTACTTCTTTCTTTCTGTATTATGTAAAACCCCCAGAGTCCATAAGGACTTCTAGATGTGTTAATTTCTATGGAACATATGGGGTTTTCTCTCTGTAAGAGGTTTCTTACAGCAGTCTTGTTTCCAATAGTCTTTTCTGACAGCAATCAAGGTGTTTGAGAACACTAAGAGGAATCTCTTAATTTACTGTTCAGATGCTTTCATTGAATTTACACACACACACCGATTAAATGCTGACAGTATTTATGGATTAAAATGTAAAGGTGGTTTTCTTTGAAATTTTCTAATTGCAGTTCTGTATGAGAAACTCTAAAAATGTAAACTAGAAAAAAATTTTCTTGATTTTCGGAGCATATTTTAATTGGTTATTTCACCTTAAAGTTCACTCATCCTTTCATGGCATATGGGAGCCTTATCTCTTTGCAGCTTCTGGTCTTTGGGAGAGTGAGGAGCCTGATCAGATAAGAGGGAGGGAGAGAACTCTTACTGTGATTCTGTGCATTTTGTCAGCAGCTGCCTGTCTAATCCACTGTGCTTATGTTTCTTGAGGGAAAAGCAGAAGTGTTCTATAATAAAGAATAAAACATAAAAAGGAAAAAAATCAGGGAGAGGAGAACGTACCCTCTCTTTTTAGCATATTTTTGGTAATATTTTTCAAAGGCTTAATAGGCCATCTAAACCATAAACAAGAAGTTAAAGACTGCTGATTTTGTCCTTGTGTATGGCAGAGTGAGAGAATAGTTAGCACAAATGGTTTTCAATTTTTATCACTTCTGGTGCTGAGGAGTCCAGATTGCTGCAAGCATGGCTATTGTCAGAAAAACAGCTGTGGGAAAACAGCGCCTTTGAACATGATATTTGAAATTTAGAGATGATTTATTTTTTTTTTGAAGACATGCATTTGGATTGCTGCTGTGTGGCTTCAGGCTGGGATGAGTTAGCCCTGATAATACAGCAAACTGCCCAGAGGAGGGAGAAGCTGACAGCACTCTTCAGATAGTAACTGGTGAGGTTCTTAGCTGGAGGCTGTCTTAATTAAGCTAGAAGCTTATTTTTTAGAAAAAAAAACAACTTTAAATCTTTGTTTTCACTCTTCTCAGCTAAGTGTAGCTGAAATTTATTTATAAGGCTAAGCTGGATTCACTTCTGGCTGATACATCACAAATATGTGCTTAGAGAAAGATTCAGAGGACAAACTGTTTTCAGTCTGTGTAGCGTTGTAGGGTTGACTTCTTACTTGCATGTGGAATAGACTGGGCTGACAGTGAGGAAAAAACTGGAGGTTTTTTTGGTTGGTTTCTTAAGAGAGGATTGTGCAAATCAGATATTTTTGCATACCATTACATTAATTAAAGGGTTGCAAATGCAGCATGTTAACATTGTGGTAGGGTAAAAAAGCTGTACTTGGACCCTGGGCAGTCTCATTTGGGTTTGCAACAGGCAGCTCTGTGGAGAAGCTGTCCATGAGCAGCAGTGCCCTTGTGGCCAAGAAGGACAAAGGCATCCTGAGCTGCATTAGGAAGAGCATGGCCAACAGGTCCAGGGAGGTGATCCTGCCCCTCTACTCAGCCCTGGTAAGGGCATATCTGGAGTGCTGTGTCCAGTTCTGGGCTCCTCAGTACAAGAGAGACATGGAGCTCCTGGAGCTGGTCCAGCAAAGGGCTAGGAAGGTGGAGGGGACGGGAGAATCTCTTTAGTGAGGAAAGGCTGAGAGAGCTGGGCTTGTTCAGCCTCACGAAGAGACAACTGAGAGAGGACCTCAGCAATGTATCTAAGTGTCTGAAGGGAGGGTACCAAGAGGGTGGAGCCAGGCTCTTCTCTGGGGTGCCAAGGCAATAGGGCAAGAGGCAATGGGCAGAAACTGATGCATTGGAAGCTCCACCTGAGCAGGAGGAAGAACTTCTTTACCGTGCGGGTGAGTGCGCACTGGAGCAGTTGTCCGCAGAGGTTGCAGAGTCTCTCTCACTTTTGGAGATCCTCAAAAGCTGTCTGTACTCAATCCTGAGTCATGTGCTGTAGGGAACCCTCTGTGAGAAGGAAGGTTGGACCAGATGACCTCCAGTAGTCTCTTTCAACACCAGCCATTCTGTGGTTCTGTGAAGCAGTCCTGCATCACTGGGTGAGCCCCATTCAACTCCCATGTGTTAAAAAGCACAGGTGTAGTAGAATCCATAGGAGCCAGCATTGCTGTGCTTTCACATTGAAGTGCCAAGAACATGCCTGTGTCATATCACTGTCTTATTTTATCTGTAGTTTTTCTTTTTCTTGTAGAATACTAGTGAGAAAGACTTCTGTGTTTTTCAAAAGGGTATAAAGGAAAGAGTAAAAACTTGGAGAATGGTCAGAATCCTCTCAGTTCCTCTGGAGCCCTGGCTTGGCCTGCTAAAGCTCACCGCAGTGCCTGAGCTGTGTGGAGGGGATGCCCACACTTGTCTCTGCTTCACACTGCACCTCAGTCCTGCCTTGTCTCCAGCCTTGTTCACTGAGATGTCCATCCTGCTGTCACTCTTGCAAAGGTGGCTCTGCTCCTGCTCTTCCTGGCTGAAATCCAGCAGCAGATGCTGGGCACTTGTGGGAATCACATTTGCAAATTTATGACTTCCAACAACAGATTGGTTCACTTGTATTGATTACCTTAATGTAGATGTTATGTAGATCTATGAGTTAGGCTTATGTAGATCTTCAAAGTTAGTGGCTCCCTCAATGTCACTGTGAACAGCATGCCAGCTACTACTGCAAGTTGTACTTGATGTTATTGTCTTGCTGTACTGGAGTAGATGAAAAGCTTCAAGAGGTGCTATGGGGGAAAATCTGGAAGTACCAAAAAAGATCAAGTGAGCTGACAGTATAACAAGAACAACAGAATTTGTAAACATGGACGTTCAAAGTGAATAATGCAATGAGTGAAGCACAGCTAAGTAATGCTGAAGAGGGTTTTTCAGCTAAAAATTGTCATTTTGGTTTTTTAAGAGCATTTCTGAGTTGAAAGTTAGTTGCAATTGTTTTCTTTTAAAGCATGCATATAAAATCTCACATAATGTATGTGGTGAATGTGGTCTTTATATACTGCAGGTGAAGCTGAAACTTGTGTGACTTGACATATGCTTTCAACTCTGCTTTGTAATTGCCTTCAGAAAGTTACGTAAAATCTCATCCCAGTTCCTGCTCCATTCAATTGGGTGATGATAACCTAGAGCCTAATTCTTCAGTGCCTTGAAATCATGACCGAGAAGTATTGTGAGAATGCACATTTGTGTAAATAATTTGAAGTGCTATAATTTGAAAATGCTTTACCCTTCGTCATTTGTGCTGTTTAATAGTTTCTGCATCTAATAATTTTGCTTAGAGAATTTATTTCATTTCCTGTTTAGCTCACAACCTGGCACAACTGTGCAATGTTTGGGCTTCTAGAGAGACATGAGGTTTAATAGGGGTTAAAATAAATTTATATTCTTTAAATATTAAATAGTGTCTAAATTGGTCTGAACATGCCTTTAAAGGGTGATCTATATATACTGTTTAACTCAGCCTTGAACTGTATTACTGACTTTCCAAATTGGTATATGCATGTATGTATGCATTTGTGCCCACTTATGTCTCTGAATGCATTCCTTATAAAAGAAAAAAATGAATGTCTCTGGATTGATGTAGATTATTTAACCTTTGTTTCTTGTATGTTTTCTTAAAGGGGGTATGTCAGCTGCTTCTGTCTCTAGTGATGGATGCCTAGTTACTGTAGCAGCCTTTTCACTGCTGAGCAAGGACAGAGCTAGGATATGGTCTGAGCTTGTCTGATTCCAGGCTCTTGACTTGTCCTTGGGAGCTGATAACTGACAGCTAGAATGGCTCAGGGATGTATTAGACATATAATTGTATGCTATGTATGTATATTATATGCTAGGGCATATTGTTGCCTGTGGCAATGTGAAAAGGGGTAAAGGAAGGAGTAGGAAATTATCTTTTTTCTTAAGTAAGGGAGACAATTTAATGGTGAGCTGTGTTTTAGAAATTAATGCATAGGTTATGCTTGTGTGAACATAGATTTTTTTTTGTTCTCAGTTTTTAATGAAACTGAGAATGAAATATTGAGATGGGATATTTCAGTACTTTCAATGTTAAAGAAATTGAACTTGACAGACAGTTTTAATGCCAATGTCTGTACAAGGCCCTGTTACTTCTTAGGTTAGGAAAGGTCACCACATGGCTCCACAGGAGCCTCTAATTTAAATGTTACTTGTCAAATGTGCTGGTGGAAGAAAAACTTAAAATATAGCATTTGACTCTGTACCAGGCCCCTTTATTTCTTTTTTTTTTTTTTAAATACTGCTTTTGCCTCAAGGGTGGCATGACCTGAAGGAGATGAGGCAGCAGTTCCCGTTCTGTGCTTCTAGAAGATAAGGAGTATTATGTGTGGTTGTCTGCCTGTCTGCTGTTGCCTCTTGCTGGTTGTGTCATGAGAAGAGGTGAGGGAAGCTGTTTACTCTGAGTAAAGCAGTTATGCCTCCCTGGCTCTTGGCTGCTGCTCTGGGGTTGTGGAGAGGTGGAAGGGGCTTGGAGTGTCTGCAGGCGAGAACCGTCAGTGTGCCTGACAGTCTGCTGCACCCGCCCCTTACAGCGGGGTTTCACTCTGCCTCGCAGCGGGGTGCCTGGGCTTCTTCTTTGTAGGTACCTCAAAGCTTCTAGAACAGTACAGGCTGTTTGTGCTCTATAGTGAGGAAGGGAAGTGAGTGAAGTATTAATTAGATATTCTTCTGTTGAATAAGGCCTTATCATAAAACTTCAGATATCAAAAAGAAATGTGGGAGAAATGTGCGTATGCGATGACCCAAACCACAGCTGTGTGTGACTTGGTGGTCCTTGTTCTCGGGTGTTATCCCGTAAACCAGTCAGTTCTGACACAGTGTGATAAAATCCTGCATGGGGTGGAGACAGGAGTTTGATTCCTTCTGTACCATTCTTGTATGTCTGCCTGGGAGGCAGTTGCATGTCCTTACCATGCTCCATTGCAGCCTGGAGTGATGCTGACTTTTGCTCCTGTCCTTGCAGTCTGAGCGACGAGAGGCAAACATGGCCCAAGCACCCACTGATCCGAGTAGTGGGGAAACTGCTGACCCAGAGGAGAGTTCTCCAAACATGATAGTCTACAGAAAGGTAAGGATTTGGACCTGTGGCAAAAATCCCTTCTCTTTGTGGTTGGTTCATAAAAGAATCCCATGCCCCTTTTGGAGTAAGAGATATATTTGACTGCTTGGATGCATAGTTGAAAGAGTTTTCAGGAAAGTAAGTGTTTCAAACTATAGCATTTGAGAGCTTGGAAGTTGAATTCTGTTCAGTGGAAGGACTTGAGCTTGTTAGTATGAAATATTTGATGACAAGCTAATCACTTGAAATTTGTAACTTTTTGTCATATGACTTTGGGTAATGGTTCAAGTTTATTGCAGCTAAATAACTGTACATATCTTTCAAGTTTTATCATACTAAGCACAAAGCAGCCTCCATACAGTTGTCTTTTGGTACTTTTTTTCTTATATTCATGTTGTGTTTCTTGTTCAATAATTAGCAGTTTGATTCTTCATAGGTAATTTTTCTTACTCCCCATGCCTTGCTTAAATTAAAATAAAAGAGTGTTTTCTCAAGTGCTAGGGAAAAATGAATTAGACAAAGGTGAAACAACAGCAATGTATGATGTTAAAGAACATTTTTTTCACCATGATAAAATGTCTTATTCAGAAGTACTTTGGAGGTAGCATAAAAGATGAAGGAAAGCTGACTGTTGATCCATTTGCAAAGGTATGGTTTTATTTTGGGGTAGATGTATCCTTCATCTTTGAAATTTAGTATTTTTGCAGTTTAATGAAAAAATGTAAATAGATTTTTTTTAGTCTGCAAAATATTTCTTAAGTGTGCAGAAGTGCTGTATGGTTCTGACAGAAATTTCTTTCATAGCTTAAATAAGAGACCATTCTATTAACTTAAGAGCTAAACTGCTAGCTCAGATCAAGTTTCCTGGTGTAGTATGATCCTGGGTAAAATTACTGAAATGTGTTGGAGGTTCATGGTTATGTTTTCTGCTTGCTGACTGCAATCTTGATGACTTTCATATGCTGAGAAAATAATTTAGGTTTCGTATGGAGTATGAGTTGTTTAAAGTGTTACTTTTTGATATCCATAATTTTGGTTTAGTTGTTGTGTATTTGGTTTGGAATCTGGAATTGTTAACATGGGAAAAATTTCTGGGTAATGTGTAGGCTTGTTTGTTTTGAATGTGTTATGAACACACTTTGGCTGCTAATTTGGAAGTAGCACTAGTTGGTTAGTCAGATTATTTTTTTCCAACCTGTTTGCTGAGAAGTCCAACACCCCAGTAGGCTGAAGTAGATACAGGGTGTGAAGGAAATGTCTGGTTGGATGATCTAGAATTAGGGCATTAAATCTGTGACTCTGCAGAGTATCCACTTAGCTATTCCTGAAAACATTACTTTATTTGTGTGCCTCACTTTCTATTCATCTCGCAGCATTTCTACTTTAGGATTTCTCCATTTCTTTGCCTTTCAGTATTTCCTTATGGTCATGTAGAGGTTGTGAGTTCTGTGGTATCAATGGGGAATATACTCTCACTATTTGATTCATCTCTCCTTACCCATTGTCCTCTGATGTCAGTATTACCAGCCTTTCATAATACAGTCACCTATCAAAATACACAGCTGTCTTTTAGAACAGCATGCCCCATGCATTGTGCAGTAATGGTGTATTCTGTATTGCCAATTTTAAGCTAACATATCTGTCAGATTTTTTTGCTGAGTGTTTCTGTTGCTTTGTGAATAAAAATACGTAGATATTACCTGTTTTTTCAGAGTAAATTTTCATTGGTGATTGACTTTCTAAATGTAATTTACATTATTTTAGATATTAGTTTTAATGTTAGTAGTTTGTACTACTTGATATTTTGATATTACTTTGATATTAATTAGATGTGTTACACATCAATTTCATGTTCCTTAGTGTTGAAAAATCGTATGCAAAATTTTAGACAAGACTATTATTCTTTTGATTATCGTTCCTCTCTCCAAATGAATGTTTAGCTCTTCATCTCTCATTTGCTTTCAAATGGCTTGATTGCCAGTAATGAATGAGAAAAACACTGCACTGGACTCCCTGAAATATTGAACTCAGTCTGCCAGAATACCCCGCAGTTCAGGGTTGGTACTGTGTCACAGTAGAAGGAAAAGTTTGCTTCTCACAGCAGGGATCCCCAGGTGCAATTGTTGATCCCCTGTAGGAAGACTAAATTAGGGTGGTCTTTAACAGTGGAACCACAGTAAATCCTGCTCTGAATGTGAACTCTTTTGTTGCTTATCATAACTGTCATGTTTGAGGGTTTTGGGGGAGGAAAGCCCTGCTCAGTAGAACCTCAGATTGTTAATACTTTAATACTATGTTTACTGAGAGTCTCTGGAGTCTGTTTGAAGTTCATGTGCCAGAAGCTTTGTTTGTAGCCTGGTTTTCTTTTAGTAGCTAATGAAAGGTAGACACATTTAGAGGACATACCATATCTTAGGGGGTATTGAGTGTCCCTTTGGAGCAACCTCTCTCTGTTTTGTTTATGGAGAAAATAAGCCTGGAACAGGCTGTGCTCTTTCTTTAGGTAGGTAAAACAAAGTGGGATGGGTTTTGACCATGTAGAACAAAATAAACTAATTTATTTTGACGCCAATTACTTTGATATTCTCTATGGACTCCTGCAAACAAATGAATTCTAACTGCTTTGATTGCTACAGCAGATGGTCTCAATGAGATAAGTCTTATTTTCTTCTGCCTTCAGTGTTAACCTTTCAGGGGTTGATATTTATCAATTTGTGAGGTCCATTATTTTTTTGAACCAAGACACTCAATGTTTCTCCACTGTTTTGGATGACATCTTTGTGGGAATTAAGTAGTGCATTTGTTACAGTAACCAGTGTTTAGGGCATGATTTGCCTCACCCTACCCTTGTTAAGATGAACTGTAGCCCAAACCACACAAGCTGTATTGACCAAGTCTCCAGTGACAGTCTTGGGTACCTTGCTGTCAGGTACTTATGTCGTGGGATAGACATTTATAACTAAGCCAGCTGCATTCCACTCTTGTGGAATTGTGTGTCCTCTCATCTCTCTGTGCATCTCAGTGCTGAGCCCTGGGCTCTTACAGGGCTGCAGGTGGTGCTGCAGGAAGGGTGGGCTGTCACTTATCTGTGTGGCACAGTGGTGCCCAGTGGGGGTTTAAGGCTGCTGCAGATGCTGCATTGCCATTGAAGTACTCTGCCAGTACACTAAATCTGGCCACATCTGCAGAAGATGCTGATGTGTTTTTTGATGGGATTACTATTGGAAGAGTGATGCACAGTGCTTAAAAAGACCGTTTGAAATGCACTACCCTACTTTTCATGGGAGCAGGGAGTGACATCCCCATCCTCACTTCAGTCTGCAAGCATTGTGTGGGTACTGCAGCATGGAAGGAAAAAAATGCAGTAAAAGCCAGGAGAGGAGAAGAACCTCTACCAGCAAACAGTAAAAAAAAATATAAATTGATTTAAAATGCTGGTCACATTCCCTTGAAATCCAGCCACCTCTGATTAGTCTTTCTTGCAAATGCTGGTGACTGTGTCTCAAGGGCCCTTTGGGTCATTGTTACAATAATCCACATCTGAAAATTCCTCTTCTGCAGACAATATTGAAAGACAAATTGTTTATGGACATCTTCTGACACCAGACCTATTAAGTGACCTATTATCAAAATAATTTGGCAAATCAAATTTTCTTACATAAAGGATGGTGGAAAATTTTCATGTCACTGTAAAAAAAAAATCACAGTATTCAGAGCAATATTCAGAACTGAAAATACCAATAAGGAGGAGTGCCTGGGGAATATAACAAGAAGGATGAAACCACAGAAATTGAAATCTAAATTGGATAGCAAGGTGTACTTGTTTCTGAGAGAGATCTCCTATGACAGGGAAGAGTTTGCAAACTGTACTGTTTAGAGAGTTATAGAACCACTGGAGCATGTGTGTTCTGAGAGATATCAAGATATACTGTCAAAGAAATGATCTGCATTATCTGATGGTAGATTTCTGTTTCTGCTTATTTTTTGCCAAACATATCCTCAATATCTCCTTGCTAATGTTGGCACTTCCTGAGTTAAATTTTGAACTTTTATGGTTACTCATGGTAAATCTTTTGAACAAGCAGGAAAATAAAATTTCCAAAGGCAATTACTGCTCTAAGTAATGTAACACAAACTTGCAGCTGCCACAAGATGCTTTCAGTAAAATCTTGAGTTGTTTGCTACCTTCAGTACTTGGCAGCCTCCGTGTCTTTTTAAATGCTGATTTAAGATCTAAATTTGAATTTAAAAAAAACCCAAAAAACAACCAAAAAGAAAGCAGCCTTACATGTGCAGATTTTCTCCAGGCAAATTCCAGTCATGTCAAGTAGCAGGAGTGATGCTGTCAGACCTGGCCAATTGGGCAGGAAATGAGAGAACAAGCAGTTGTGAAGGCAGGTGCATGCATCCAAAAAATGTATGGACCACAAAGCAGAAGGATGGGGGAAGAGACTGTTGTTAAATTAACTGTTCACATTAAAAAATATAGTACTGGTATTTTGAGCTAGTCAGAAAACTGAGACTGCAATTTGATTGCTCTTAAGTTGTGCTATGAAAAACCATCTCAACAGGACACTGTCCAAGCAACCAAAAGCAGATGAGCCTCATAAGGGTATAGTCAAAATTATGACTTTTTGTAAAGGAAGAAAAAACTGAGGTGTTTTCAAGTGAGATGGGTTTCATGCATGCAGCTTAGTTTTTTATTAATAGAAAGTTGTCTGCATAATTTTTTGTGGCTTCCCAGCCCCTTTGAGGTTTCATGCTGTTTTTATGAGAGGTAGCAGAACTTAAAATTAATTAATTTTAACTGTTGAATACTTTTGGCTTTCTTTTAATTTGAGTCTCTTGAGTTATATTTTAGGATTCTGCTACATGTAAAGGCCTTCTGAACCTTATTTTTATTCATGAAATCTGAGTTTTTCACACAGTTGCTTCTGTTTTGTAGCCAGTTCTTTAACATAAAACTGTAAATTGATGATGATAATGCATGAGTTGATAACAATGCAGACCTCCAGACTTCAAATTTTACCCAAGGATTTTTCTGTATTGTCATTAGAGAACACTTTATGGCATATTAAGTCATTTTACTCTTAACATTTCTTGATTTCTTTTTTTTTTTTTTTTTTTTTTTTTTTTTTTTTTTTTTTTTTTATTTTTTTGACTGTTTCCAGACTAAAAGCAGGAAGCCAAGATTAAACTAGGACTGAATTTGAGACTATGTGCAGGGGCTTCAGAAACTGAAAGATGCACAATTTTGGATAGATAATCTCCAAACTAGCATCGTTACTGCTGGAAAATAAATTTAAACCCAGTCTCATTACCAAAATGTGTTGACACAGGTTAGGCAGCGGGGGACCTTTAACTTTGCACTTTTGTATTGCACATTGACAAGGAGCTTTCAGGTAATTTATCACTGCAAATACTCATGTGTCTTGCTTGTAAACAGAAGCTTGCCATTTCTTGAAACCTTGCTGGTTTGTCTATTTGGTTGGTTTGCTGCGTCAACAACTTTGACTGTATAGAGTGTTGCATAGAGAGGGGGAAATGCCTTTGTGCAAGGTGGGCTACTGGTTAAATTGTGGCTGTAATTATGACAGAGCTGGCTGATTTTTATTCAGGGGATTCCCTCTTGGCATTTCCTATAATAACAGGGGTAGCATTCACTAATTATCCTTTCAGTACCTCATACAGCAAAATCCTGGGGATAGTAATCACAGTAAGGGTATTAAATTTAATTTGACAGAGAGTGGCTGTGCAGTTGGGAACACAAGCGGGAATGGCCATGTTCAACAAACCTGTCAGGTAGGAGCAGCAGAGAGTCCAAAGTATAGTGGTAAGTCATAGTCCAGTTATGAGCAATGGCCATGAAAATCAGAAATCCCAGAGTGTCTTGGAGAAGTATTTCCAGGGCAGGGATAGGTGTCAGGAGTATTATGTAAAAGGCCAGGGATAATGGCCTCTTCTAGGTCATGGTATAGTCTTCTCTTTTGTCTTCTCCTGTCTTCAGAAAACATGTCCTGGTTGCACAGCATGGACTAGAAACAAGTGGTTTCTGAGCAAAAGCTAGTACTGGTGTGCACACAAATTTTGGTAAATATGTAATAGATATCAGCAGTTTTGGAGTTATAGGGCGGTTCCTGACTCTTAGAAAAGTGGAGTTCTGGAGACATCACTGCAGTGAGTAGTGAGGCCCAGGAAGCCATATGGCTTTACATAGCTGTAGGCTTGTTTTTGAAGAGGCGTGTATGACATGGTATTTTGCTAAAGTGGAGAAGGAGACACAGTGAACCAAGAAGTCTCTGTAGCTTTGTGTATACCTTCTTCAGATTACCTTGAGTAGGTAATAATACCTAAAATACCTCCTAAATACGGGTGTGTATTAATATATTAAATACCTTCAAACACCCTTTATTCATGCAATAGCAAACAAATTGTACTGCTGAAGTTTGACACGTGTCAGTGTCCTTGAACAAAGCTAAGGCTGCTGACCTTGACTGTAGCTGTCAGGGAAGCCTTGTGGTAAAGCTGGGGGCTGTGGATTTGATTTCCACAGCAGTTAGACGATATGAATGATTAATGATTGAAGCATTAGTGTAAAATTGCAAGCAGCTAGTTCCTGGGGGGCTTCAGAAGCTGACTTGCATTGTTGCGTAGATGCAAATAAGGCTGTCATACCAGTGGCAGAAACATGTTTTTAGAGTCAGGTGGAGGCCTTCCACCTAGAAGAAGGACTCTTGGAGACCTTGTGTTTTGTTGTTTATTCCATTATTTGTCTTGAAGTAATAGTTAAGATTTACTTGAGATTAGAGATTCAGATTAGTAGGCAGTGTGCAAAGTTACAGATAGGGAAATAGATATAATGTGGTGTGTAGGTAAAGCCTCAAATAACTATTTTTGTGTTTGTCTTTTCTGGTATATAAATGTATATATATATATGTACAGACACATATTTACATGCTTTAAAGTCCTGAGAAAGGCTATACCATATAGCCAGGGTAAAACAAGGGTTATTTGCTCTAATATGCACAGTATAGGAGGTATGTTAAAACGTTATATGTAGATGTATGTATGATGCCCTTCCTGATCTATCTAACGTGCATTAAGTTTTTCTATTCAAATGCCTGCATGTATTCATTGGTTTGCATTTCACACATGGCCTTAGCCCAAGTGTAAAGCTGCCCTGAGCTCTTGTGTATTGTACACCCCTTTGTAGTTAGAGGTTTTGGGGATAAAGATATAACTTTTTTTTTCTCTTCATATTTCCCTAGTAGTTGCCTTATTTAAACTTCTTTAATTTTCTTCCCTCTCTGTCTCATAATTTCTCTGTTCCTGTTTGTGACTGAAACAAGCTGTCTCTTGCACCCATAAAAATCTAATTACGGTGATCTATTACTTTAACTGTTCTCAGAGGCAGAAAAAAGACAAGCCAGGACCAATAGCTATGACAACTTCAAAGTATATTTTTAGCAAAGCAACTAGTGCAAATATAGAATACAGAGATAAAAAGGGAAGGTTCAGCTAGAGGGTAAGATTATGCTATTCTAGTGGCAGCTTAGTGCCTTGCATTTCTGGAAATGGTTCTCTTTTATTCCCCTAGCATTTTTCTCATGCCATTTGCTTTGTATTTGTTGTCAGAATTTTAAGTGATGGTCTTGAAGTATTTGGACTACTTGATGATTTACTTTTGCATGTTGTTCTGGGCAAAATATTTTCTTTCTGCCTAAAACTTTATTTTAGCCCTAGGCTTGTTTCATTTTCTAGAAGCAAACTAAAATGAAGTGGTGAAGCAGAATGGAGCTGCCAGCCTGATTTATTCCAGGAGGCAGCTTCTGGCCATTTCAGATGCAATCTTGAACCTTAATATTAAGACAGAATAGTTTGGATGGAATTAGATGAAATGTGCATGAAACTGTGTTTTTTTGTTTTGTAATAGAACTTCAACTAAACCATTAATCTATCCTGATTAATAAAATATCACTTCAGGGGATTATGAACTTATTTCAAAGAGCTCTGCAATAAGTTTGAGTGGGAGGATTCAGTTCAATAAATAGAATTACATGTGCGGGACCATGAAAATATGCAAATGAGGTTCCATTAAAAACCTCGTGATTTGCATCCGAAGACATTTTGAAGCATGTTTCTCTTTTTTCATGAGAAACTGTTGTGCCATGTTCAAGGGGTAGCAATTACTTTTATTCTTTTTGCTTTATCACCACTGCTGTTGTATTGTGTCTTATTTTTCCTTGTCTCTCCAAAGTTAACTGAAATGAAGAAAGTGGAAAGTAACCAGTTAACCAGACACTGAATTGCACAGATCTGCTTAACAAAGAATTGCATTCTAATTCTTGAGTATATTCAATATTTTAGTTCAAAGGCTACACGCCTTTTGGGGTGCTAAGGGGGGGCACAGTTGTTAATTTAAATGGCATGTCACCCCTCTGTACTTTACTTTGCTTAAGTATTAATGGAGCTCATTAATATTACCTTGCATTAAAGTGTTTGGAAATTATACTTTGAACCGATAATTAAGGGCCTCTGAAGGTAAAGTGAAACATACTTGTGGCATATACAAGAAGAAATGACATGATATTGTAGTGGTTTAATTTGGAGTAGAATAAGTGGAATAGATAGGAATAGAACTTAATCAAGGAACACATTAATGAACCTATCAGGTCTGTTTCTTGTCTGAGAGAGAAAGCACATCAACTCCAACTTCATTCATACTTCAGTTCTGTGAAAATTTGGTTCTGTGAGATAGAAGTCAAGTAAATGTTTCTGTTGTTATGTTTTTAAGCTCTAGGTGGAAATTATTTTGTGTACCAGAGTCTTCTCAGAGTTTAGTGCTGGACGTGTCACTTCTGTTCCCCACCATGTCAGCTTTTGATGAAAATAGGTGGCCATTGCATTTTAAGAATTTTCCATTGATTCTCTTACCATTTCACATTCTTTCCTTATGTCTTGCATTAGTTGGACGTTTCAGCAAGGAGACCAGAGCTGGAGGGCTGTGGAGACTCTTTACCAACCTCTATTTGCAGGCACAATTCTCCTCTGCTTGTTGGCATGACTGGCAGCAGGAGCTGTTTTGGTGTGATGCCCCAAGTAAAGGGAATATTTCATTCACTGGTGCTATAATTTGATGCCTTTCCCCATCAGTGAATCCACCCAATGTTGTTAAACATTGCTATGTAGCTATGTATGAATTAGCTCATTAGTTAACTTGAACAAAATGTCACAAAACCTTGGACACACTGGGTTCTTGTCACTTTTGCTGTCCCCCCTGGCTCTGAATAGTAAAATTAACTGGAGCTCTGTTTATTACATTTTTGCTATGTGTAGGAAAAACAGAACTACAATAATGGCACTACTGTTGTCTGTTTGTGTGTCGAAGATAGTCCAGTCATTGGCTTGTATCTGTAAAGTTATGTGTATGTGGAAAAGCAGTGATTAAACCTGCATTTTTAATAACATGAAAGCATCTGTCTGGAAACAGGGAGCCCAATTGCTTTTTCTCTTGGTCCTCTTAGCAGGAAAAGTGATCTACTTTAGTAATGATATTTTTTAAGGGATTTTTTTACTGGAAAGCACTTCAAGCATGTTGAGTTATAAGAAGTTTTCCTTTCTGCTTGCAAGAATGAAACCTCCACTTTCAACAATGAAAATGATGTTCAGGTCATTCATAGTGTATTTAGCATCAATGGTGCTCTCTTTCCACTCAAGAGATGTCTTAGGGTTTCAGGGAGCATAGCATACCTTTGACCCAAACCTGCATAAAATTGTAACAGACTAAATTTTTGTGGGATGGCCTGTGCTCCGGTTTTTGCTAAACTGTTGTTTTTCTGTGTTACACACATTTGCAACTGATAGTATTTGAAAGTAAAAATAGAAGATTGAAGGATAATGCACCAAAAGTAGGCAAAAAGGATTCAAATGGAAGGGTGAACCCTTCTGGAGAGTTTTTTTGGAAAAAGCAGTATTTGCTGACTTAGAATTGCAAGAGGTATTTACAGAATCATCAAAGTTGGAAGAGACCTTCAAGATCACCTAGTCCAGCTGTCAACACGACTATAATCACCCCTCAACAACATCCCCAAGTGCCCCGTCCAGCCCCCTTCTGAACACTTTCAGAGACAGTGACTGTACCACCTCCCTGGGCAATTTATTCCAATGCCTAACTACTCTTTCAGTGAAAAAACATTTTTCAAATATCTAATCTGAACCTCTTTTGGCACAACCTGAGGCCATTTCCTCTTGTCCTGTTGCTTGAGACTTGGCAGAACAGTCAAGTCATGACTCCCACATGGCTACAGCCTCCTTTCATGTAGCTGTAGAGAGCAGTGAGGTTCCCCTCCAAGCCTCCTCTTCTCCAGACTAGACAATCCCCATTCTTAAAGCACTTTTTCAGCAGTCTTAGAACTATTTGAGTCCGCTGTGGGCTGCATGCAAGCATTAATGTAGCTGTGGATGAGGTTATTTGTCCTTAATTGAATAAATTGGATTTATTTGAGAAACATTTGGCTGTAGCATGAGGCCTTGAGTCACCTCTGAGGTTCAGGCAAAGGCACACAGAAGCTACATGCTCCTACTCTATTTTACAGCTTCTTTCCTTGTTTTTTCCTCCCATAATTGTTTTATTTGACAATCTGGCCATTCTTACAGTTCAGCTATTTTAATTTGGTGGAAATTAACTGGAAGCTGAGTGCCCTTTGTGCCGCTGTTGTCTCAGTAGCACTGAGCTTGTCTGCCAGGCTAAGGGAGAGTGATGAAAGGGAGACATGGTGGTATACTGGGCCATATACCCCATGGTGGGCACTGCTTCACACCCTTGATTCTGATGCATTCAAGTGAAGTGCTAAGAAATAGAGTCAGTGACCAGAGAAACTGTTTAAATATGTCAAGTTGCAGAAAGCTTCCTGGGGCATTCAAGGACAAGCGGCTCAGATGCTTCTTTCTAAATGAATTACAAACCCATGCAGGAATTGAAACACTGGCTTCATTACTTTAATTATTTTCTCCATAGTGTCTTTATTTTTTTCGTATTTATTATAGCAGTTGAGCAATTTTCTCTGTGGCAGCTGTGCTACTTCACAAATATTTTGAATAGGGCAAGTAAAATCCTTGGGATGGGAAACTGGTTAATAAATGGAGATTGTAGTGAAAGAGGAGGTGACGGTTTTAGCTTCTGCCCTTACACCTCACAGCCAGGTGTGATCCAAAGAGTAAGAAAACAGTGATATTTTGCCATGACTTGCTGGGTCTATTGGAAATCAATTAATCCCAGTTGATTTTGTAGCAGACACATACACCTTGCAAAATAAATTACCCTGGAGATTCTGAAGTCATATGAATTGAGATGTCCAGACAGTACCAGTCTGTCTGTCTTGGCTCTGATGGTTTTGGCTTCTGTATTCACAAGACCTGACAGTTTGATTCTGTGCAAAATCAGTGACTTAGATGGGAAGACAGCGCCCTCAGCACAAAGGAATCAATCTGACTCCTGAGACACCCCATCTTTGAAGAGGCTCCTTAGATGTTCTGTTTGTCCCCCTTGTGCTCAGTAGTTTGGATAAAAATCATACCCATACCAGTAGTTAACTTAAAACTTCACTTCAGGCAGTTTTAAGGAGAGCTCTTTGAAAGGTCAGACCCCAACCCTCGGGTGAAGCAGGAGAGTGTGAAGTGCACAACCCCTTGTTGTTTGTGTTGTTGACATCCAGAAGCCAAAGCTTCACTAAGATGCCTCCAATGTTAAAAAAACAAGCTAAAACAAAACTTCACAAAAAACCCTAAAACAACAGAATGAAACCCAGAGAAAAACACCTCCATCAACTGACTAGAATGGGTGACTGTGGTCACAGTGCCTAACACAGTGATTTGGGATTGGCGGAAAAGGATTGTTCCACTGCCGGTTTGTAACTGTTACAGGCAAGAAGGTGACAGGCCATGTGGCTGCTTTTACCTGGAGCACGGAATGTTTTATCTGTTCTATGATATTTTGTCTTTGGCAATCCAGAGACCTCCTTGTCTGTGTCTATTTACTAAGTTTGGGGGTTTTAGCTTTGATTTCTTCCTTGGAATTTTGCTGCCTTCGATTGTAAATATTCATTGTGAGTGCTGAAATCTGATCCAAGAAATGTCTTTTTATGTCTGTGGAACGCTTAGTGTACAAAACTTGAGTTACTGCTGACAAATGTTTATCTAATGGAAATCGGTATTCCAGGATTCCTAAGAGTGAGGCCTTTGAAGGAAACATCTGAAATGTTTAGTAAGAATTGTTGTTCATTGTTATCTCAGTAAGATTGCAAGCAGCTGAACAAATAGTTGAATTATTATAAAATGGCTCTATAATTAACAGGTGAACTAAATGCTGGAAGGTGCATTTATTTGGGATGTGAATTTAAAAACAAACAAACAAACTGTTTATGAAAACTTGGGAACAGGATACCAGTAAGGATTTTTATTTGGTTTCTGGTGGTCTGTTTATCAAATCCACAAATGGAGACCAAGACTAGCTTAAGTATTGTAATGCTCCCACCCAACATTTAGATTTTGATTTATTTAGAGTGTTTTGCCTTCTCAGTGAGGGCAGGTATTTCAATCCAATCCTGTGGCTTGAGGTGCATAGCTTGACTCATGACTTCTCTTGACATTTTTCCTTCTTACCATGACTTTCTTTTTCCTTTTTAACAAATACCTTTTCTGTTTTGTGAAATGAAAGAGGAGAGGTGGAGGAACTTAATTTCTTTCTTATTTCCAGTAAGATCAAGAGACTGGGGAGCCTCAATGTGTTTTGAATTCATATTCCAGTTAAATGACTTCTTGGTCTTGGAAATTTTTCCAGAATCATCACAACAAACAGATTTTCTTCTCTGTGGCTTCCTGGCTTGGCGTGGAACTGTGTAGCAAAGCATTTAGGCTCATGTCCGAAGCTGTTCTCCAGATCCTGCCAGACACAGCAGGTCGTGGTGCTAATTTAGGCTATTACTAATTGTTTATCTGAGACCATAGAAAAGAGCTTGGAACAGAGCAAGTGGTCTTGTGTGCTGGAAGAGCAGTAAAGCCAGAAGAGAAGGGTTAAAACTGTGTAGGTAGAGTCTCAGGCAAAATCAATGCTGAGGAAGGAGAGGAGAGAGGTGGAGGAATGTGCTTTTCCCCATCAAATTGTGCCTTGATAACTCTGGCTCTAACTTTTAATGTGTTGTTCCCGTCAGAGTTGGACATTTCCATTTGGTGTGACTAATGCTTTTGTGCTTTGTTTAACCTGTCTCAGACTTCAGAACAATAAAAGCATGTCTGTGCTGAAGCAGGTAGAGCTTTCAGGATCTTTCACCTCCCCCCTTTATGTCCTAATTAAAGCCAAAGTGCTCTTTTTTCTCTTAGGTTCACACAGAAAGAAATAAATTTCCACAGAATTCTGTAGTGGGAATACAGCTCTCACGTATTGCTGTGGAAATTAGGTTAAGTAAAAGCAGGGGCTCTTGGCCTCTTTATACACGTTTTTTAATTGTGACTCTTCTGTTTCTGCTATTACTTTGGGTCAGAGCATGAATAGCCAAGCTGTGGGTATGGAAATCGAAATTTTTTTTTTACACATTGCTGAAATAAAAGCTTCTCCTTGCTGAAAAATTAATTACTGAGTGTTCCAGCACCTTATAAGATATTTATATGTTCTCCTGAGTCCTGTCTCTTCCTGTTATCAAAGTGCTGTCTTGAGAGCAGTTCAGGCGAGAGAGCTGCTCAGCTGTGCTCCGTAGTCTTCCTCTCTGCCAAGGAGTCTCAAGACAGCACTCAAAAACAAAGAGATACTCTAGGGAAAGTATGAATATTACATCACTCTGGTTTAATCATTTGGGATACAGTGGCCTCAATTTATGCATCTGACTTTTGGGGGGTTTTGTTGTGGATTCTAAAATGTGTCTCCAACTTTTTAAATTGGTAAATCAAGGGTTCTTAGAGGCATTGGAAATCCCAGATGGGTAATGCTTTTGTGGTACTGTTGTTCAAGGTCTATGTCCAGTGTATAAAGAATTTGATGTCACAGTCAGTTATCTCTTACTTTAATGGCTTTTTGTAACCTTTTCATTGTGAGTTTCCCCCCCCCCCCCCTTGTCTGTAAAACAGAGAGAAAAGAATAATTTGTTGGATCTGCTTCATTTGGGAATGCACAGGATAGATGATGGTCTGATTAAGTTGCACCCTGGAGTTGTTCATTCTTAAAGGGGAAATGCTTGCTAACATCAAATCTATTACTTAAACATAATGGTTACTCCGTTGCTGCAGCAAGGGCTCTCCTAGGACAGGCAGCTGAAGGAAGTGTGTGTGAAGCCTCATTAGAGTCTGTGCTGGTGTTCGCAGCTGCACCTTCAAAGTTACTGTCTTGAAACCTTATGTACAAGTCCAGGGAAACTGAGGTCAGTGGCTTTTCCTGCTTTGAGATGATGTAGGGAATGTCAGCTTAGGACACGCTCATTTTGTCTCTGCCTCCTCCAGCCTGTCTGTGCAAGAGGATCTTTATAAATAATTGTGGCACAATAATAGGAGGATCCAAGAGGCTACTTAGTCTGCATGTTTGTGGCTGATCTCAGTGTCCATCTGTGCCTGATTTGGTTCCTAGGTGGTACGTGGGGAAATGGGGGACCCATTTCAAAGCTCACAGGGCTTTCAGCTTTTACAGAGGTTTGCTCTGTGTCTGTACTGCAGTGAAAAAGTTTCAAGTCCTCCGGAAGAAACAAGCTGGTGCTGTTTATCTGTATGCATGACAGCTGAAGTATCTGTAATACTAACAGCATCAGTAGTGCTGATAATCTGCCTCTGTCAACAGAGCCTTTGAGAGCAAAGCTTTGAAGAAATAAATGCAAAAATCTTGTGTGGCAGTCTCTGAGTAGTGAATGTGCTGAAGGGCAGTTGAGGAATTTGACATCATGGTGATGCTGGAGACAAAGAGTGGCTTTTTAATATTGGGGATGGGGTGGAAGGTTTGATATTTTCATCAGGGTAAATAAAGCATCTTCTGCCTTCTATACCATTTGTGCTTTTTCTTCCTCTTAGTCACAGTGCTGTCTCTGTTCTGTCACCTGCATTTTAATGACTATGTTTTTATTTATTATTTGGGTTGTTTGTGGAAAAAACACATTTGGGTACCTTGTTGTGGCTGATTGAACTAATATTTTTGACATCAAATTTGTAATATGAAGCTACAGATGCAATTAGGCCTATGATGTTCCAGCTTATTCTTTGTTTCCTCTCCTTTTTTTTTTTTAATTGTAATGATTTTGGGAGTGCTGAACTAATTAAAATGGTCAGTCTTCTAGTATGTAGTTTAGTCTCAAAAAAAACGAATATCATGCTTCCACCGACTCTAATTTCAGAAAAATATATTAGTGGTAGTAATGGTAAAAATATCAAAGCTCTTTGCCGAATTGGATGTATCTCTATAAAATTGGGCTTCTTTCTAAATTATGGGTTCAAATTACAATGAAATAAATACCATAATGTTTCTAGAGACTTTACTGTAGATAATTATTTCATAGACTAGTGAAATTCAGCCACTCTTGCTTGAGTAAGTACAGAACTCAGAGCTAGAAGCTGCTTAATATTAAAAGCTGAAGAAGTATTCTGTGTGTGAAGATGCTGTAGCAAGATTCAGCTGGATTAGAGTGTAGTAACTCAAACGGGAATTTCTCACAGATGCTGGGACTGATACTTTTGCTATCATTAAAATGTAAGTATTCAGGCAGTAGCTGACATTAAAGTCTTAGAGATGCCTTAATACAGTACTGAGCAAGGAATTTGATCTTACCCAGTGTATTACCAGCACATCTTCTGAGGCACACCACATCTACTTTGGATTTCTCCCATCTACTAATTGGACTTGTCCTTGCAAAAATGTTAATTCAGATTGAGCTGTCTTTTGGATTGTTTATGGCTCTACCCGAAAACTGTGAGTCACTGGATATACTTCCCTTGCCTTCAGCAAGCTTTTGATTGGAACTTGTGCTGCTACAAATGAAAAGACTCACTGGATTTTGCCTGAAATATTTTTTTTAATGAAGAAACATATGTTTTTGTATGTGTGTTTTGATGTTTTCTGAACTATATTTATTCTTGAGTGGCAGCTGGAAATGAAAAGAACAAGTAAAAAAGTCTAAGTCTGCTTTTACCGGGAGACCATCTTGGCCATGGTAGGAACTGGGATATTCTTGTGTGTTTTTTCAAGTTAGGAAAATATGAATATTAAAACTTGTGTTCTGCCACCACAAGGAAGGTAAAGTTGGTTCAGTGGAAAGCTTCATGCCTGAAAGCACAGGCTGCCAAGGTGATCAGGAGCCATATGTCCCATGAAGGCTCACTGTGGGAGCTAGGTTGTTCAGCAAGAGGAAATCCTCCAGCAGCCTGCAGAGGATTGAGGAGGAATCAGAGTTGAAGGAGCCAAGCACTTCTCAGTAAAGCCAGATGATCTAACGAAACATGGGCTGGGAGTTGCAGTTTAGAAAGCGAGAGTTGAATGCCAGGGAGAGAAAATTTGACTAGAAGGGCAGTGCTGCACTTGACTGTGTTACCAGAGGGGCAGGCTGTGATGTCTGAGGAGGTTTTCTGACCATGGCAGCCTGTTCTGCAGGTGGGGGGCTCTCCTGTCCTCCCTCCTGGCCAGCCTGGTTCTCTAGGTACACATCTGAAAATGGGCAGAAGTGACTTGAGAAAATAAAATCTGCAGCACCTTCTGCTGCCTCTTAACTATTCTGTCTCACCTTGTGGAAGAGGGTTGGCAGCCACTGTGTCATCCAATGACATTATTCTAATTTGCTTCATATAATAACATTATTTTAATTATTGAATCCTTCTAGATGTGTCCAGCAGTAGTATAAATTCTTTCCATAATTTTGCAGCAGAAGACTGGGAGATTTTTTAATTTCAGTTATATAAGCCTAAATCCTCTGCATACAATTTCTGAAAATTAATATGGTAGAAAGTTAATCAGGAAAAGGAAATTTAAGAGTAGTAATCATTAAACTGTTAGATATAAGCAGTATAGAAAATGTAGTCTATTAGTAAATGCTGTGTACATATGGACAATATTCATATTTTGCATGTAAAACATAAAAGTGTGTGCATATATATGTGTATAACATGCATTTTAGATGCATAGAGTTTTGCATAAGTACAGGATATGAATATATGTATAGGATTTATCATATATGAAAAGAGATGGAGAAATATCCTGTGATGTAGGTAGTAGAGAGAAATTTCACAGATCTGGGATTCTGTTTTTCTTTCTTCAGTTGAGTTGCCTTCACTCTGCCTCAGTCCATTGAATGAAAACTATTAAAAGTACTGCTTTTCCTGTATCATTCCCATCCTCTCTCAGTCACGACTTCTTGCTAGTATGGTTTGCCAGAAGATAACTCATGTTTGGTTTTTGAGAAGGCTTTGGCATTTATTTCTGTTCTGATGCCAAGGAAAACCAAGACACTATGAAAATATCAAAAATGAAATGAAGATGCTCCTCTAGAGTCACCATCCTGGAATTAAAATAAAGTCATAATAATATTGCATGAAAACATTTCTGCACTTATGTGGTATAATCTTATAAGCCTAAGGTAATAATAACATTTCTGTGAGTTTTGAAGAATCAGATAACTGACTAGGTGAATACCCCACCCTAAATGAAGCTTGCCCCAAGTGCCTGGTCTGGTTTCCATTGGCCCTGCAGGCAGGCACTTGGGAGTAGCCCAGGGTCAGCACTGCAGGAGAAGCTCTCTCTACTGGCACAGCCCCCTCATTGTTTTGAATTACCAGTATAAATCTTTATTAATAAATTGAAGACGTTGCTCACCATATTTTTATCTTTCTGTGTCCAAGCAAGCTAAGTCTAGCCTTTAACCTGTTGGTCAGCTCTGTCAAAGCTAAGCTACTCAGTTTGTGCTGCATATATTTTTCTGCTTCTACAGCTTCTTGTCTGCAACCTCTTCCCTTCAATTTTTTCAACTGATAATTATTTTTCCTTATCTTACTTAGTCTGAAAACCTTAAATTCTGAAGGATTAATAAAATCCACTAAACAAAAAAGACAAAACTGAAAACAACTCTGCAGAAATCTGTTAGCATTACTACATTCCCTCTGGCATATTTTCTGCCTATTCTTTATAGGAGGAATGTCCTTCCTGCCTGTGCCCACGCAGCACTTACCCTAATAGCCCCTGACTTAAACTCAGTCCTTCTTCCAAACTGGGGAGAAGGAGCCCCATCCCAAGGGGAGACACTTATAATACTTTAATTACAACTGTCTTGTAAAATGACAGTAGCATTTGCCTTCTGATGGATCATAATGTTTTTTGTTACTTGAGATGCACATATGGTTTATCGTGTAGATGCAATTTTTAAAGCAAAACAAAGTGTTGTTGTGTTCCTATAGAAGTAGAAATCAAATGAAAGACTAACTGAAATCCTGATTTTAAAATTAGATTATATTCTCTCTACTAGACAAATTTAAAACATAGCTAATTTGACCATCTGTCTGCTGTGTAGTGTTAAGAGAAATCTGAAAATTTAATTATCTTTGTGTTTTGAATAACTGTGGTTTGTGGAACTGCAGTTTAAAGCCAGTAGAGCAAATGGTTGTGGCTTACTGGGATCGACTGTATTTCTGAACCAGCCTTTTGGCTTGTGGAGCTGCCCTCTCCCAGCTATCTCCTCTTGATTCCCCCCAGTGCTTAGCAGCCAGCAGATGTGTGTACTCCACTAGGTCTTAAATGTTCTGCTGAGACCTTGCTCTTCAGTGGTAAACAGTATGAAATTTATATATATGTATTTGAAATTATGTATTTTATAATTCCAAATGAAAACTTGTGCCCTAGAAGAAGCTAATAAATGTTTGGAGTGGGCCTGAACTGTCTTTACAGAGGTGTACAAACAGAAAGAAGACAATGCCATATTCCAACATCTGCTTTCTCTTTCTCTTCTTCTTTGAAGTATTAAAATATTGGTGAAAGTTGCTGCTGTGGCAGTGTTTGAGTTTAAAGTCCTCTGATTAAACATCTGTGAGTTTTTCTTCTTTTGAGGTTTGCCTTCATATTTGTTTGCATTTTACAGTAGATCATTAATTTCAATTTCCTACCAGTCCATGGCTCTCCTCTGCGATGGACAGATGCAGTGAATCAAATGGTAACTCAGGTGTTGTAGTGTTGGTGTTGCACAGCCTCTGATTTACACAATGACAACCCCAGCAAATCAGGACATTCTGATTAGCACTTGCTTAATGAAATGGAAATATGTTTTTTTCTTACTTGCCCTCTCAGTGTCAGACTCCAAGAAATTATAGGGATATTGAAGCCTGTATATATAAATGCGTTGAATTGCTTATTTTTACCAGTAGGATTTCTTCCTGTTCTGACTAGCTGCCGTTTTTGCTCCATTTGAGGAGAAGGAAACAGTGTCAAATAACTAAATCAGAGGAGAAAACCCAAAACCTGATAAAGTGTTATTTTCAGGCTTCTAGAGTGGTGCTTATAATTCTGTGTAAAGAGGAAAGATGAGACCGTCAGTTTTTATGATTTAGATGGCTGTCAATCCTGCTGTTTTCTTGGAATATGTTTAAGCACCTGAACCTGCCCCCCACCCACTTTGCTTGATTTGGTGATGAAACATCTTTAACATTACTTTGTTACAGACTTGCAAGCCAGTGAACTCAAGCATTTCCCTGTTTGGTCATTAATCTTAGAGAAATGTTTCCATTGTCAAGGAGATCAATATTTTGGTTTAATACTTATAGAAATGCTTCAGGACATCTCTTGAGAACAGAAAATGGAAGGACTTTAAGAGAGTCATAGATCCCTTTTCCAACTTTAACAGAGTTTACTAACGATTCCTGTTCTATAGTCCACATTATATAAGATCATTATTTTAAAAACAATTACATCTTTGTCTCTATTGCCCTAATTTATCTGAAATCTTATTATAGTGTATCTGTAGGAGATTTCTTAACAATATCTTAAAGAAAACAATGAGCTGAAGGCAATTTTTTAATTTACTTTGATCTAATGAGTCTGAATTTACCTCAGAAGAATTGTTGCAGGCAAATTACCTTTCCAGCAATGGTTTGCCTCTTATCTTGCCTCAGTCATCCTTAAAGGAGAGAGCTCGGCAGTTGAACTGCAGAGCTTGTTCTAAACTCTTTGGGTGTCACCTTAAACCAGCAGTAGAGAAAAAGAGATGAAAATTTATCCTGTAGCCAGAGTTTTACAACAGGACTCTGAAAAACTCAGCCCCCAAGTTTTTATTTAGATGTCTAGGTATTATAAAGAAGTAATGATTTGGAGATCTAATTGAGTTTAGAAAGGAGACTCTTGAGTGTATTTGAAAATCAGAACACTTAAGGTCCTGAATACTTAAAATCTCCTCAAAGTTTAAATCAATGCTTTAAAATTGATAAATAAAAAAAAAAGGCAGTACTTATAATAATTGAGCTGCCTAAGATAAATAAAATACACAGAGTAAAAAAATGGTGCAAGGGAAAGCATTTTTTTTGGAGTCAGAGAGAGATGTCAGGATGCAAGATCGAATGGTGGATACTGTAATACTTGGCTGAGGTGTGTGACATCTAATGACATCTTACAGTTATATTGATTATTTTATTGTTTCTGCCAAGGAGCAACAGTGTTCTTGCCTGGTTTCTTGCTGAGCAAGCAGACTCAGTCTGAAATGTACTTTCCCCCTTTTATTTCACTCTTTGCTTTTGTTACTTCTTCTTTCCTCTTATCTTCTCTGTGTACTCAACCAAACAAATGCATAAGAACCTCAAACCTGTTAAAAGGGGAGAGGAAAGCCTGAAATACTAACAAGTTTTGAGATCTTTGAAGTTTAAGTAAAAGAATGGTATTTTTAGCATATTCCAAGTTTTCCATCATCAGATCAAATGCAGTCTAGTTCATTCTCTTCTCATGTCTCAACACTGCCTGATCTCAGCCCTCCCAAGGCCATGACAGCACTGCCAGTTCTTCCTCTACTCAGTTATTGCTTGAGTCACTGTGGGAACTGTGTCATTGCAATATTTTGGCTTGTAGTTTCTTCCAGAGATGCATAAATGGGTCCTGGAGAGACCTAGAAATGGCTTTAAAAGTCTTGACTTTGGCCTCATTGTTCCCATTCAGAGGCCTGGGTATAATCTGGGGACTTGCTAGGATACTCTGCCAGGGCCTGGGTGAAGAAAAGAGGATTCATTTGTTTTGTATTCTCTAAAGTTCCTTGTGCTTCCAACCTGGTCTTTCGCGGTGAGGAAAATGACATTTTTGTCTGCCATTTGCAATCTCAAAAAATAGAATGGTCTATTCTGGAAGCAGAATTTCTTAAATTTCTTTTGCTTAAATGTCTTTTGTTGATACTGCTTTTAGGATTTTGAGATGGAAAATGGACAAAGCAAAGAAAGCTTAATAATAAAAAAAGTTCTTGTAGATCCGCATCCTGTTTTATATTGATGGAAGCAACTTGAGAGGAACCAACCATGATGTCAAAAATCCCTTCCACTAAAAAGGTGATAAGCTGTAGCTGAAAATGTGTCTGCATGTATTTGACCTTGGTTTCTTACAGCAACAAGTCTTTTACAGAATTCTCATTGTGGAGCTGAGAGTCATAATCCTTTCTACATTAAACAATGAACAAATCTCTGTTCAAATACCATCTGTCATCTTCAAAAGTACTGCCTCCAAATAGTTTATACTGTGCTGGATGTGCCGTGAAGAGTGGAGGGAGGTGGTGGGGGAATAGGGTGGAGGGAGAAGATTAGCCTTTGTCTGCTGTCTGAAGAAAAGAACAAAGTCCTGCACTGCATTTTAAGAGAAAGAATCAGGATTGTGTAAAATAGGTCAGAGATGTATTTAATTTTAAAAGGCTTGGGTTGAGAAAGGAGAGAGTATAAAATTTTCCGTAATGGCAATCAGGTAACCCTGAAATGTAGCGGTTATGAAATAATTACACCCCAGAGGGATTAGAGGCATCCACCATTGCCTGTTGCATTGTAATGCCTCGGGGATGTGATTAACTTATGATAATTAAAGCTCTTGTAGTGGAAATACAGGATGAACGCAGAGAGTCTGAGAAAATGTCAGGGTTGTGGCTCAGTACAACGTCTGATGTTCATGCTAAGCTGTGCTGTAAACATCCATTTTCTTTATACCTGTTTCCTTGTTTGACCCTTAGTGGGTGGCATGAGTATGTTTTTTGGGACCTGAGTGATTGTTTCATGCATTAGTGTGGTGCTGCTGCCAGAGTGATTACCCAAAATGCAGATACCCTTGATAAGAACTCTATAGCTTCCCTGCTTGCTGGTTTTGAACAGCATGGAGGTGGGGATTATCTCACTGTTATCTTTAGACCAGTAAAGCTGTAGAAGGCATGTATTCTGCTTAGGAAGGACAATGTCTGGATGGCTCTAACTTCTGTAGAGTTTAGTTGGTACTAAGTCAGAAACATCCCCATTTACTTTGATCCAATGTAGGTGCATGTGTGAGCGGAGGTCTGTCCCTCTCCATGCACAGACCTACATAACATGTTGCTGTCTACTCTGTTTACCAAAAGTGTGCCCATCAGTTTTCTTTCAACTCTGAGGAAATTATTTAAAAAAAAATAGTTTAATTTTTCAGAATATTATGAATGCTAAAACCAGGGGAACTTGTCTTCACAATACAAATGTGGATAGGAAGAAATCCAAGCACTTAGAATTTATTTTAGGATTAGTCCCAACATAAGTATTATGCTCCCTTTTTGTAATTTTGTATAATCCATTTGAAAATTGGATAAACTCATCTAAGACAAAGAAGTTAGCATGGAACAAGAGTGTCAATATCAAAAGGATTGGCATTTAAACAATTTTCTGGTTTTTTTTTCCCCAACGTAATTCATAGGCCTTTCTACGTCATAAAAACTGTACATCTGAAATATGAAAAGAGGAATGCAGTTGTCTCAAAGTACAAATTTTCCATACATGAAATTCTGTGAAATGATTTTTCTGTTTTTACATTTGCATTGCACCAAAGAATCTAAACCCTATCATCAGCACAACAGAAGTGCAATGGGCATTGGCAGTGGCTTTATTCATGTGTTGTTGTCAGTAAACTCTTCTGAAGAGGCATCTTAGTTACTTTTACAAAGAGAAAAGTGATGTATTACAGACTAGGTAGTGGTAGAAGACATGTCTTACCTCTGTGTTTTAACCTTCTCAGCTGTGTACTGGTGGTTTAGGATTTTTGTGACTTAAACACCCTGGCTATTGTTTGTGGTATTTTGGGCAATAGCAGGTTTACCAGGAGCAGGTACTGCTCCAGAGGATAGTGTGGAGTTGGGCTGCTCCCTCAAAGGCTTTCAGTAGGATGACCATGAACATTTGATGTTCTCTGTCAGTAGCAGCTGGCTTCATTGGCTCTGTGTCAAGTGCTGGGCTCTGCCTGCTGGCCAGACCTTGCAGGTGACTTCTTTGGTGAAGGATGTCTGTTGTGAAGCTGTCATCTACTCAGAGAGAAATAACTGATGGGTTTCTTGTAAGGCTGAAGATGCACTGCTGGTGTCTGCTGACCTCTGCATAACCTGCTGAGGATGGGGTAGTCATGCTTAGTAAGTTATGAGATTTACTTATTACTTATGCTTCAGATGTGGGCTAATTTCCCGGTGAAATCTGTGTAAGCAAGATTCAAGTTTAGATGCTTTTGACTACTGCAAAGTTAACACTACTTATTTTATTCAGAAATGTTTTTGTGTTTCAGTTGTTAGTGGATTTATCAAGAATTTGTTTTTAGAGATGTGCAACCTTACCAAAGATGAAACCTGACTATGTTACATTGCTTTTTCCCTTGATCTAATTCAGTACTCTGACATGTATATATCATCAAGTATAACTAGGCTTATGCATGTCTATGTAAAACAATGTTTCTATGCTTATTTGTGCTTATTGACTACAATATGAGTTATCCATTGTTTTTGATCAGACATTTGTATCTATTGTTTGTCTGGCATGGCAGCACATCCTTATTTCTGGGCTGGTTGGGTACATAATAAGCCTTTCTCTCCTTGAACTGTGAGGAAGAAGGGCATAAGAGGCATGACTTCCTATGCAATCAAAATTGTTACCAAGACTTAAAGGAGCTTGACTTGTCAAATCATTATTATCCCATTTTCTTTCAGTTACTTACTTAGTGCTTACTGCTAGTATTGGAGGTGTGTTGAGATCACTATGAACAACTTTTGGAGGGTTTTTTCTATTCTAAAAAGGATGAAGATGTTGTTCCCCTATAGTGGAGACCCCCAGAATGAAACCTAATGCCTAAGGAGTATCATGTTTATACCCTCTCATACCTCTTCTTACCCTGGAGCTGAATTAGATGAGATGGAAGCTAACAGAAACATCGAAGCTGTTTCTGGTCTGTAGCAATCTCATCCAGCTGATCAGTACAAACAGCTTCTTATCATGGCCCTCACATGCATGAGTCTACCATGCAAATAAGCCTTCAGAATAAAAGATACCGCATTTTAATATAACAATTTATTTCCTGTATTCTGTGGTGCTGGTTGATCTTGGTGCTTTGTGCTCTTCTGCCCAGGTAAGGTAATGCTCAGTGTGGTGGGGTAATGTGTGTGCTCACAGAGCCTTAGCTGCCTTTCCAGGAGCACTGCAGAAAGACCCTTTGCAAACATTCTTATTTATTTCACTTTGAAAGCACTTATGAGGATGCTTGGGAATTGCTGGTAAGTTGCTCATCATCTTGCCAGTCAGTAGTTTCCTGTGTCTTCAGGCCCCACCACATGTGCATGGGCTGTTTAGGGTGAGTGCAGCATCGGAGGCCCTGGGATGTCTTACAAATCAAACCACCAGTCAGTTTGGTATTCGAAGACACTGCTTCTTGCTCCCTGTTTCTCCCTTGCCTCTTTCTCCCCTACTCCACTTCTCTTACCCTTCCTTCTACTTAATAATTTTTAATCTGTACTTCCTACTCTCCTAGGTGAGAAGAAAAAACTTTTGAAAAACTGAAAAAACTTCTGTGTCTGAAAACTTTCAGACTTGTATAATACCCTGGACCTTGTTTAACAGTGACATTTTGGCAAAGGAATTAGACCTGAGCTGCTCATGTATTTGAATTAGTTGAAGGTTTTGGTTGTTTGGGATTTTTTGTCCCAATTTTTGGAGTGAGACTGAAGCCAAGAAATATCTTTCAAAACTGTCTACAAAAACGAACTGTGTCTTTTGGGAATGGATCAGTTATACTATTCAAATTTTGTTGATGAAATTGTTGGTGTTCACTGGGTGCTCAAATACTTTTATGAATTCAGATTGCCATCCAGTGCTGTTTCTTAAGTCTGAGGATCTTTAAAAGAAAAATTCAGCAACTACAAATTGACTCAATCACCTTTGAGCCTGTCAATCAAGATAACTCTATTTTGTAGCTTTCATGCCACGTTTAACTGACTCTGGATTAAAAAAATGCAGATTGACCTCCAGGCAGACAGGAGGTATTTGTCAGAAATACCATCGCTGAAAGGTTGTCTTTCCAGTTACTTGCATGAGGCTTGCAAAGATTTTGAACAGTATTTTGAACAGCAAAAATATTACAATTTATAGTCTTGGAGTACTTTATCAGGTATTTATGATTATCTTTATTTCTTGAACATTGTATTAAAAACATGAAGAGCAGCTCTGTTTTCTGTTTTCCTGGATGGTATCTCTCTTTTTCCCCAGGAAGAGACCTGAGGTGGCCAGAAAATTCTACTCCACATGAAAAAAATGAGAGGTTGGAAATTTTTTTTCTTTCACATTGATTCTCCAGAAAATTTAGTTTGAATGTGGCATGATATATCCTTTAACAAGACTAGCTTACTTAACTTCAAATTTTATTCATATTGGATTTTTTTTTTTAAGGGAAGGAGTAACAAGATGATTTAGTCAGGAGAAACTCACCTGTGCTGCTAAGTGCAAAATTCTCTTACAAATACACTTTTTGGATGCTCTTGTTTCTTGTTCATCTGCAGTTGTGTTTACAATAGATGTCTTTCTTGAAGGAAAAATAATGGTTTTTTTGAGGATGTCCAAGGAGTGTTGCTTCTGTCCTGGGAAATATATCTAGGAGTCACTTGGTCTGAAAGGATGTCCAGGTGTCACAATGTGCCTTGCTCCATGGTCCCCCAAGCAGTGGTGAAGAGCTCTAGGCTTCAGTGCTTTGTCAAGATGGATTGCATCATTCACAGTTTCTGAAGGCCTGTTTTGGGATTGCCGCTAAGCCAGACACTGCTACCAGCTTTCAGGCATAGTTTATGTTTCTTAAGTCAGCAATGAATACAGAAAAAACTGTTTCATGATTCAGTTTTATATGTGATAACCTAGTCTTGTTACAAAAGGAGCTCTGATTTTATGCCCTTTTTTCTTCCTGTCATTGTCTACCTGGAATTAGATTACATATAAAAATACATGTATATGTATACACACAGACATATATATATATAAAAATACATGTGTATATATATATATATATATATATATATATATATATACACATATCTATATCTAAGTGGACTTATTTTAGTGTTATAATAATGCTGCACATTTTCCTCTCTGAGACACTGCTAAGGTTCATAAATGCAACTGCAAACATAATAATGATCTTCATTCAAGTTATGGTAGATCTAAATGGAAGTGCTCTGAGAAATAGAAAACAGAGCTGAATGAGTGGTTAAAAGGGCTAAGATTCTGTCACAGCTTCAACAGAAAGTTCCAATTTTTATCTGTTGTTACTCTTTTTAAAAATCAGGTGCAAACCCAAGAGGTATGTTAAAGGAAATAGAATGGTACCAATGGCAAAATGCTTCCCCTCAATACTGGTGAAAATTCCACTGATGAGTGGTTCCTGATGAAGATCTGAACAGATGATATTTGGTTTAGTCCTATCCATACTGATGGAAGAATCAAAAGGATAGGCATAAGACTGAATTTGGCAATTTGCCTGCCTACCATAACAGAGTAAACAAAACAGCTTTTGCATACCACAGTTGGCTGAAAAAAAGTGCATGTAAACATTTTGATATATTAACCATCTTTAGTATTTGAGTTCCAAACTTTTGGATAAAATGTCCTGATTTTCTTGTTCTTGTCCAGGAAATGGAATGCTTTTGCAATGATAACATTACCCTGAACTGCAAAATATTTGTGCAGGCAGTCTTCATCCCTCATCATAATGTCTTGGGAGCACTCATGTTCAAAAAAGGATGTAGTAATCCCAGATTTTAAGTCAAGGCTTTAAACATGGCCTGGTAGTCACACTTTGGTGATGAAATGTTGAGGGAAGTGTCTATGGTGTTGCAAGACCTGCTGACCTACATGTAAATTTGTCTTTCCTGTGCTTGTCTAGAAATGCTGAACTTTTGTGGGGAGCTGATGGGCCTCTGCTTATTATCCTCTTAAATGCTTTTAACTGGGCTGCTGTTTATCACCCTGAGAGCTAAGTCAGGAAACGGCAGCAGGGCCTGCTGCATCTTGGAGGTGCCCTAAGTGTGATGGGCTGACCTCATTTGGACCTCTCATTGTCACCGAGAGAAGTGACAACTGCTATACACATGCACTTTACTCTTGACTTACTGTTGTCCTTTAACTTGAGGCTTTCAAGTTGTTTTGGTTTATGTTGGCTGTGGAAAGCAGCATTGAGAGAGAGCTTGCATTAGTGCTTATTATGACCATTTGAATGCTGAAGGAGGAGGCAGCAGGCTTAAATTTCTCTTGTTGCCACTTCTACCACTGATCGCTTAAATATCTTCAGGAAGTGATTTCATTTGTTTTCTTTCTGTTTTCTTAGCCCTTTCCTTAGACTGAGTGTGAATTGTTGAGAGTTATCAGCTATTGAGAACTGTTCTTATGTAATACTAGTCTTACCATTTATTTTTACTGAATCACAAGATTCAGCATTGTGAGAGCCAGGTCCTTAGAAGGGATTGTTTAGGTTTGAATAGGAATGAGCATGAACAGCAACCTATAGTTACTTTACAGAGCTGACCTATTGAATTTAGAAACAGATCTGAGCACAAAAACATGAAACAAGTGTAGAAGTGGGTTTATATTGCAAGTAATATAGTTATGTTCTTAGGAAACAATACAAAGCTGTATTTTTGACAGCCCAGCTGGATACTTCTATATCAGATATAGAGTAAAGTTTCTGGCATTTAATACTGTGCTCAGAAGTGTGCTGCACTCAGAATAAATGGTACTGCTTCTCTTTGGGCTGCAGCAGTTAGCATTTCTAAATCTTGAGTAAGGTGTGCCCCTAATGGCAGAGCACTCAGTGCTGGCTAAGCTTGGCAGGTTTTCTGTTTGATGGAGAACTGGGTTGCCCAGAGCTCTCTAAATGTTTGCTAGTGGGGGATCAGCGAGCAGCACACGGTGACAAGGCGTTCACTGATGGAATGTACTCCACCATACAGGCAGATGGGAGATTGGGCACCCAGCTGTGAGGGGCTGCTGCAGTCCTGCAGCGTTGTTTCCAGTCTGTCAGGGGCCACAAATGAAGTCCAGTCATAATGCTGATAACTTTGTACTCTGATATTTTGCTTCCCATGAATGTAGATGCCAGCAACCTACCCTGCTGGGATATCCATAAAATCATAGAGCATCCTGAGTTGGAAGGGACCCACAAGGATTATTAAAGTCCAGCTGCTGGCTCTGCACAGGACAACCCTGAGAATGCTACTGGAAAATGCACTTGAGAGCATTTTCCAAAGGTTTCTTGAACTCTGTCCTGGTCTCTCTTCAGGACATCTCTGTTTTTGAAGCAGTCAACAGCTCCTTGCAATTTAGTATCATCAGCAAACTTACTCAGTATGCCTTTGAGTCCTGCATCCAGGCTGTTTATGAAGATGCTGAAGAGAACTGACCCTAAAATGGAGCCCTGAGGAACCCCACAAGTGACCAGTCACCAGTCAGATGTCACCCAATTCCCTATAACCCTTTGCAGCCAGCCTGTGAGCCTGTTGCTCACCCATCACATGATGTGTTTATCCAGCTGTGTGATGGGCATTTTGTCCAGAAGGATCCTGTGAGAGACTGTATCAAAAGCTTTACTGAAATCCATAAAATTACATCAACTGGTTTCCCTCGACCTCATTTCAGCATTTCAAGTTGAAATTAATGTGTTTAGGGAACTGAAGAGCTTGGGCAGCTTCATGTTCCTGCTGAATACTTAAGAATGGCATTCATAAGAGAACAGAATAGAATGCACAGACTAAAATGTGGTATAGAGAGGGTCATGAAAGTATTTCACTGCTTTGCTGGTAGTTTTGCTTTTCAGAATTTGTTTTATGTTGATTAAAAAAGTTACACTAAATGAGCACACATGATCCATTACCATAATTTTTACAGTGGCTTTATGCAACGTTTTATGTTTTTGTTATTTTAATTTTTAATATAAACCCTGCAGTGAACAGGGCTTGGAAAGTGTAGCTCTTAGCACAGAGCTAACAGAGTCTAAAGAAGGTTGTTCCAAGTGCCCAGTGCACATTACCCTCCTCTTACTGCTTGTGTTCTAGCTGTAACAGTTTCATCTTAAATTACAGAAAGTAAAACCACTCTGGAAAGTTCTGAGACCTTGTCAGAGAGCTTCATATTCATATTCCCTGGGCTTCTGGGAATCTGCTGTTTGTCTGCCACAGAGTTCCTGATTTTTGTATCAGTGCTTGGGCTTAAAAAGGGGGCAGGAGGAGCTCCCTGAAGGCATGTGTTTGTAGGAAAAGAGATATGAAAGACTTCAAGAGTTCCCTTTGCTTGAGAAATCTATCTCATTTTTCCAAAGGGCTTGTAAAATAAAATTGTAGATGCTTCCTCTCTCTGAAATTTAATGTGATCAGTAGAAAGGGTGCAAAAAAAGGGAGATCTTTATTGAGAGTTCCTTGACTTTTCTGCTGGGAGATGGTAAAAGGGACAGAAGCAAAATGTTACTATATATTTTTTCTCATTATCTGGTGACCATATAAACTATTTTTGCTTTACACTAATTTATAGAAAATTTCATTTTCTTTAAACAGATTTTGTCTGGTAGGAAAGTTGTCCAGAAATGATTTTAGTGTCTTCTGCAGAGAACTGCAAATTCATATGCATGATTGTTTAATCTTGATCCAAACGTGTTGCTACAGTCTTGTTAGAGAAAATGGTGCAGTAGTCAGATAAAGAACAGCACAAGGGAGAAAAGCTGTACCATGCTATTGCTAGTTTCCAAGCCAGATGGGAAGTGTCAGCCAGATGTTGTTTGCTCCATATGCTGAGTCCAGGGTAACTCTGCTCAACTCCTTAGAGGCTCTCCAGGGCCTTGGTCCTCTCTGGGACTGGTGAAGGAGCAGTTTCCTTCTGTGGACTGGCCCTACACCTGCCACTACTATGCATCCCCACCCCATATTATGGCATATTATTGTATCTGTATGCATCCCCACCCCATATTATGGCATATTATTGTATCTGAGGAGGAGTAAAATGCTTTGGGCATTCTTCTAGAGATGGAGTGATCTGTTGTCTTTAAATTTTTTTTGTTTTAACTAAAGGGGATGGGTTGGGGGTTTATGGTTGCGTGGAAGGCTTTTTCTCCAGTTTCTGTGAATATTAACCATCAAACTGCTCTGAAACTTTGAATGTTAAAACAGTCCTGATCAGGCTGGACAAGGTAGGCTGGTTCAAGTGGTTTGGTAAAAAGGATGTGCTTAATGCAGATAATATTGAACAAGAAAAATATGTAACATAAGGATGTCCTCTGTCACTTGTGGGTTGTTTTGAATATTTCAAAAAGTATTCTTAATGGTTATGGTTGAGAGCAAACTGATGGAATAAATGAGAGGTGCAGTGAAGCATCCTAAATGGTTGGTTCCAAGAGCTTTTGTTCTCTATGAAAACTGGTTTTAAGTTAAAGGATTATTTCCTTTAACTTATTATTTCCATGGAAGTGAAAATATCACTTGGTGGACAGGCTGCATATGCTCTTTGGTACTTCAAAAGCATACAAGCACTTTTTAAGCACTTCATGAAATGGTCAGGAACAAAAAATCCAGTTTCATATGAAAGGTGTTTTCTAAACCTTACTTCTGTGTCTAACTAAGACCCTTCAAAATTATTTGTTGGCTTGTTT
Source organism: Serinus canaria (assembly GCF_022539315.1). NCBI lineage: Eukaryota > Metazoa > Chordata > Aves > Passeriformes > Fringillidae > Serinus > Serinus canaria. Next base: position 27,410,356 of record NC_066319.1, on the reverse strand, counting down.
ATTTATTCATTCATTTATTTTATTGGGGAATGAAATTTTTGCCCTGATTCTTGTGGTACCCACATGAACCTGAGAGACTCTGGTCTGTAGCTTTGCAGTGTTCTGGTTAAATGTCCTTGCATTCGGCTGAGAGAGTCTGTTTTAATCTTTCCTGCTGGAGCTGCTGCACTTGGTATACATAATTAAACAGTCCTTAAGCAAGAGAAAGGCTTAGGTCCTGGTGAGTGAACAGGTTAACCCTTGGTGAATTGAGCTGTCCTGATTTTAGGAATCTGTCTGTAGCCATTATTTGCTTAGTGATGTCGCAAAACTGTCAGATATAAATAAGGGGCTTACTTCATCTTTCAGATAGCTATTTAATTTTATGCCAGTGGGTTGATAGAGAGGCCATGTTATATGATGCTGTAACAGTCTTCTGTTGTTGATTGCTCTGTTACAATAATGAGTGAAAATAGACCGAGTGCTGTAAGGTTTGTAAGCTGCTAAATGGGCATTTAATTTTATGCGAGACTGTCTAGAGAGACATTGCAGTAATATGGCTTATGAATTGAGCAGTGGTGCTGTTTAAAGGTGTCTGCAGAAATAAAAGGAAATTAGGATGTTTATAGCAAATGTCTGTCTGACTGACAGCTTGCATGTTGGTGGTGGGAATTGCTGTTAACTCTGACGAAGAGGGGAGTCACAGCCTTGTAAATGGAGGCTTTCCTCAGCTGTAAATGAGTTACATCAGAAACATGGAGGATATGCAAGAACTTCAGAAACCATTTGAATGAATCAAAAATACTCTATTAAGGCTGCAACTATTCTTTAAAAGAGTAAATAAATCATAAAGTGAATGAATGGTACAAGTCAGGATTTCTTTGTCTTTTTGGATGAATTTCAATACCTGAGTCTCGTCTCAGCTGAGTGATCAGCAACAGTGATCTTTGAGCACTGTGGGTCAGATTCTGACATGTAAGGAGAGGTCACAGTTCTTGCTGTACTCTGAACAGTCTTTTTGCTTACATCAGATATGAATTTGGCCTTCTGCCTCTCTTCCCATTGCAGTGCTTCTGCCCTGAGCTATCAGTGAGTAATTACAGCAAGAGTGCTGTTCTATTGATTTTAAACCCTTCAAGAAAGAAGCTATTTTTGAAAGGTTTTGGTGCAGACTCATTTAAAAGCTTTTTTTTTTGTTTGTTTGTTTTTGGTTTTGTTTTTTTTTTTTTTCCTTTGAGCCTGCTGTTACTGGGCTGGTCAGTCCCAGCAGCCAAATCTCTCTTCTGAGCTGCACCAACAGCAGGGGCTTCAGAGCTTTCTCTCACCTGATGAAGCCACAAGTACACTGAGAAGACAAACACAAGGCAGGGGGTAGGAAAGATCCCAAAACTTGTCAGTTTTGCATGAGCCAGACGTGATGTGGCACTGGCTTTGCCTCTGGCTAGCTCAAAAGTTTCAGACGTTCTCTAAGTGTTTGTGGCTGCTGACACACTGCCATGGGTGCCTTTCTGGAGGTAGATCAGGATTTATGCTTTTCTCTTCTCCACCATGTTTACATGGAGGAATGGATGTCACCATTTAGTACCTAGAGAGTGGGGAGCAGCTCTGCAGCCTTTCCAGATGCAGGTGTTTGGCATCTGTTGGAAGTGCAGGGGGGCAGGGCTCTGTGTGTGTCACTGTCTCACAGCCATTGCCCTGTAACCCACTGCAAAGCTCAGCTGGTGCATGGATATTCTTTCCCCATCCTTCCTGCCTGGGACGCAAGGGCAGGATCTTACCACTGAACCACGACTTTGTGTGGGAGCATCTTCTCTCAGCCAGTGTAGAGCTGTCAGTTCTTCTGTACCTGTCTTCACTGTTCATTCCATGAAAGTGAGGCACATGTAATACTATTTAAGCAGTGGAATTACTAGGACAAAATTGATTGGGGTCTTTCTGTTGATTGGGGTCTTTCTGTTCACCTTGTAAACTATTCTTTTTCTCTGGAAAGATCACCTCACTGTTCAGCTTGAATCCATCCCTTGTGGGTCCTTTGCTTCACTGGAGATACCTTTACCTGCAAGAAACAGTGGTGAAGAAATCAACAGGAGCTAATGGTTGCAATATTTGCACTGACCTGAATCTCTATGAATTACTTTAATCGAAATGTAAAACCTAAATATTAGCTAGTGCACAATAACAAAGTGCATTCCATTTAGCCATAGTGTTGGAGAGATGGGTGGGAAGTGTGGGGTAATAAAGGGCAAGTGTTTATTCTTCTCAGCAGCATCCACCAACAACAAGTGCAACACAGGTTGCAATGTGTTTCATTACCTGGAGTTTTCTCACCTTCCTTCAGCTGTCCTCATATGGATTAAAGAACCCACTTACTAGGAACTAATTAACTATATAATTTTACATCTGTTCTTCTGGTTTGAAGTAAGTATTGATTTGTAAGAATATGCATGCTAATAATAACTTTGTGCAACTGTTTAACTTTCTGTATCTAGAATGCTGTATTTAGAATTTATAATGGCTTTATCTGTTTCTGTCCTGAAGGTCAGTTTCATAAAGGGTTCAGTTTACCGTCAGTTGCTGTGCTAAATGCAGCAAGGGTGGAAGGAAACCTGGGATGGGAATGAGTGTGTTTTTTTATTTTGTTTTTTTTTCAGTTTAAACCAATGATTGTTGCTTTTGTTTTTTAAGGTGGGGAAAATATACAGTGACAAAGTGTTGATGTTTTGAATGAAGCTGTTCTGCTGAATATTTAGGTAGTATCTAGAAATGGCCTCATCCACTGTGTCATCATTAGCAATAAATTAGTATGCTGAGAATGGACTGTCAGTAATTCAGGTGTGGAGTTAGTGAAAGAAGTAATTCCATCCCCATCAAAACATGCATAATGTAATACAATTGGGAGGTCATATTTAAATGTCTTTTTTTGGCTGTGCCCCCTCAAATGGAGAAATAAAACAGTTATAGTATAATGTAAAGGTTGAAGGAAAAAGAGAAAAAAAAATTAGCTTAACTTCAGCAATCTTGTAAGTTTTTTCCTAATGTTTATATTTGCTTTTGGACATGATACAATCTAATCTACTTCTGGAAGTACTGCAGTTTAAAATCAAATTGTATTGAAAGATACTTTGCCAGGACATACTGGTTCTGTAATGATTTATGCAGAAAAAAAACATCATTCTCTCCTTTCCCTTTATTTCTGGGGGATGGAGCCTTGGATGACTACATGAAGCAGTATAAGCTATTAATTTTTTAAAATTCTGAAATGGAAAATGTGACTTAGCTATGTTTTCACTCCTTATCATGCAGTGAAGCATTTGGGGCCATATCCTCTGGTCTTTGACTTGACAAAGCAATTCTGGAGTTTATAGGTGCTTGTACTGAGATGTTCAGATAATTTGGAATAACTTCTATTTGTTGGTTCATGGTATGGCAAAGAGATGAGTATTCATTTATCCTAACAGTAGATTACTGTAAATGTGGGATGTATTTTTTATGGAATGTTGAGTGTGTTGAACCCCTCCACCTTTTCTCTGAAGTTAAAAAGCTAGTATTTTACAGAAGGCACATTCAGTGGATTTTCATGAGATTGGTAGCCCTTGCCTTAAAGCAATTAAACAACAAAATTAAAGTCGAGTTTTAGGAAATCATTATGAACTACATCAAAATATATCCACAAATCACTTTGATGTGGATTCTCTTGCTGTTTGAAAACATACCCTTCTTGTTTTCTAAAAAACTTGGAAAATTAGATCATTCTTTATTTGTCTAAGGAATTAAATTACTACATTAAAGGAGACTGGAGGGTAGGTTTTCTGAGAGGCACAAGTTCCGAGATCTGGGCTATTCTGATAATAGTCTCATGTTCATGTTGTATTTGAAACTTTTCCAGCTTATTTAAAATTGCTCAAAGCAGCAGTGCTCTGTACTATTCCTCTAATAGACTGCTGAAATATTAGTGTTAGCAAACATTTCAACTTGCTCAGCTGTCTTTCAGCTCACCTCCTTAACTTCAGCAAACAGTGTCTTTCCCTGTATTGGTGTGGTTCTAACAAGTCTGTGATTTCTGTTAGGAAGAAGGATAAATGGATAGTGATTTGTGCTGTACATGGAAGTCTGGTGCTGATATGAGAAGCTGTAGAATGATGGGGAACTTGTGACAGGGACCTGTCTACCCTTGACAACCTGAACATCCATGCTTCCTTTTCTGCACTCTCTGGTTGCTGCCTGGCACTAGCCAGGGATACTGCACAGGTGGCCACTGGACACCTGATCTGCGCCAGACTCTTTGTGAAAAGGGATGTTGAGGGTACCATGCTGTCCTGTCCTTGTCCCTCAGGGTACAGCAAGGATGGGATGTCATCCTCTTTCTCCTATGCCACAGGAGAAGAGAGGCCTTTTCATGCCTGACCACATCTGACTTGGAAAGAGGAAAGAAGGTGTAGGTCTTGATTTTACCACCAAACACCTGAGATTCATTCTTCCTCAACTGGAATTGAAAATGAGACCTTCTGATTTATTCCCCAGAACTGGATAACTGAAGGGGAATGTGCTGGGAAATTAAGTTTTGGGGAGAGTGAGAGTGAGCTGTGTGTTAGTCTGTGCTGACCTGCATGTGTGCTGCTTGTGAGCTGCCATGAGCCAACTTGCATGTGGAAGCTGGAGATCAGCACCTCTCTAGACACGTGCTAATTGTCCACCCACCAAATATGTTTGAAAATTCAATTTGGGATCTGTGAAAGCCATGTTTTACTTAGAGGTACTGAGGTTGCCCAAGACATCTGAGATTAGAAAGGAAGTTGCAGTGATGAGTGGGCTGCATCAGGCATGTGTCTCCTAGTTGAAGGTGGTAGGTTTTTTACCATCACCTGTAGACTGACAGCATTACTGTTTTATTGCATTGTGACAAATGGGTTTTGGAATGGAAGCTAGATGGAAAGGAAAAAAGTTACTGATATTATTTATAAAACCTATTTGCAAGATTTACATTCTCTGTCCTATTTCTGCCAGTGATATTAGGGTTGATGAATTCTTATTTAGAGAAACACAGATCTTATTACATCAAGGGGTAAATATGCAGTGTGATACATGGGGATTAGCTGTGCAAGTCATTATCTTGACATGCTGTCTTTGCTGCTGTTAGTCCTTCTCAGCAACGGATCTTTTCTATATTTAAGTAATTCTAGCTGGAGAAAAAATGAGATGATTACCATACCCTCAAACATCTTCTAATGATTTTTGCTAAAGTCAGAATAGACCTGGCTGTTATGAAGGAGCTGTTTGCTAATTTTGAGCATATATTGTACTGTTGTGAAACAGCAACTGTGATGGTATTAGTTCAACTCATTTCTCTGGAATGGTGACAAAGCTAATAAAAGACTAAATGAGATAATGATTTTTATACAGTAAATGTCTGCTGCTAAACAGCCCGCTGACAAAATGACATGGTCTTTTAAAGCCTTTTAGCACATGTAAAGCCTTCAGGATCTAACTGACTTGCTTGAAACTGAATCTTTCCCAGAAGTTTTCCCCTTACGACCACGCTTCATTTCCAGAAGGTAATTAAACCCTTGGAGACAAGCTGAGCGGTAGGACCTTTGTGCCACAGAAAATCCTGGAGGTGGGACTACCTGTCACATGATGATAGCTACTCCCCTTAATGAGCTTCTTACTGCCAGTGTTGGTGTGTCCCTGGTAAATTGGGTTTGTAGTGTTCCTTGCATCCAAAGACCCTCTGGAGGGGCCTTGCCAACAAGAAGCTATTCAGTTCTGCCACTGCAGTGACAGAAAGACCAGGGTGATTTTCCTCTTTGTACTGGAGTTCAGCTTTGCTGGCTAAAGTTAAATCCCTCTGCCAAGGATGAATCACTGATGGCTCAGAAAAATAATTTCTCCAGAGAAAATTTTTGTCTTCCGAAATAGGCGAGGCTGTGGCAGGATTTCCCTGGGGGAAGGCAGTCCTTCCCGAGTGCAGGGCATTTCCTTACTTCCAGTTATCCAGCCTTGGGTGCTTTCACTTTGCCTGTGTATCCAACAAGTTTCAGAGTAAAAATGTTCCTAGTAAAATGCCAAAAAATTAAAATTATTCTTCCTCACTCTTTGACTGTCTAGCCTAAGCCACAAAAAAGTGGTCTTCCCTGGGCTTTGGTTTTTCCCCTCTGCAAGCTCTGCTGTGTCCGGGCCCTCTGTCAGGAAACTGCATTAGGGTTTGGGGGTGGGGTTCATGGAGAGAGCCCTATTTTAGTGTTTGGGCTGCAATTTTTTTCTAACTTAAAGAGCAAAGGTTTTTGTAAGTGTCTAAAATCTTCCACAATATTTGACCCCTGCATTTTGTTAATTTGTTTTTCCTTTTAAAATTACTTTTAACAACAGCCCATGAAATTTGGCTCTTCTGATTCCTAAGAAGCCAGTGCAGTGTGATACAAAAGCAGAATGAATGCTTCATCTAATGTTTGTTTACCTTTTTATAAAATTTTTTGAAGCACAACGCTGTTATTTTGAAGGTGTTTGAATTTGGTTGTGTGAAATATTAACTTTAGCCTAGCTGAAAAAGGCACCAGGATGAAATTGTGAGGAAAAGTAAGGGTGTGTATCAGACAGATGAAAGACAGGTATGCAGCTGAGAATGCTCTGGGAGTATTTTTCAGACTGCAATTAAACTTCAGAAGTCTGTGACTTCCAGTCCTACACTAAAAAATTTGCTTTCCTGAATTAGATTTACAAAGATGCTACTGTCGTCAGTGGCAGCAGCTCCTGGCTCTGTGCCTAGCTGGGCTTGAGCTCAGGAAGAGATGTTAGGCTCTTGAAGCAGTGTTTGGGTACCACTTTGAGGTAGATCGTGGTACAACTGTTTGGAAACCTCCTGTAGCTGTACTGGAAGTGTCACATCTTTGGCATTTTATCAAAGAGGGAGGGAAGTATGAAGGTTGTGTTTCTAAAACCCATTAAATGTACTAGTCTGGAGAAAAAGTAATTATTTTCTTTCTTTAATTTTGATGGCTGTTTCAAGGTGAATAAAACAAATATATTACTGGCACAATTGTTGCGCAAATGCGCCCAACTCTGAAAAGCTTCTGGTGAAGCTTTAGTTCTTCATTAGAAGCACCTGTACTTTCTGCTGACAGAATGTGTCTTGAGGGGAAGAGAGGTGGTCTGCTGACTTGCCAAGATTTGACAGTTTGAATTAGCCACAAACTGAAATTTGCACTGTACTGGAAATTGCAATGTTTCAACTTTTCCCATTGGAATTGGAAAGAAAAGCTGTTATCTGTTTTTGTCCGAACACAGAAACTTGTTTTAAGTGTCATGACATGAAATGATATAATTGAGTAAGAAGGGTGACAGTAGTAATGAATCCAACTGTTTGACTGTCAAAATATTTAGTTTCATTATATTATTTATGATTCATTTGGATGCCACTTCATTAAATATTTGCTGAAATCAGTGTGTATTTATTAGACTTTTGCATGCAATCCCATTTTTCCTTTCAAATCAGCCACATGGAGACCTGTAACCCCACAGATGCAGAAGGGTCACCCTGTCCGTGGCACTGATACTGGCTTGGGTGGTGGTCATTGCTGTGGGGTCTGGTGCTGCCCCAGGTCGATGTGGTAGAAACTTGACTAAGGGAACTTGTAAGGATGTATCATTTTTAGCCTGCTCAGTGTTTGATAAAGGAGCACAATGAGGGAACCACGCTTGACTTTGAAATGCACTTGGGATTAATGTATTTTGGCTGCTGGGAACTGCAAAATTTACTGCAGTTCCTTCAAAGAGGGATTGAGTGATGTCCAGCTATTAGGTCTCATGATCTGGTGCTCGAAAAGTGATACATGTTCTGAGTAACTATGAAAATACTTTTAATAATTGGAAATGCACATCTCCCACTGTGTCCCAGCTAGGGACTCGCAATGAGCAGGGACAAGCCTTTAGTGTCAATGTGAATGGAGCATTTTGACCAACACCTGTCCTGCTGGTTTTTTTGCAGGGCTGATCACTGAGTCTAGAAATGAGACCAGGGCAGCCAAAACTGTGCCACTGTCTCATGCAGCAGAAACTGGAGAACTCTGCTGCTTAATCTTTAATTTTTACCATGTTATTAGAAGACATGGTAGCAGCAATGCCTAATATGGATCACAAGTAGTAGCACATTTATCACAGATGGAAGCAAACTCATTTCATGTTCAGTAGACTGTGAAACAAGTCACAGCTGTTCTTCCTCTGTTGCACAGTGCCACACTGTTCTCATTAGAGAGCATCCTTGCAATGGCTCTTCAGCCACTTGAGGCACCCCTTGCTTGGCACACATTCCTGAGCAGCTGTCTGGGAGTCAGGGGCAGTGGGTCAGCTCCTGCAGAAAGGACCAGTGTGGTTCATTGATTTGGGCCTTGGGTAAAGGCCTGAGGATGGTTTTCTCTATTAAATAGTAATTAATTTACTTTTCTGCTCAGAAATTTGATGGTAAAAATACACCTGTAAAGTGCAAATGAACTCCAATGAGATTTCTTAGTGATAATGTTTACTTCTGTAGTGTCTCTCAACAAGTATCATTACAGTGTGCTGAACGTGGAAACTGCAGGTCCTGGACTGGCTGTATCCTAGACTTGTGTGCCCTCAAGAGTCTTAAAGCCCTTGGCAAGAGTCTTGCTGATTTCCACCCTTCTTGCACTGCCATCACTGCCTTTACTACATGTGATAGCCCACAGTTTAATACTTTTCCTATGGCAGTTTTAAATGCACATAGAGGCTATACCTGTAATTTTCCTTGCATTGCTGGAGGTGCAGCTAGCTCTTCCACACCACCTGTGAAGATTCCTATAATGACTGGAAACTGTTTCTCTTTTAGGGGTTTATTAACTTGCTAACTAAGAAGCCTCAGGACTGATTTAGTTTCTGTTACAGAGCAATCCCAGCAGTGAAGACAGTTGGGTGATTTATATCAACCCTGGCTTGTTTCAGCAGTGTTCAGCCCACTAGCAGAGACTGTGAAGAGCAGTGGTGCTTTGACAGAAACACTCATGGGTCTCTATTTTCTCTAATTTTGTTTCTTCTTTTACCTCAAGTAGTCATCTAGTCCTATTTGTCTTTTGATGAGATCGGCTTTTGTTCTCTATTAGAAGATTAAAAATAATCCAAGTGAAATAACATTTTGCTTGAAGCACTTGCTGCTACATACTTGGTCTTGTATACAGGGGAGGGACAAGTATTGCCCAACTCCCTACAGCCACACAGTTAATGAAGTTTTATTATCCAAACTGTGCCATTTCACGTGAAAAAGAAAGTAGTATGCAAATCATTCTACAGTGTGGGGCTGACCTTGCAATACAGAATTCGTCCTGTGTCGTAGGACTTTGCCCTGAATTTTCAGGGTTTTTTTATTTCTTAATTATTCCTTATGGTCTTGAGGAAAAAAATTTCCAAAGAAAACTTGAAAATGTGTGCAATCTCTAAAATGCCTTGGAGCACCCAATCCGAGAAGTCTGAAGCAAAGTGTCCAGGTGTAAGCTCTCCTGGTGATGTTACAGACTGTGGTGGGCTGCACTCATGTTGAAGATTTTTCTAGCTATTGAAAAGTCAAGAATTTTTGCTAGAGCCTGGACAGATCCTTGGGTGGTATTGATGGGAGTGCAGCCCTCCTGGTTTCTCAGGAGCTGGACAAGAAAGCACAAGTCAGGAACTGGGCTTTGGGTGGTGGCTGAGATATTTGGGGCTGAGATATTTGGGGCTTCCCAGTGGGCTGAGTGTGCCTAGAGGAGGCAGCAGCTCCGAGGGTGCCCATTTGCCCATTTCTTCACCCAGGGAAAAGAGAGAATGAAGCCCTAATCTGAACTACTTAAAATCAGCAAAATATAAGAATATAAGGACTTTTGACTCCAGTCCCTGGTTTTGCATCTCATATCTTTCATAAAATAATCAATCTCAAGTCCCAAGTCTAAATTTGTTTAGAAATGCTCTTCACATCTTCAGGCTAAGCTTCTTAATGGGTAAATTTACAGCCATTTACTCCACTGCTTTTTTTTGTCCTTTGACTTAATCATGCTTTCCATCTCCCCAGTGATTATGCTGCAAGAGCAATCCTGGCTTCTCTTGGCTTTTGGTCTGTGGGACTAAACAAGACAAGCTTGTAATCTCTGGTAAAAATGTGCTCTTCACTTTTCTTATTATCCTCAAATCCTTTCTCTGCACCTTTTGCAGTTCAATTTCTTTTTTTTTTTTTTTTTTTTTTTTAACAGGAGTGACCTGATTAAAAAATATCTCAGATAGGACTTTGCCAAAGTGTTCTGTGGTAGCATCTCTTTGGTGCACCAGAAGGTCCTGTCAGGCTGGCAGGCAGTGTGGGCTCTCTTTTCATGTTTTCGCTGAGTAGTGTTATCCTCTCTGAACGATGGCTTGGGAGAAAGATGCAGAAAATGACATCTCAGTCTTCAGAATGAGAGTTGTGGCATTGACTGTTAATTCCTCTCTGCTAAAATCTGGTGGCATCAATGTGGCTGGCTATCCTAAGGTTAACTGTAGGTTGTCTTTATGGCCAGCCAGCCTCCTGGTTTCCTGTATTATTTTGGTGTGCTGTTCTTAACAGATGCCTCAAAATCTGCCAGTCAAATATTGGAATCATTAAATGCACTGAGCTCTAGATTGATGCACTCTAAGTCACTCTACTGTTTCAGGTAATGAAACCTCAGATCAAAAATGTACATACATATTATATGCTGAGAGCTTCTGGGTATCTTTATAGCTTTATACAATTGTCTTCCTTTGTAAAGGTCACTCATTTCAGTAACATGGATATGTAATTCTATAAAGTTTTGAGCTATTTTTCTAAGTATGCTTTTATGCCTTCAATTTCCTTATGCACTATCATTGTCATTCCTGATATAGCATAGGATCATTGACAGAAGCACTTCATGAAAGAAATATAGAGGGATTAATAAATAATGGCATACTCAAAATTCAAAATGAGCAAAGATTGAGGACTTGCATTTCTGTATCATTAACCCAAGAAATTACAGGGAGAAGCTAATGCATTGTTTAAGTTTGGAAAGGTCCAAAACTATGTCTACAGGAGACTTGTATTCTAGATATTTATTTATTTATTTATTTTTAATTTGTAATCCATCTTGCGCTATGAATGCTGTAAGTTTGCAAGTTGTCATTTTATGCTTTGAATAATACTTTTTCTCTAGATGCCTCACTTGGTCAGTTGCCATCTTTGAATGTGTGGGATGACGTTTTGAATTTTCTTTTTAGTAATTTTCTTTTTTTAAGGCTGCACTGTATAAAATTATGTTATTAGGACATTGTTTACTTTTGTCTTGCTTAATTATGGGGTAATGTTCACAGTGAAGGAGTATGAGGCAGTGATGGTGTTTGCAGGTGATTAATTGTACAGTGAAGCTGAGACACTTGATAATTACAAAACCTGTTGGTTGTGAGTATGTTCTATCTCTGTGAAGATTATTCATTTTTATGGAGAGGGGCAAGAATAAGGTAAACTGTAATGATATTTATGCCTCTTTTGAGTGCTTGTTTTGCTTTTTCTTTGCATTTGTCTTGGGTACTACTGTAAGAACAGGTGGTTTTATTAATAAAGTACATATTTTAAAAGTTCAGGAATTTCCCTTACATGTTAGATTTTTAAAAAGTTTGTTCCTTGCCTCAATATCAAACTGATTCTTCTTAAGCTGGGGAAAAATGTATAATATTAATTTTTAAGAAGTTATACTATGTAAAATTAAATTTGCACTTTTACTGGGAAAATGCTCAATTTCTCAGTTTTAAAAATTTTGCTGTCCTTTTTTCACAGTTCCATCTTCACTGTACTAAAATCTGCAGTGCTTGACAAATATGACTGTGAAAATGGAGTTGGATGTATGGTGGTATTTCAGATACAGCAAAACCACATGGTTAGATATAGTATCACCCTCAAAGGGGCAATGTGATGAGTGGCGCACAGCTTCAGTTTAAAATGTTTGGTAATGGGGTTGGTGGAGTAGGAAAGATTTTTCACTTCTAGAAACAGCAGTGCATTGTGGTCCTAGAAATTATATCTTCTATTTTTACAATTTAAGCTGTATTTCAGCTGACCTGTGGGGAGGTAACCTGTTTTGGTGCTATCTATCACTTTCTTCCATCTAGTTATATACATCCCCATGTATCATCCTTCTGATTTGAAGGATACTCTGAATACCAGAGAGCCATTCAAGGAGGTCTGGTGCATGAGCTGGAATGAGAAGTCCTCACTTTCCAGAGCCACATCCATTTCAGGATATAATCCTGCAATCACCACTTTCTGTGGGTTGGAGTGAGATGTGTAGCATCCTCTCAGGGGGTGCCATAGTTCATACCATCCTATCGATTGAGCTTCTGCTAAATTTGAACCTCTTCGGCTCTCCTCCGGCAGACACAGCAGGGTGCTGGGGAGGAGTCATTTTTTTCTCACTGCTGTTTCAAACTCCACACCCTTCGATCCTTTGATTTGGGGAACTGGGAAAGGTTTCTGTTAGGGAGGAGGCTCTGGCTTTCAGTGTACCTGAAGGGCTTGCCTGATCACTGCATAGTGTCCCAGTACAAATTGAGGGAAGGAGAACTACTCTTTTTACCAACACTCTCCAATGTTTTGCATCTCCTCCAGATTATTTTTGATTGTGAATGTCCTTGGAATTCTTTCATACTGCATCAGCTAGTTATAAACAGCTCATCACAGCTAATGCAATTACAGTTGTGATCCATTAACATCAATGGACAGTGTTTTTAATACTCTGCTTGCTGAAGTGAAACAGAGAAAGTGAGAATTGCACAATGATGCTCACTGTCTAGCTAACCAAGATTTTGTGGTTTTTTTGTTTGTTTGTTTGTTTGGGTTTTTTTTGGTTTTTTTGTTTTTTTTTTTGTTTGTTTGTTTTTTTGGTTTTTTTTTTTTTTTTTTTTTTTTTTTTTTTTTTGGGATTTTTTTATTTGTTGGCTTTATTTTGGAGGGTTTTTTTTTTTTTTTAGTTTTGCCATGGCAACAGTGATGACATTAAATCCTCATTTTGGAGATTATTTTTAACAGGAGCAGTGGTGCCAATAGCACAACAGACCTTTGATCTTCAGGATTTGCTAATTTTTTATTTCCTATTTTTATTTGCTGTTTTTTTTATTTTAAGTTCTGTGCAAAGCTCTGCTATAGGAATGTGTTCTATCATTTGCAGAAATCCCTCACAGAGTAGGGAGCATTAAGGGGGCATTAACTGATCACTAATTGAATCTAACTTGCTTAGGGTCTATGAAAGCAAATTATTTTCTTCCTAAATAGACAGTATCTCTAAAAATGGATTAGTTATCAAAACTTTTTTTTTTAGGTTCTTTTCCCATTCAGAGATGGGAGAAAGTCAGTCATGGTGGTGTTTTGTTTTGATCAAATCCCCAAATATTGAATTTTTATTTTCATCTATTTTGCACATTGCTTTCAGCCATTTCCTTCCCGGGGCATTTCATTCTCTTTTACCAGAATATCTGCAATTTCAAGCACTGGTGCCTATTTTGGGAGCTTTTAGTTGAGCACTCTTCCAGCTCCTTCTTGGGCACCATACAGCCACTCTGTAGCTTGTAGTTATTTGTCAATAATGTCAGATACTTTGCATTTGCACCGTAGAGGAAACATTTGGTCAGTTGCAGTGAGTTTTCTTTCTCTTTTAGCATTTTATCCCTCTTCCAACCCCACAGACTTTCTGACTTACTGAAAGGAGATTCTACTAGGCTTCCCGTCCCTCTAGGACTCCAGAAGGCTTTTTTATCCTTAAAGTAAAAACTTGTCATCCATTTCTACACCTCCAACCCAGTTAGAATGATAGTGTATGAAGACATAAGCAAATAATTTGTAGCATAGAGCTGCTTGAAAAGTGAGAAGATAATTTCCTAGGTAGATCTGCCCTAACCAGGTTGAGATTGGCTGTCTGTTTCAAGTTAAGTTTATTCCTAAAAATGCAGTGGTGTTATGTGAACGAGTTACAATGAAATATTGAAATTGCATATACTCCAATACATAACGTTTCTGATACTGCAAAGCAAAGAAGTCTTTGAAAGATTTCATTTTATTAGGCAGAGAATAACTTTGCCTTGAGACTTTATCTGTTTTTACCACCTACAGTAATTTTAAATATAGTGGCTATCTAAGCTATTTACTGACTCATTCTGAAATCTGTCATATTTTTGTAGCAATTTTAGTAGATGGGTAATTTCTTACATTTTCAGACTAGAAAGGGCAGTGAGGTGAGCTGATTTGACCACTTGGGTATGACAGGCAAATGTATTTTACAAAATTAATTTCTTATATTAATCCCTAAATTAGAATAAATCATTCTGTCCTCAGGAGAATAAACCCAGAAAGAGGACAAAGATGAGAAGTGATGTTGCATAGAACTTGTTGATAAATGAGCCTTTTCAAATACTGTTTTGGAGGATAACATCTCTCAGGTAATCATTACTTCCCACCAGTTCATTAGGCTATTTATGGCATCTTAAAAGACTTCTTAATGAAGTTAAAATTGTCACTGTGAATTTTTTTATCTCCCTGTTGCTTATTTAATCCTTCCATGGAACAAAATCAAAGCCACCCTGAAAGGAAGTGTTTTGGAATAGCTTGGCATGGATGCTGCCAAGCTGACAGACAGAATCAGAGCGGTCTCACCAGCACCTTCTGTGTTCTAAACATGTCTGGGGATGCAGCTTAACTGCCAGATTTGCTGCACTTCCCATCCATGCCACTTGGCTGAATCTGGAAGTGACAGCTCATTGTCAGTGCTCAAAGAAAAGTTCCTACAAAAGTTGTCACAGGTGAATCCTTCAGCCTCACCTTGGTCCCTTGAAGCACTGCCAGAACTGGAACATGTTTCCGCCGGTGACAATCCATGTCGCAGCAGTCAGCAGTGTCACCTTCATCTCTGGGGTTTCTTCAAAACGACAGTATTTTTTGCAATAGCTGTGTGACTCACTAGATCAACAGGGAAGAACCATTTCTAATGTATGGTGGAGGAATTCCACTGCCTTCTGTTCGGGATCTTCAATGCTCAGCAAAATAAAATAAAAATCCTTGGACATAGAAGTGGCAACAGCAGACACATGAATACAGGTTTTGAGTCTAGAATGGTGCAGGCTTATTTGAGACCAGTGCAATTCTCTGTGGATGCTTCATAGAGCAGTATGAGCATTGATAAATCTTAAGTAGTTCTGACCTTGCAAAACCAGTCACAGCAGAGCCTAAAATATATGAAAGATTGCATATTGGGTTTAAGTTTTAGGATTACTAAGAAACTCTTGAGGGACATGCTTCTAAATCGTATGAGACAGTTGAGCATGTCTTTTTTTATGTTTGTCTTCTCTAGCCCTTTTTAAAACTCCGTGTGAGGGATCTCCCTATCCTTTTTAGGCACTTAAAATTTCATAAATCAGGCCATTCAAATTTAACAAGGTTGTTATTACAGGAGTAAGAGCAGATATAAAGATGTTTTGTTGTTTTTACCACAGTGATAAAGATGATAAGGTCTGTCTGGCAGACTCCTGAAGGTCTCTGCCTGCCTGGTTTCTTGGTGCCTGCAGTCAGCCCCAGCACCTTTCCCGGCTGTACCATGAAATTAATGTAGGCTTGTGCCTTTGGGCAGGATATCATCTCCTGTGGAATGACACATCTGTTTGGGAACACTTCACTTTTTCAGTCAGAATTAATTCCCTTCCACTGTGGGCATGAGCTAACTATTACAGGGAGGTAAGGAGTCCCTGGCAGCTCCTGCTGTTGTCATGCAGTGGAAGGTGTCAGGTGTGGGTTTGTAGCTGGTGTGCAAACCATTCATCATAATTACTGTGAGCTCTATTACCTGCAGATCTGTTAGTTTGTAACTTCTTTCTGCCTTTACCAATAATTGCCGAGGTCTGCTGCTTTCTAGGGGTGACCTTTTTATCTGATATTTTTCTGCTTTCTGATTCTGAAATGTTTTCTTATTTTTGGGCTGATTTGGTGGCAGATTGAGCTCTACTGTGTGCTCTGAATCGTAGATTTTGTTGTGACTTCTAACCTCTTTGTTACTTTCCAGTTGGAGAAATATGTTCTTGTATTGTGTAGTAACAGTTGCTTTTTATTCTGCTGCTATAATCAAAACTGTTTTTTGAAGCTGTGGAACAGTTTCTAGGAGTGCACAAACACCGCAGTCACAGGCTATGCTTCCCTAGCACCTTCTCAGGGGTAAGAGCAGGGCGTGTTTGTGCAAAGGCCACAAGGTAGAGGTGCAGGGGAAGTCACTCTTTCTGAAGTAGAGTTCCAGTGAGAAACTAGACTAAGAATGAAGCCCCACATCTCTGCTTTCCTGCTCCAGTGTGTATTCAAATGATGTCCTGCTTGTACTGTCTGAAGGATGTGTAAGAGAAGGACGTATTGCTAAGAATGAGTAATAGTGAATAAAAAAAAAGGCAAATGTTTTGTTTGGTTTGGAAAGTTAAACTGTTTGACTATGAAGAATTTGTGAGCTGCTTACTGAGTTCATTGCAGCTGTGAGCATAGAAGCAAGGAATTGCCTTCAAGGTCTGTGAGATTTGGGGAAACATTTTGCACAAACTTTTTCATTTATTTACCATCTTGTCTAGTTGTCTTGAATTGATTTTAAAATTAAATTTTGAGTTTTTAATAACTGTAAACCCAGGATTTTCTGATTTTAAACTCAAGTTCTGCCTGGCCAAGGGAAATTTATGCTAGAGAAGTCTCAAGCATTTCTACCTTAAAAGTCTGGCTCTGTTAGGGTTTGGCTGTGGGAGGCAATAGGGTCATGTGGCAACAGGATTATGAAACTGAGCTTCCAAGGAAGCTTTCATCTACAGACTTTACAGGCTGAATCCTTAGGGTGTAAGTGCAAACTCCTGTGACTTGCATACTGAAGAGTTCATTTAGCTCGGTTTGTGATTACTCTGTAGAAGCAAGCTGCTTAAGAAAAGAGAAGAACTGCATATTGCAGTTTTTCTGTTTTTTACTTTTAAATCAGGGAAAGAAACAACTGCTTCCCATGTCTAATTCTTTAGTGCTGGCTTGGCCTCTGAAAATTTTGTTTTGTCTTTTTATTAGTTAACATTCATATGGTGCTTTGTGCAGCCCTAGTCTTGATAGGATGGAATATGCCTCACTCAAACACTATCTATGCAGTCAGTTAAAGTAGTACTAATTCTTAAAATACAATTTTAGGCAAGAGCTATTGTCTATGATACAGCTAAACAGGCAAGTGATTAGAAACTGTTATAGATTTAAATAACTGTTATAGATTTAAATAACATCAATAGATTCACAGCTCATTGATGGCACCACAATTCCTGCTTCTCTCTGTGTACTTTTTGCGTGGTAAGTAGTAGGTAGATTACTCTACTTTGGGTCTTGCATTTATAATGGGTAAGAGTAGACTGAATGTAGTCAGTTCTTCAGAAGGCTACCCAGGGAATCCCCTAAAAGCTGTAAATTTTTCCTCTTCCAGACTGCATCACTGCCCAGCTGCAGCAAAAACCTTAGTAACCCCACTCAAACAGAAAAAAAAAAACAAAACAAAAAAACCCAAACAAAACAAAAAACATGAACAAAAACAAACCACAAAACAAACCAAAACAAAATCAAAAAACCAAACCAAAACAAAAAATACAACAACAACAAAAAAAAAAAAGGCAAAAACCCCCCTTATAATGTCTTTATGAAAGTAAATAACTTAGTCTGGGCTGAAAAGAATGTTTCCAGCAGTGATAAATAGCACGTGGATAGTTTATTGTAAACAGCTTGACCAGACTCAGTCTTGAAACATCTATAGTAGGCAGATTTAGTTCAGGTCTGAAAAATCTGTAATAATTTTTTTTTTTTGCCAAAGCTGCACTTTTGTAGCAGAAGCTCACTTGATGTCTGCATATTAACTGTTGTTACTGCACATTCCCAATGCCTCATTTCCATTCCAGGTTTTGTTTATTTTCTGTTGTATGATTAATTAAGACCTTAAATTAATTAAAAATAATTAATAATAATAAATTTAATAAAAATAAGATTATGTAATTTTTTTGGTCTGGTTTGCTACCTCAGTTTGGTTATCATGTTGTGAGCATCTTGCATTTGAATGAAGCAAATGTGAAAGAACTACATTTTGGATTTAAATTGCACACATTTTGGGTTTAATTGAAAGACCTCTCAGAGCAGACCAAACCAAATTGTGATACACAAAGGGAGATGTGGATATTACAACAAGAAGTTTTAAAATAGGATTTCCTAGACACTTGACCAAGTGTCCTTCCAGAAATTGGGGAGAAGCTGGTTAACTTGATTAGATATTGATCTATATAACTGAGGTTCCTGTTTGAAGACAGATACCACAGTAATATTGATCACTGGAAATTAATCTCCATTTCTACATAATTTTTTTTTAAACCTGCAGGAGTAAATCTGTTCCAGCAAGCCTTTCTACCCTTCTTATCCAAAGTTCTTCTTTTTTGCATGCCTATTCCAGGAAAGACTTCCCCAGACATTACAGTTGCAGTGTTTCTGCTCTGCTGTGGCTGCAGAACTGCACTCTTTTTCCTTTGGCTACTGCCCAAACACAACAAAATTGCAAGTAGATAAACACAGGGGGAAAAATTACTAACTGAAGTATTATGGATAGTTTATAAAGAACTATTTTGTGTATGTGTGTGCTTTTCTTGATGATGTGAGTACAAAATATTCAGACAATGCAATTCTAACAGCTGTAGTCAGTACAGGAAAGCAGTGAAGGATGCTTTGACAAGAACTGGATGACCTTGATGATTAAAACAGTAAAAAACCCCAGTAAATCTGTAGATCTGACTGGTCCAAAGTGCAAGTCAGTGCATGTTGAATCAAAACCATTAATTTCTTCTTTCATTTTTAGTAAATGCAGTTCTTGTAGATCAGAGGGTAGTAATCGTAAAAGGAGTCGTGAAGGACCAGTGTGACATAAAAAACAGATGAGAGTAGGACCACACAACATTCTAGTTAAGGACTCAAAATGTAAGACAAAGCTGCTGCACCCACCGCCTGATGTTTAGTAGCTCATCTTACAAGAAAGTAACTAAAGTTGGAATTGATGCAGAAGAGGGCTTGCAGGAAAGGCAAGGGACAGAGAACTGGAATGTCCATGTGCTGAGAGCTGGGAAATGCAGAGAGAAGAGCCTTTTGGTTTAGTACCAAGTGTGGCTACCTGGAAATTGATAGCTGTAAGAAACTTTGGGCTGGACTCCAGAAGACATTTCTAAGGAGGGAGGTCCTCTGGAGTTTTTTCAGGGAATTTGTAACTTCCCTGAAAAAGGATGGTCTGTAAAAGCACAGGACTTAATTAATAGATTCACGGGGCTTCTTCTGGTTTTCTTTCCCTAAAAATACATAACAGTTGTTGAGCAGCCTTTGCCTTTGATTGAAAACCTGTGTTTAGTTTTAGTTAAGGGATGTTGAAAGTGTTGGGAAAATGTGTGCAACTCATTTTGTAGTCAGTTAATGACACCCTCTCTGTTTTCTACTTTTGCCACAGCAGTTTGTTTTACTAGATTGTCTTCCATTAATGAAAAAAATTGAAATAATGTAATTCCTGACCTGTTGTTGTGTGAAGAAACTCAGAGAAAAGCAGATTAATTAGCCCAGGGCTATAAAGCTACAACATCTGGTTGGGGAATTTATAGCTTTAGAATTTTAAAAATAGACAGAGATATCTGCTGAAATCAGCTATATACACATGAACAAGGTGACAAAAATTAACCATGAAGGCTTTTGTCAGACACAGTATGTTATCAGGGGATCAGCCCATCTTGACTTCAACACTTCTATATAACGTACAATCAGTAATTAAAGCAAAATTGCATTCAGGAATTAGTAGACATGAAAAACATAGTCATGCTTGAAAGGCTATAGCTAATTATGCTAGTGATCACTTAACTGCCTGTGTATGCCCACATTTTTCAACCATATACATGGTAGAAAGGGAGCAGCCCTGTAGCATTCCATTGAGATGAAATTATTGAACTTCTGAATGTTACTTCCAAGGGAAATCTTTGTTTATTTTTATAATTTGATGTTGGCTAGGAATGCAAATATGATAAGTTGCTGGTTCCCCCACTCTAATAGTGACTTTCATTTTCAAAGATCCCATTCCAGTGTAGTTAGAAAATGTTGGAGCAGACTAAGATTTGGTGACAATTTTGAATCTGTCTTAGATGGCAAAAGCTCTGAGATGTCTAAGACAACAGTAATGTTTCTACAAAGGTTTAGTTTAGAGATAGGGGAAAGAGTTTGGGTCAAAATTGTATTTCATTGAAAATTAGATTTTTCATATGGATGTGTTCCTTTTGGTTTTTTTGCATAAAATTTTAAGATCTGAAGCAAAATATCTTCCTGGTCACTGAATTGATATAAACTTTTGGTCTTTTGTAAAAATACTGTAACTGCAAGATAACCCGCTAATTAGGAGTCTGCTGGGATGTAGCAGGTTCCTGTCCAAAAGCATCTTCTGCTGGTGCAGGCCACAGCCTTTGATCTTTCTCCTCTGTACACCAAGTTCTCCCCTGGTTTGTCCTAAACCAGATTTGCATCTGTGTTTCCTACTATGGTGAAAGGGGTGAAGATGAATGTAGTGAAATTTGGCATCAGCATAGATGATTATGTGAGGCTTCTCCCTTTTTTAAAGTCCTTTTAACCCTGTGGTTTAGAGTATGTTCACAAAAGATGTCTGTGCTCCTTCATCCTGGAAGGAAGACCTCTAGAACTGCCTAGATATTGGGCCCCAGGTGTCTGACCATTCCTCTTGACATTTGGGAACCTTTCAGGTATTGACTATTAAAAGGTCTGTTTGTAGCTGGCTCAGAGCTGTTTGGAAGATGACAGTACATATTTTTGTCC
The DNA here is from genome assembly GCF_022539315.1 of Serinus canaria. Taxonomy (NCBI): domain Eukaryota; kingdom Metazoa; phylum Chordata; class Aves; order Passeriformes; family Fringillidae; genus Serinus; species Serinus canaria. Next base: position 27,389,493 of record NC_066319.1, on the reverse strand, counting down.
CCTGGAAAATGTCTGTAGTTAGTGCTCCGTCTACTGCTGCTCTTGTACCATCTGTGAGAGTCCTTACCTAGGTGTACCAAAAAGAGTAGCCTGGTAATACATTGGCAGTATGTGCCAACTCAGCCCCTGCTTCTAAGACTTTTGCAGCTCAAAAACTAAAAACTGGGCTCCCCTCTCACTTCAGAACCAGTTGTTTTTACAGTCTGAGGGATGTAACAGCAGCAGCAGTTCCTTAGGCATATGTGGATAGCGAGGCACTGAAGCCTGGGTCTGCAGAAATCAGTCCTATGCCTGGGGCAGTTTGATTATCAGATCTGCCAAGAATAAATATAGTGTTTACTGAAAATGGTAATTTTATGAAGATACTAATTTTTCATCTTTGGGGATGAAAGCAAAATTCTTTAATGGTACAAATATCACTATTCTGCACAAGGGGGGTGCTGGTTCCAGTGTTCTCTCTGGGTTATTTTTGGGCATTGTGCAGGAGCCTGCCCAATATGGTTTATTTTCTTATGCTTCTACCCAGTGGGGATTCTTAGCAATTCCATGACTCTTTGCAGTCATTTTAGATGTAAAGGTTGTAGAGTTCTGTTTGTACTTTTCTGTAATACCTGAAGCTGTGTTTCTTGTTTGAGTGACATTTCTAATTAGGGAGATCGTCAGGTTTTCTTAAGCAGGACTTGCTTTCCATAAACCTGTGGAGCTGGCACCTAGAGAAAATGAAACATGAGGGGAAAAGAATCTGTTCATTTTGCTAATTAAAAAAAAAAAAAAAAAGAGAATGTCCCAAACCACAGCTTTGCTCTTGATACTTTAACTTTTAACATTTACGTTTGTTTGGAGGAGGATACATGACTGCTAATCACATTTTCTTTGGTTTTTTACTTCAAAAGAAAGATACAACAATACATCTTATTGTAATTAAGCAAGAACTTCTGCTGGAAGCACTCACCCAGCCACTCTGCATCATTTACCAGCAGTCCTGGCTAACCAGAGAGGTCCCACTTGACTGGAAGGTACCCAATGTAATACCCATGCAGAAAAAGAGCCAGAAAGAGGATCTGGGAAACTACAGGCCTGTCAGCCTGACATCAGTCCCAGAGAAGGTCATGGAGCAGATTATTTTACGTGCCCCCACACTGATCCTTGTGGGTTCCTTCAACTCCAAATATTCTGTGATTCTGTGATTCTATGTGTAGGAAAACATATAGGGAATCAGGCCCAGCCTGAAAAGACAGAAGTTTCAATTTAAAATACTCTGCAATTAATCCCATAGAGAAGGAAGAATATCTCAGGCATGAAGGGTAATAGTATTTCTTCACTGTGGAGAGAAAATGACTTTGTTCTCTTTCTAAGAAGACTTTATTACAGTGGCTCCTAAGTATGTTATGAAAGAAGTCACCATCTTGTCCTTCATGTGCAAGATTCTGTTTCCTGGGATTACTGTCCTTCTGTAATCCAGTTTTTTATTGGCTGCTGAGGGAGGAAAAGAGCAGCAGGGGTTTTTGGTCTTTGTGCAGCTAAAGAAATGCTGGTCTCTAAGGGAATCTTTCAGGCAAATAGAACACAGAGTTATGGTAACGATCTGGTCCTGGTTCAATGATGGGTGGGTGCCCTTTCCATCTGCTGCAAAGAACAGCCATTTCCCATGACCCACTAATTAAGCGTGCACCAACATCATTACTGGCCCTGTTTGCGCACGCGGGCACAAATGTCTGTTTGGATCAGAGGAAATTGTTCTGATCACCTCTGCAGTGGTCGGTTTTCTTGCAGTAATGGTGATGACTGGTGGTGTTTTAACTGGATATGTGCGAATGTTGCCTGGACATCTGCATGGTGATGGTGAACCCCGAAGAAATGTCAGCACATCTTTGAACGCCCACACCAAAGATTAATTTTTCTGCACACTGGGAGAGCAGAAGGGGCCACAGATGTAAATCCAATTTTTAGGGTCCTAAATCCCTCCTTAACACTATCAGATTAGCAAGGTAGATGAACTGGTCTCAGAAATAGAGGGCTTTTGCTGCTGAGAATTACTGTGCACTTACCTCCTTTACAGTTTGGTTTGAGAGGTGGGCTGCCCCTGCACAGAGATTTTGGACATGCCATCAGCTCTGTGCTTGGGGACCTTGTCTCACACTGTTGGGGTCTGGCTATTGGCTATTTGATCTGTTTGGTATTAGCTTAGAGTGAATTCTAATGCATGGATATGGGAGAATTCTTTTAACCTTTTTAAGGGTCATTAACTTAGAGATGAATGCAGAGCCCTTGAGATAATAATCATTACTCCTGGAGGAATTAGCAGGAGAGCTCTTTTCCCTGACAGCACACATATAAAAAAATGAAAATGTCAGAGTATCCTAGTTGGCATCCAAAGTGAATGAGTCATTCCTAATGCTGCTAAAAAGCTAATTCTGCCTTGACTTCAAAGAGAAACATCAAAGATGAGTTTGCTGTTTATCCAGGTGCTAAAGGAAGAGCTTTTCCATGCTGCTGCTACTCTGGCTGAGGGTATGGAGGAGTGTTGTGCTTGCTTGCTATTGATATTGAAATCATTACATTCAAATGAAGCTTATTGAATGCATTGCTGACACATGCAAGGGAACTACACCAGCAGTTTGACAACTGCTCTGTGATTTTAACAGAAGAAAAAGCAAAGAGTAATTAGATAAGACAGCAGGAAATTAGGTGGTATTCCCTGATTTTCCTAAAGAGCAAAGATAATATTCTTCATGGGATTTGTTCCATAACTTGCTGCTATTGCCTGTTTCTTATTTCTCCCTTTTTACACCTCAAATCTCCACAGCTTTCTGCATCACTTGGTCTTTATGTATACACTGTGTGTTGCAGTGCCTGTCAGGCACAGAAATAACTTCCTTGGCTATTTCTCCAGACCCAGGGTGGCTGAATTCACCGCATGACTGGCTGTATTCACTCAGTGTATGTGAGGCTCTTCATTCACTTTTGAAGGGAAGATTAATTGAAGACACAAAGCCAAATGAAAAGTGGTATTTGGACTATTCTTCCAAACTACTTACAGATTTCTTTGAGTATAAGTAAGTTTCCATGGAGAAAAGTGCAGTAGTGACTTCATTAAAGCATTTGAAATGGAAAGGATGGGAATTAATGTGAGAATTAGGTGAGAGGAAATTGATCATCTGAAAGGATAACATTTGTTGGAAGGAAGCACTTGCTAGAAGGTTTCCTAACAAGACTTGTCAAGGACCAGTTTTGAGAGCAAATGCAGTTAGTATTTTCACTTGTAAGCTTTAAACAAAATCAAGAAATGTGTTTAGTGAAAGTTGAATTAGCAACAGTTTTATGATTATTTCATTTAAAACTAGATGCTAAGGAAGTGTTCCAGTTAGGCTTGGGGAGTTCCCTGATAGGTAATACTTGAAAAGCACTGGTCAGTCAGAAGGAGATGATGATGATGGTGATGGTGATAAATAAATAAAGGAGAACAGCAGGTTTCTGATTTCAGCTAGGGCGTCACTCAGACGTTGGGGTTAGTGATGTATGTGTTTTCTGGAAGAAATGTAAATTATGAGGATATAGGAAAAAGTCCTTTGTGTCACTCTTTGTTTCCTCCTTAGTTTATAAACACTGTCTGTAAGAGCTGCCGGGATAAAACATTTTACTTTTTCTTTACTTTTTTGCCCTTTTAAATGTATTTTAAAGTTTTTATTTGTTTTTTCTGTTTTCCTGACTTGTATATTTTGAGGACTTGCGTACAAACATAGCACTCCTGAAGTGAGAAATTTTTTGTTGCATGGTTCATGCAACCTATCTGCAAACACAATCTATGCTCCCATCCTCTAGATTTGTCTTCTTGCTGAGCTGCAATGTAAGCTGTTGTTTTAGTCCACTAAGAGATGACCCATAGTGCCACATTGATTCTGTCATCTTGGTGACATTTAGACTGAACTCACCATACCATTGTTCCCGTTTCCCTTCACTTGTGACCTAGAGCTGATTTTGAATCTGATCCATGTGGTGAATTGCGTCAATCCTCTGTGCTTTCCCTTCTCTCCAGCCATCTGCATTCAAAATCCTTTATACTGTTACAGCTTTTTGGAAGAGTTACTGTTTCTGCTTTGCATCATTAGCAATTGAGGCTTGAAATATGTTCACAGAATGAATGAAAAAAGCAAATGTCATGTTAGAAAAAAGCATTTTCAGCCACTGATTTAAATCGAGGATGGGGGAGTTCTGAAAAAATTATAAATAAAATCAAATCTGCCTTCATGTCTTGAAGGTAATGTTGCTATATGCTGCAGGTGGATCAGATTTTGGTAATGCAGCTGGGGAAACCTGAGGTCTTACCAGTGCACATAATAACTTTGGAAAAGTTACATTTCTGATCTGTTCTTCAGCTTGCTTATCTTCAGATTAAGGGATAATATTTCTCAAATACCTGCTTTTTGCAGAATCTTTGTAGAAACTCAACTACAGGTGTTCTGAAAACTTCAAATGTGTGAGTGTCACGTCTTACTGTTGTTTCATGAGCTTCTACTGCTCCAAATTCAGGGCATGGGGAGAAAGATTGCCTGTTAAAGTCAGAAAGGATGAAGCATACCTGGAGTCAGAAGCATTTAAGGATATGCTTCATTGGAGAGGCTCTAAGACTGGTAGAGGGAAGAGCAGAGCCAGACAGTCTCACTATTTACTTTCATTGTTTCTCACGTATTCTGGAATGTATATGTGCAAAAATTATATTTTCTGATTAGGTCTAAGCTTCATTCATCTTTTCCTGGAGCTTGCTAGACTCGGGAAGCATTTGAAGGGCAAATATGCTAGCTCTGCTTTTTTCCCAGTTAATTGTATTTATGTGTGTAATGATTTTTAATACTTGAATTAGTCTAACATTTAGAGGAAAAAAATCCCCAAAGGTGATATTCTGTGTTTGTTCACATGCCCACACTTGCATATATACTATATATATGCTCCATTCCAATAGAATTTGCCTGCCTACATCAATATTTCCCATGATTACATCACTCCTGATGGACTTTCATTTGCCCTCTGTGTCTCCACAGCTGCATACATCCTGAGCAACACACACCAGCCTTGTGATGTTCTTTATATTATAAAGAGTTTTCTAATGTCTCCCTTGTGTCTGGTGACCTTCTCAGAGCTTGTTCATTCTGCCCAGTCTCAAGAGGGTGGGGAAGGGCATGGCAGGAGGAGAGAACAAAGTGCTGTGGGCTGTAGTGAGCAGCAAAGGAGAATGTCCATGCAGGAATGAGAGGAGGGCACGTGGGAAGGAAGGATGTACAGTGATGGAGCATCCCCAGTGATGCACAGCATCAGTGCAGCGAGGGAAGGCTTTGACATCTTGCGTGCTTCCTATACACACTTCTGAATTTGAATGATGCTTTTGAATTATTCGGTGAGTTGCTCAAGTGGAGCTGCTTAACTCAGTTAGGTTGCCCAAAGGAGAGTGTTCCTGCATGTAGAATATTGTCTGTGTTGGGAGTTAATTACACAAACTGAATAATTAATGTTCATTTTTGGCGAATCGAACAAAAATAACAAAACAGATTTCTTCTCTCTCTGACACAGTTTATGTAACAGAAAAATACTTTCCATGTGCAAACAGGCGAGCAGCAGAAGAGTCAGGATATCATGGTGTTTAAAATCATAGAAAGCATGTTGTTTCTTTAAATACAGGGTCATCTCAGCATTGTTCTCACCTCAGTAAATGTGCACAGTTATGTTCTTTATTACTGTAGAGGAGAGTTGAACGATGAACACAAGAGGATGTTTATGATCACAAATGCATTTTCCTACCTACAAGGTACTAATAGAACCACCAGGTGTAAGGAAGAAGGCTATGATGAAAGAAATTGGATTTTTCCTCACTTGAATTGTCTTTTATTGCAGTATCTCAGTAATACTTGATGTGGTATTTGGCAAGATCATCACCTAGAGATGAGGTGTCTCACTGTGCATGTTTCTGTCACTTCATATCTCCTAATGTTAAGAAATCCAGCCACGATCACTGTTCATGACTTATAAAAAATAATCCTGGACATTATTTTCATTCTTTTGAGAGGTTTCTGCAGAAGAATACTAATGCCAGACAAGTGGGCAACAGCTTTTATTATTCCTTTCTATTAACTTTTTATTTTTTAAATTTATCTATATTTTGGAATTCACAGAATGCTTGCAGAAAAAAGTTTAAAAATCTATGAAACACTGATCACATTTGCAAGCTTAAAAGTGATGCTGTTGACAAATTTATGTTTTTTAGGGATATTTCTTAAGGGATACTTAATATTATATGACTTGCAAATACTCCTCTCCCTGTACTTCAGCCTTGCCAGGCTTTTTTTAGTCTGTTTTGAAAGTAATATTTTTGCAACAGTTTCTGCTTCTGAACTGTATTTTCTCTATGAGTTCTGTTTTGTTTATCCTGTCTACTTTATGACATTCCTCAGGCATTTGTAATTTTAAGTTGAATCCAGCTGTATCAGTCCCCCTCGTGTTTCAGTCTTAATCCAGATGCAGATGTGTAAATGCTCTGAAGCAGGTACCTTCTGGGAGTGGCTCATGTGTTGGAAGGTGAGCATCTCTGCCTGGTTAGTTCCAGTTTAGATCACTGTGTCTGCTGCGGGAGAGCTCTCAGGAGTGTCCTGAGCAGGCCAGAACAATCCACTGTCTTAATGCATATTGAAAAAAATGCCTTTTGTGGTCAGTTTTGGGGGTCTATGAAAACAACACCATAATGTTGCTGAGCCAGTCGACTCCTGCTCATTCTACAATCTTAGCTGTACATTTTAAATAAAGAGTACATGTCTCTGTTAGAAAGGTGTGGTAAGTGTTTAAGAACAGGCAGAAAAGATGGGTGCAATCCCAAAGCATTATTGAATCAAGGTCTATTTGAGAATGTTGATAAGGAGTATTTTATTCTACCACTCTTCCCATTCTTTTTTCTCTTCTTTGCTGTGTCCCCAAGCAGACACCACAAACTGAAGCAATCTAGTAGATACAGTGGTGTCTTTTGCACCAGTGAGACCACAAATTCACTACAGGGACACAGCACTTGCCCTCTTGCAAGCTCCTGCAGCATCCATCAGCATGGAAACTCCTGCCCCTCTGGGGCTGAGGAGCTCCAGAGCAGCTGGGTGGGTGGTTCTGCTGCACGTGCTGCAGCACCAGCAGGATGCATCTTGTACCACTCAAGTGTTGGGGCTGTTGGTATTACTACAAAGTACAAGTCTTTGTGGATTAGTTATGTCTTTCTGGGATCAGAAGCTGTCAACTGAGTGCTAGTTTCTTTGTATTTGATTTTTTAAAATACATGTTTGCAAAGAAGAGCATTTAGTATTAGTATGTGTTCTGGTAGCTGTCTATTCTTGTATCACCTGTTTGGTGAAAAAACAGTGTCATAATAAATGGAAGTATTTAGGTAATTAAACATGAGCAGTACTATTTTTGTGCACATGTTAATAAAACATTTCACCTCCAGCTTTAGAAATCTCTTAGGAAATAGAAGGAACTTCTTTTCTACCCAAGCAGAGTGTGCTGGGGTCCAGCAGGTGAGCATGAGACAGTAATCTGCTACAGAGATGCAGTTCTAGGCCTGTGTAATGAGGCCATCAAATAGTTTGGGTTGGAAGGAACCTTTAGGGTCATTGAGTTCAATCCCTATTTTGCTTTCTTTTTCTCTCTGCCACTTTGCTTTCCTCCCATTCCCCCCTCAGCAGCAGAAGCCATGACTCTGTGCAATGCTTTGTTTTTACCCACTGTAGATGGAGATTTTAGCTGTAGATTAAAGCACAGTCCCTTTGAGGCACTTGCTATAAAGCACATTGTTTCAGGAATGCTTAAAGCTTATCCCAGGGTAGTGCTTTCAGAGAAAAACTCTCACATAAGACCTATCAGCATTTACAGCTGCTTGCTTATTTTTAATAGGGAAAAGATAGAGAAATTATACTTAGCAAGTAGATTTTCATGCTGTCCATTGTATAAACTAGTGAGTCTTCTCAACAATCCAGTATCATCTGTACAGCTTTTATTGCTTGACCCAGGCTCTTTAATCCAAGGAGCTGGAAATTTTCATTCCCTCTCCTCCTTCTACCACCTAGTAATATGTTATAATAACATTGTTTTAGTGAAAACTCAGTTAATGTTGAGACACAATTTTAACTGACACTGAGTCAGCTGTGTTACTTGGGGTGAAAGGAGGATTTTTTTTTCACATAGTATCTCTTAAGTGTTACTATGTCTTAATACTCCCACTCCCTTCTATATATAGATACTGCATTAAACCAGGAAACAAATGTGCCTTTCTCTCATTTGAGGATTTTATGCTAGGGGTTTGTGAACTGTTCTCCCTCTTAGTTGTTATGATACAGGAAATACTTTTTTTAAAGAATTTTTAAAAAATTATTCTGCTACTGAAAGGAAAATTTTCTATGAGTTCTAATCATATTACATTTCTACCCTCATCAAACGTAAAGCAAGTTTAATAATGAAAGTGTCATGGTATGCTGTGATGCTGTGACTTTTTCATTCTTCCTCAGCTGTTTGCTCCTGTCTGTTGTCAGAGGGACCAGTATTGGACTGTACGGATTTCTGCTTTCATGGGTGACCACTCCTATGCTTCAGTGCTTTGATGCAACCTTTTCTCTCACCCTCTGGAAAAATGCTGACCCTCTGAGAGGTTGCCTGAGATCCAGTTTTGGTTCTTTATATTTGGCATTTCTGGATTTTACACGAATTGCTATGACTGACTGGAAAATGGATAAAGTAGGAGAGTGGGATTTAACTTCTCAAATGACAGAAATGTCATTGTGCTGAGCAGATTCCAGGTAGATCAGTGTCTGGTTTCTTTCTTGATGAGCCTTGTAAGTTTTTCTTACTTTAAAGCTATTCTAAACTACAATCAAACATTTATCAGGTTAAACTGACAATTGTTTTTTTGCTTCACATTTTTAAAAAATTAGCAAGAAAACATGTGGTTTTCTTTTATTAAAAAAAAAAAAAACAAACTAAAACTCCATGTGTTTTTAACTTTTAAATTTAACCTTTTTTTTTTCCTTTAATTTTTAAAGCTAACTAGGAAAACACCAAAGGATTAAGTAAAAAATACTTAGGTTGTTTCTAAGTTGCTTACATCAGTGTTTCATCAGTATCTCAATTCAGGTTTGTTTCTTCTATTGCTTGTGTCAGGCTTCCATAAAGAAATGGGAGAAGAGTGTTTTGATTTCTGTCTGGCCTAGTAGTGTGGGAAGTGGAAAGGACTGGCACTGAAGAATAGGAACTCAGAAGGAGAACTGAGATGTGGAAGGCATTCCCAGACATGCAGGGCTTCTGCATGCAGGTAGGGACCTGCAGTGCCAAAATTCACTTTCCAATTCACTGTGCCAGTCTGTCCTGCCCTGCCACTTTGTCCATGTGAGGTCCTCCATCATTCAAGGCTAGAAGAGGTAACAGTTCAAGTAAATGTTTCATTTTTTGTTGTTGTTAGAAGTTGTGTGTGTGTGTTTTGTTTTGGTTTGGTTTTTTATTATTGTAAAGAAAATACAAATGAAGGAGGAGCTTTCTACACAGGCATACTTGTTATAATGTTTGTTCTGTGCCTTTTCTGTATACTCAATAAACTGTGACAAGTCTCCAAATAAAAATGAGAGGTGAACCATCCAGAAAAGACCTTTCTCCCCAGCCTTCCTCCATACTTAGGTACAAAAAACTTTTCTGTGGTCAGATTAGCTGGGAGTAGATTGGTAATCTACAGCATAATGTGAAAGGCAGCCTTGGTTGTGTGGATGTGGTGTTGGTTCCCTCACTTTCACAATAAACCCAGCAGTTGCATGGCACTGAGCACTGAAGAATTCAGAGGGGCACTGTCTGTCTGCACAAGATCACACGTGAGCAGATGTGTCTGGCAGTGGGACAGCCAAAGAGCTGAGCAGAATCCTGAGAAGCAGCTGAGCTGTTGGTGTGGTTTTGGTGACAATGTCTTTGGCTGCTCTGCATTACTGCAATACTGGGGCACAGCAATGCAGGGTGGTAAAACCAGGTGATGGGGCCAGGCTGCATCCCATGTCTTATGGAGTGGGTCCTTGCCCCATTCTGCTGCATACTCTGCTTCTCACTAAAGCCACTGTGGGTTCAGATTAAAGTTTCATTAATTTAAAAGTAGATTTTTTTAAATAGGGTCCAGTACTGTTGGAATACAGATACTAGTTGTGTTCTTGTAAATGTTCAAACCACTTAAGTCCCTCTAATTTTTTGCCAGAATGGTTTCCTCTGGCAGTAAATCCCCCAGTTAACCCTCTGCTCTCCTAATGATTGTTATGGTTTTATCTGTATCCAAAGTTGCTGCCTTTCAGTGCCCCTATTTCAGGTTTCTCTCTAGAGCTGGTGTTTGATTTACCACTTGACGAGAAATATCATTGCCTATGGAAAACAGACTTGAATGTGGCAGCAATTGCAGTGGATGTGTACAAAGTCTGCACAGCTGCACAGAGCTGTCACTTGTGTTTCTGCTGCTCTGCACAAGAGGTAGAATACATTCTGATGAATTAAATAACTTGAATCAGGAGACAACAGGAGCGTTTTGGTTTTCTGCTGAACAGCAAAGATAAAAATGATAAAAATCTGTATTTACACTAAGTGCTTTAAATTGCCTACTCCTGTTCACCTCAGGCACTGAAGATACTAATTAAGTATTTTTGAGGTTGGCAAATGAAAGGTCTTGAATGAAAGTGCATGTGTATGCTTTTAGTGCATACATAAAATAAAGCAAAATGGATGCATCTAACCTGGTCCTAAAATGATTCAGGCAGCTGGAAATGTTCCAGAAGCCTGTCCAGAACTGTGCAGGTGTTAGTTGAGATGCCACATGGTTTTCTATTGGCTTTAATGGAATGCCCACTTCACAGCATGTGGTGGGAAAAGTCCCTACCCTAAAGAAGCTGTTCTGTGGTGCAACAGCTTGTCCAAGGGCTTCAAAGACTTGTCATATTTCCCCAGTGAACACAGAAGTGCTCTCTTTGAGGGGGAAGGAACCCTAACACACAAAGTAATTCAGCTTCATCTGGCTTTAAACATCAGCATCACCGGTGTTTGAATAGACCCACTTGTATTTAATAAAATTTTATCGTGTTTGTCTTGTATTCCTGTATACTGAATGGAGGAAAGGAGGCACATAGAAGAGCTTCTCCATCTGTCCCCCTTTTGCTTTGTGCAGGAGGAGCAGAGATGAGCAGCTGAGGTATGAGCTTGCAGGAATGGTCACCTGGCAGCAATGGAGCAATAGCAATAATCCTGACGTGGACTGGTAGCTTCATGGCAGGGCACTCTCCCTCTCTCCCTCCCTCCCTTCCAAGAGGTGCTGTTGTGTTTATTCCCTTAGTTTTGGAGGTGGAGGATCCAGCTGGGGAATGCTTAAGTAGTGAGGATCAGAATAAAGGTTCCTTTATTATGTACTGATGATGCAGCTCCAAAATGTTCTTTCTATGTCCATCAGTGCTTTTGTTACATTTTCTTTGCTCTTTGGATCTGTGTAAAACCATAAACAATCATCTTGTTTCATCTTGCACTGGTCTTACCTGCATGGAAGTATTTCCTGTGTTTGATTTATATTAGTTTTTGTTTATATGTATCTTTGCTCTTTCTCCACACAAATGCACATGAAGATGTGTGCTGACATGCACACTTACAGTGTTGTGGTGCCTGACCATCAGCTTTGAATTACTGGAAAGGAAGTTTTATGTAAAAGCCATTAGAGAGACAGAAAGAAAGAGTACCCTCTAATCAGCAGTTCATTAAACAGCAAAAACTTGTGGCAGAATTGTGCTTATGAGACTGCTGAACACTTAGGTATCCTTAATTGCTTAAAGTGGGAATGCAAGAATTTATTAGGATCTTGGATGACTGCTGCTGAATTATCTAAGAAAGGCAAGGTGAAAAACCTTATCAGTGTATAAAGAAGTGACATACAGCAAACAAGGTAAAGCCATGCCAAAGAGAAACATGAATATTTAGGAAACAGTTTAAATTGGACAGAAAGGGCAGAAATCCCATAGCAGAAACTAAACAAAAGATAGCCCTGATGTGTCTGTCTATGGATGGATCTATGAGTTTGTGAATTAAACCTCTTTGGGTAGTCACAAAGGTGCTATGGGGTCGGAACATCTATAAAGTAAAAACAATAAGCAGTGAGCCAGGCTTTCCTGAAAGTACCTGTAGTCAAAGATGCAGTCAGCTGTATTTCTAAAAATCAACTGACACACTCAAGATTATGATGTTTGCTGTGTATTTTAGGGAGAGGAAGATAAGGGTACTGCAAAAATACTGCTTTCAAGTTTAGAAGGAAAAAGTAGGTCATGAGATTTTCATCCTTCCTTTATTTTTACCCTAAAGGATTAATCTAATTTCAGATCTAGCAATGCATACAGACCCCTAATCTACAGAGTGTTTTATCTAGAAAACTATAGTGTTTGTACCAGCAGCATTTAATCTCAGTGTCTTTGTTTGGAAAAATATATGCAGCAGATGAATGCTGAGTCATTAACTCAGCCCTAATAATGTATTAATAGCCACCTTAGGGACCTCAGATTTGCAGATTCTGATCTGATGCCAGAAAGTCTGAAAGTTTAGACAAAACAAACAAGGAATACTGTACTCCCAACTGCATTAAACAGAAATTCTGAAAATGGGATTTGAATAAAAGACTCAGGTTTTTTTCTGTACATAAAATATAAAGAGGATGAAACTTCAGGGTGAAAACCTTAACTCTTGCTACTCCATCATGTTTTTATGATATTGGCCATAAAAGACTGTATTTCAGAAAAGCTAAGACCAAACTGTCAGATGTCAGCCTCTAAACTCAGGGAATTGAATTAATAGCCTGGATTTCTTAGGAACACTGGCTGGAGGCTTTCTGCTTGAATTAGCTTTGAACTGAGGAGAGAGAAGTACCTCTTGTTTTTTGCCTTGAAGAGGACTACCTGCACAGTGTACAGAAACAGGTTTAATTGCAGGAAGCTGCAAACTCCATGGAGTGTCTCTTTGGGTGATAGTAGGATATGTTGCCTCTAGTTGCCTCCTTTTACACTGCTGAGGTCTAACACTACACCAGCCTCATGGTTTTGGCCAATTTGCTGGGTATTGAGATGAGTTTGTGAAGACAGTGCCTGGATTTGTCAGCAGGAGCAGTACCAGTTGAGCAATTTAGAGAAGCAACAGCAAGGGAAACTGAGGGGTTTGCTATTTTCTCTCCAGAAGCTTTCTTCCAACTTCAAAGCTAAAAATACGGTCGTAGGATTTCTGGTCTTCTCTCAGGCATTTTGTGTAGGCCTAGGAAAGGGATGTAGGGATTCTTCAGAAATGGGCAGAAGGGTTTTGGGGAAAAAGCAGTTTGTTCCCATCCTTCTTATACCTTGTGTATTTCCTCTCATGTTTGAGGAGCCCAAAAGGACTTTGCAATCCCTCTATTGAAATATTCAAGGACTAGTATATCTTGTCTTTATGTGAGAGCACTACTCTGGCTCCCAGGCTGCTTGGCTTGAGGAGCTGGGTTGGAATGTTGCTGGAGATCTTCCAGCCACGCTTCCATAAGCAGGATCTGCTGCTGCTCCATGAGTTACATTGCATGATGATTGCATGCTTGAGCAACTCTGCAGTGCCACCAATCTGACCCTTTGGGATGCTTGTGGATTAAGAAAGATAAGCAGGTTCAGACTGACAGGTGGGCACTTCCATTTTCAGTTAGTGGAGGATTGTTTGAGTGTAGCTATTGATAACCAGAGTGATAGTATGCCCTGGATTGATTTGTGAGAGCTCCTACGTTGCTGCTTAGCTTAGTGGTATTTGATACAATTTTTTCCATATAAAGGGGGTCAGAGATGGCCAAAGGGCTGTAGATTTCCTGTATGAAAGCCCCTCCTCCCCAGGAAGGAGGAGACATGGCTTTTATTTCACAAATGGGCTGAAGTGGGGTCACTTCTTACTGTAAAATTCTGCAAAATCTACGTGCTGAGCAGTGGGGGATGTCTGAGTACCCTGCTTATCATTTCCCTAATGGCAAAGTGGTTTTATTGCAAGCAGTGAAGTCAAACCAGCAGAGTTGCAAATAGACTGCCTCGATGATTTAACTTGCTTCCATTTCAACAGTGGAACACTGTGAACAACACAGGTTATACAGTAAACCATGCAGTACGGTGTTTTCTGACAAAAATAATAAACTCAGATGCCTGTCATATGCTGTAGCAAATATTGAAAGTTAAATGGTCATCATAAAGTGGAAGAGTTGTTATTGATCATTTCTGTCTCCCTTGAAGGGTCAAGGAGTTGAGTCACTGTAGTGAAGGTAATCATGTTGCCTTTGGGTTTTTTCCGTTAAATAAAAAAATTTCACAGTTTCAGTTAGGACTAACTGACTGGTGCTGTACCTTTGGAAGATGACAAGAAAAGGTTGTTCCAAGCCCAGCAGTCCCTCCTTGTTTGAGGAAAGGCTAAAGAGTTTCACTGTCTAGCAGGTGGCTGCAATTTTTCAAATAGCTCCTTAATAAAATTTTCTTCCCCTGGTTTTTGTCTGACATGCTAATTAAGCTCACCAGGGAAGTGAGTGGCTTGGATTCCTCCTTTACTCTCAGGCTCCAGCAAACAGGCAACAAATGTAGATATGCTTATTCCATTGTAGCAAGGGAAAAGGCATCCAAATTCTTGATCTGTGAATGTACAGGAGTGTTTAATTTAGAGAAGGAAAACAGGGGCATGCTGCTCCTGAGGCATTGTGGGCAGGGCAGGGGTGCTAATGAATTGGAAGAAGAATGCTAGATGCCCCAGAAGAGAGTGGCAAGAGTGTGACAAACAGATTGTGTGATTAATTACTTTTGCATACCTTCCTGACCATTATCAGCAGGACTGGATTTTTGATGGAAAAACTTAATTACAAAATTTCCTTTTTTTACCTCTTAAGAAACCTGTGTGCAGGGGCTCGTTGGTGGGTGGAATTTAGGACACTGATTAGCTGCTTTCAAGAGATCAGTTGTGTGAATCCTGCTAAGATGAAAGAAACAATAAAAGTTGGCAACCTGCTAAGTTAATATTACAAACACTTGAGCAGCACTTCTAAAGTAAGGCTTTTCCAAGGAGTTCACCATCGCTGCTGTTTCAGGGAGGCATCTGCTGGAAGAAGAGGCAGAGAGTTCTCTGGTGAGCAGCAGCAACATCCATTTTACAGCCTGACATCCCCTGCTTGTTTTTTTAGCCTTAGGAGCCTTCCCTGGTGCTAAGCCCTGTATAAGGTGCTGTGCAAATGCAGACCTGGTATCTTTCTTCTATGGTAGTGCATGGCCTCCTGGCCTGGCTGTGTGATCGGTGGTGGCACGGGGCCACCGAGCAGCAGCCAGGTTTTAATTGCATGAGGCTCAGGCTGCACTGCAGACAGATGTCAGGGGTGCTGGTGTCTTGTACCAGATGTATGGGATTTGACAGATCGGCACATACCAGGCAGAGATCCTCACTTTAAGACCTTGCTGTGGAACAGAGACTTTCACAGACACCGGGACACTGTTGGCAGTGGTTTTCATGTCTATATTAATACAAAGGTAGTAATTGAAACAGTTCATAAAACACAGTAAGGCTGTGTGTTGTACATGGCATATGCTATGACGGTGTGGCAGCACCAGCTCTTGAGAACTGTGTTTTTTCTTTCCTTCTAGGGTTATAATTTTGGTTCATTTGCAATTTTGTGGCATCATTCACTCTTCATTTGGGTTCTTGTGGTTACAAACCCCACCATGTTACAGCATAGCTAGCCCATGGCAACTTTAAATGTTTGATTCTTTTTCCTTAACCTGTGAAAAAGCTGAGAATTGAAACATGTGATAGTTTACAGATGCTCTGTTTTATTTATTCAGTCTGTTTCTTGAAGACAGCTGAAGTACAGTTGTCACTTACCTCAGAGTGACACTCTCACATGTCAAAGTGAGAACCATAAATGTTTGCCGGACTTCCCCCAAAGAATTGTGGTCTCCTTTTACACTGGTTTCTTGCATAACCTTTCAGCTTTCCAAATTGGAAGACAGCTGCCTGTAGAGGGGAGAAAACATGAGTTTTCTCCAATTCCTTCTGCATCTCTTTCTTCTCCACCTCTGCTTTTTCATTTCTCCTTTAGATACAGCAGCAGACTCAGAGAACCCAGATCACTGGGGTGAGACATGAGGCAGCAAGAGTGCCTTTCCACTGCTGCAGCATGCTGGCATGCAGCTCTGCTTTCTGCATGGCATTGCCTGGCTGCACCCATTGCCCAGAAGCTGCATGCCTCCCACTCATCCACCCTCCCCCAGTCACCTTTTGTTAGCTGGAAAGCATAATAGGAGCCTCCCAGTAGCTCCATGTAGCTCTACAGAAAGACCCTATCCTATCTTATCCTCTCTCCCATAGCTGTATTTCTAGAGTTTGCCACCTGACACTGTTTATTTCTTGATGATTTACATTTTACTGTTCTGCTGATCTGTGATTAATTGCTGTTATTCCAGAGCATGGGGCATTTGGCTAAATTCCCCCTTTGATCAATCTTCCTAAACAAGCTCTCTGCTGACAGCAAAGACAGTGCAATTGGACCCGCCGGCCACGGCCTTCTACTCTCATATGTCACTAAGGAGCCAGTGGCTGACTGTAATCACCAGGGGCACTGCAGTTGGTGCCTGCTGCTTGCAGAGAAGTAAGTCTACACAATTCAGGAAGCAAAACTTGTACTAAGAAGCAATAGCCAGGGGCATGGGGGAGAAGGGTAAAGAAGAGAATCAGAAGTCTTGTGCGTTCTTGTCAATAGCAAGTGATAGCCAGAAATGCATTTTGCTTGGAGTGCCTGGAGGGGGAAGCTATGTGTGGTGGGTTACTTTTCCTAGCAGTGGGTCTGTGGTGCAAATTACACACCTCTTGGTATTGCATTTGCCCAATACCCCTCCTTAAACACATCAGAGACTTGCCATTTGCTGCCTTACAAATACTTTGGATACTCTTGAAGTCTTCAGGTAGCGGGGAGTGGTAATGGGGTAATGCAGAAAGGGATCACTTCTTATGGGGGATTATTGTTTCTGTAATGGTTTCAGTCTCCCTGGGATGAGGCTCAGAGATGTGGAGTTTTAAGTAAGAGGAATGATGGAGTGCAGTGGTTTGCATTTCACTTGCATAAATAGAGAAACATTTGAGAGAAAAAGCTTTGTGTAAATCCTGTGTGCTGCACATTCTGCACTCTGAGCGCTGATGGTGAAGTCAAACACCTTCTGAAACCCAACTCACAGTGGGAACAGTACCCATTACACGATTAATATGGAGAAGCAGCAGAAAGGATGCCTGTCCTACAGCTTGGTTTAGCAGTGCTTGAATATATTCATCATGTAACAGTGGTAAGGAATCTTCCTTCTCATTCTAGGCAGAAATTCATTATGATGAAGCTCAGATCATTATTCCTCAGGCCAGAATATTTCTGCTTGCCAGTGGAGAGATTAGAGATGGATTTTTCCATATCTTATTCATGCATGCCTTCTGTGCTGTTTTGTTTTTAAATGCAGGTGATTTTGAGATATTCATTTTTCCTCTCCTACCCTCAAAAACCTCGGTAGATTATTGAGACCTGCTCAGCATGTCATCATCCTATATCGTTCTTACTGTACCGGTTTTTCAAAGCATCCTTCAAGCTTTCCTTGCACATTCTCCTTTAGCTATCAGAGATTGTGCTTTCCTTCTTTGGGAGTTATATGTAATGCATAATAGCAGTCAGAGCTCAGCATTTTTGCATTAATAGTGCCAAATCTTGAGACTTGCATATCCCATCATGCTTGTCAGTCACTCATTTCAGATCTAATTTCTTCATTTGAACTTTTCCTCCTAGGAGGAGCCTGTCTTTGGCATTGTGCAGCCTTTTTTTGAGATGAGCTTCCTCACTGTAACATTTCCCTTCTCATTCATTATCTCAAAATTTTTTCCTGAAGGAGTATTCTCTTCTCTCTCCCACTCTCTCACTTGCAGTGCTGTAATTAAATATTTTTGTTTGGAAAGAGTTAGTAGCTCTGAGAAAGAATACAGTCCCTGGTATTCCAAGATTAGAGTTTAGTCCATTTCACTCTTGTCAGCGTATGGAAACATTAGGAGAAGAGAATTGCAGTGAGGAGGCATAGTTTAGGATTCTGGTAATGAAGTGCGTGAGGTAAACAGCAGTCCAGATTCAAAATTCAGGGTATACCTTCACTGTTCTCCTACCTCTATATTTACGTTCCCCTCATCAATGTATATAATATCATGAAATATATCTCTCATAACTGATGAATATTGTTGTTTGTTGGAAAAGCATTTCTTCCATTGTTCTGTTATCTTGCTGATTTACAGAAAATGCACTGTATCCTTAAGACTAAAGATTAGAAATTTTTAATATTCTGAAAATAACTTTAAAAGTCTAGCTCATCCTGCAGATAAACTCTAGATCTGGCAACACACTTTGGAGCACAGAAAGGCCTTTTTGTGTTGGGAAGGAATATTAACTAATCCTCCATTTATTTTTCATCCCTCTGCTTTCCATCCATTTCCTTATGATGTGCTTTTTTGTAGCGAGCCCAAGGAGAGAATGGTGATTTCCAGTGTTGCAGGGGCTTGATCTGAAATTCCAGCTGCATATGTGCTTGTGTTAATGAAAGCAGCTAAGCTGAAATTCTTTTCAGCATGTCTGATGATAAGCACATTTCAGTCAAGCTTAAGGATGCAGTTACATAGAGAATAAGTGCACTTTGCCTCTAAGGGCACACAGGGGACCAAATGACAAATTGGCAAACCTCACTGCAGCTTCAGTGCATTTAGAGATTCAGCACTAAAATAGTAATCTGGTGCCTCCTGGATTGTTTTGTCCTTGGAATAAATTGACTGAGATGGTAGACAGATCTGTTTTTCTCAGACAGTAGTTCAGTGCACAGAGTGATCATGAAAGTTGGTGAGTTACTTTTACCTATAGTTGCTGGCTAGCAAGGTGGTACTTAAGAAATGAATTAATTAGATTAATTCCTGTCCAGAACTGCCTACATTGAAAAGCCATGTTTTGGAAAATTAATGCCATCAGTGAGCTCAAGCATGTCAATGGTTTATTTGGTGAAATCCCATGCTTAGATTTTGGAGTCGTTACTTGTAATACTTGACTTGATGTTGATGTCACTTGGTCCTATAAAAAATGCTGGATTTTTCTCTGAAAAGAGCTGTGTATTGAAAATTCCCATTGTAAAGCCTCCAGCAGTTACCTAATCCAGCTTCCTGTTCAGAGCAGAACTGATGTTTTAGCTAGATCAAATTTATCAGAAGAGACTAAGAAAATGATAGTGTATGAACATGTTAAGAACAGGAAAACCTTTAAATACTACCTGTGTTTCCTAACTATTTAGGCCCTGTTTTCAGGTATTTAAAATTTTAATCACAAAATACACAATTAAAGAATATCTTCTCTCTGCCAAGTAAATATTTTCATGAACTTTCATTTTTAGAACAGCAGTCCAGTCCTTTGGAGCAAGAATATGACTTTCAGCTAAGGTCTTGGTCTTTCTGTCAGCTAGATGGAAATCCCTAGACTATGCTTTAAATGCATTTATTTTAAATAACTAAGATTTCACAAGACTGACCATCACTGTCCCTTCTTCTGCCACCCTGGGTTTCAACACTGAGTCCCTCACTGAGTCTAAAACAACACTGAGATGAAGCCTGATTTATTCCTAAGCTCCCTGAGTTTCCATGCAGTGTCTAGGAAAAGGTTGTCTAGCTCAATTGCAAATATCACAAGATTTAAGGCAGATTTGGGTATTGATTTTATGCCTCATGACTGAATCTTTGGGCTTTTAAAAAAATGACTCAATTAAGAAACCCACAGAACTTCCTGGATTGCTATGCAGGTAACTGGGTAGTTCAAAGAATATTATTAAGGCTATGAAGGCCTCAAAAGCTAGAAGAAAGGTTATCTCCACGACTCTGCATTTTCTGCTGTTGTTTCTACATTGTGATAGAGTCTTTCAAACTTGATGATTGCACTCTGAATTTTCCACAATACTTGGGTTTTATATATAGTGCAGAAGAGAGGTTCAGAAATGTGTGACAACTGAAGCAAGAGACTGCAGGAAGCAGTGGTACAGTTCAAGGCAGCTGAGAGCTGTTGCTGCCTGGAGAGCTGCATCATTTCTGCTGGTTGCATCATTTTCCTAAGGTGCCTTAAACCAAACTTTCTCGCTTGTAATATAAGACGATAAGATCCTCTTTCACCGAATGAGATTTGGTTCCTGGTTTTCAGAAAGGTTGAGCACCACAGCCACAAATTAAGTCATACCTACACCAGAGGGGTTGTGTCCTATGCTTCTCACAGGGGTTCCTGAAAGTCAGTGGATATAGTTTTTTTACCTGGATCTCTTGGTAAATCAGTTACAAATGTATAAACATAGATGATACGGTGCAAAAACCCACCTAATATTTGTGAAGCAGTTGGGCTCAGTTGTGATCATAACACACACAGCAGGAAATTAATTTTCAGGCTTCTGAGCACAAGGTGAGTAGTGCATGGTATGCAAGACCTGTGTGTAAATGTAGAAGTATGATGAGAAAGCCTTCACACTCCATAGTTGTATAGATAATATAGAAGCTATGCACTGAGTGAGGAGAGGGCTCTGTGGAAAAAAAAACTTTATGAGCTTTTAAAGTTTGTATTCCAAAATATGCTTGAGAGCTGGATTTAGGCTGCTGAAGCAACTGTAATCCAGACATCTGTTTAACCCTTTAAAATGCAGGCTTTAAGTTGCAAGATTGAGACTTGGACAGTCTTATAATGTAGATATCTTTTCAGTTGTTCCATGTGTAGGATGTGACTTGTGCACTAGACTGACTCTGTCCACTCTGTCTTGTTCCTGTTCTAACTTTCTTTTTAAGATGTAGGCAGATTTTTAATGTCAATACTTGGGTTGTTCTTTTTTTTTTTTTTTATATATATTTGTGTGCTTGTGTGTTGTCCAACAGATTGAGTATGCTGTTACTTCTTTGAGATGTTGACAGCCGATGTCTGTGTCTTGTGGGTAAAATGCTGCTCCATCAAAGAGGTGGTTCTACAGGCCATCAGTGTATTACTTCATGCTGATGTAAATGACTGCAGAAGATACAAGGCTACAGGGAATCAAGTTCCATATTCTAGAAAAAAACATGTAATTTTGCTGAATGTGATTTGCAGGCAGCGTTTGTTTATACTTCCCCTGCCAACAATGCTCATCTGGATGCTCTATCAAACTCTTCGAGGTTTCTGAAATATTTGTCTTGCTGTAACAGGAGACAGGCTCCTTTTTTCATTTTAGAACAGTTATCAAGCTAGCTTCTTTCACAGATCCATTTCATTGCCTGTCTCTATAAATTTTTTTAAAGTACTCTGAAGAGGGGCAAATTTTAGTTTGTGCTTGGAATGTCCTCAGAAGTTTGTTGTCTAGAAAGAGAGGAACAACCTTTGCTTCACATTATGCTTAATCATATTTTGCTTAGGGATTGAGAGAGTTCCACACAGTTCAAGCCTGTCTCCCTGCTTTGACTCCTCTGAATAAATCACTGCTATGCTTTTGTTTCCCACTTATGAATTTGGAGCTATATTACCTGGCTCACCCTGATTTTAAAAGGTTTTTTCGCATAAAAGGTGCTGATGGAAAGCAATTCATGTTGTTAGTTTTAGTTTCTTGAATGCATTAGACTGGCAACATAAAGAAAAAACTACAGCCCTAAAAGAAACTTCAAAAATAGGAGCCTGCCAAAAGAGAGTGTAACATTAACCAGGGACCACCCATACTCCTGATTTTCTTTCTTCTTTATTTAATTTTTTTTCCTTTTTCTTTCTTTTTTTTTTTTTTTTTTTTTCCCCAAGGGCATTTAGGTTGTTGAGGAGCTTAGACCTAAATGTGTTTTTAATCCATTTTCTTCTGTTCTCTGGACTCTCACGCCATTTGTGGCAACTCGTTCAGGACAGGTGGTCACCTGTATGGCCCAGCCAGAGTGGTGTGCCAAGAAGCAGCTTGTGCTGGTATGGTGTGCCAAGTCCCTTCCCTTCTCTTGGAGGAAAGTCCAGTCCTGGAAAAGCATTTTTAGTGTGTAGCTACTTACAGCATGCTGGCTGTGAGGGGAAGAGTTTGGAGGAAGTCTTGGGGCCAGCCGTAGTATCCAGTCAGACACAGCCATTAGGGTAAAGTCCCTCAGTGGGAGCTGAGGGCTGATACAAGGTAGGAATTTCTGAAAGGAAAATGTATCTGATTGTTTCATTAACTGTGCATGAACAGCCTTGAAATATTTCAGTTTCTGGCTTTTTTTTTCTCCTCACAAGAAAGATGATCTCTATGCCTCTAGTCACCAGCCTCTGTTCTTGCACACATGCATCAGGCAGAGTAGGAGTGAGCTAAGATACAAAGTAGAGTACAAAACCCAATAAATTACTTAAATTATTATTTACTGTAAAAGTTACAGGTTACTTTGTGGTGAAGTTGTGTTGAAATCTGAAACAGGAAAGTTCACTGATTCTCAGTAATTGTTGAGGTGAGTAAAAGCTGTTGGGTCAAATAAAGTACAAAGTAAGTATTGATATGCTAGCAGGAAAACTTTATTAAGCTTCTGTAGAGGAGAAAAGCCTGTGCTTATTTTAAACTTAGGGCCTATCTACTGACTTGACCAGATCCATAGGTGAAAAATGAGTCTTAAACATAAACATGTATCTGTGTCTTAAAATCTTATTAGAAAGTAAGAACTTTCTAGCTGAAAATGTGCCACTTGTCATGTAGCATCTGTTTTTTCATGTAGAAATTCAAGTGAATGTGGAACACACGTTGTGACTGGCCTGTGGCTGGCTTGTGGAGCAGGCTCAGTGTGGCACTGCTGAAAGCAAGGGGAATTGCGTGGCTGCTCCTTTATGTTCTCACCCAGATGAGACAAGAAATGCTCTGCTGTATGAGCTGGGCACAGTTTCTGCTGTGCAATGGGCACTTCTGTCCGTAGCATTGTCATTGATGCAAAGGAAGGCTGTGGAGATCTGGTTATACTGGGTGGTTGGACCCTTCCTTATCTCTCTGATTGACCTGCACTTGCAAGTGTGTTTCTGCAGATTTGGTTCTGAGGCTGCATCTGTGCTGTGCAGGCTTACCAGGAAGTGAATTACACTAAAAGAAGTTGCTGTTAGTAAACAGTGCTTGTTTGTTGGGGTTTTTTATACTGTTCTTCAGAATTCACACAGGTCCCTTGCAAGAGACACTTATTCACTGTCAGGAAGATTTCCCTGAGACTTCAAGGGTCAGGCCCACTTCTGAAGAAAACACTGCTAGTTCTGGGTTACTCTGGGAAGATAATCATGACCAACAGCAAAAAGGAAGTTGATCTGAAACTCTTTTGCACTCAAGTCTCACTCAGAAGTGTTTTCCCTACAGCTACCAGAACTGGTTACAGCTAATAAGGAGTACTGCCAACAGTAGTGGGAGAGGTTTGGTAGAAATAAATTTCCTTATTTCATGAACATCATGGATCCAAACCTCTACTGTTGTTTTACCCAAGAAAAATGATGGCATACGTGGGAAACTAAGTAGCATTTCACTGTCCAAATGCAGAGGTATCAAGCCACATGTCAAAACATGGAGAAGTGTAGGGCAGTAGAGAATTAGGATAGTTAAAACAGTGTAGCTCCTTTGAGAGCTTTATTTCAAGCTGTTCTGATTGTAGCAGTTTTTCACAGAATGGTGGATGAGAAATAGTTGATGTTGCTGGGTTTTTAAGTTCTCTGCTGGCATGGCTTCTTAACAGTGCCTGTCATGTACCAGGGGTATTTGTTTTAGGATAAAATCAATTTTCGAATTTCTCCTGGAGAAAGAAACTTGTTGATATTTTAGTCCAAACAAGTACGTAGACTGAAATATCCAACAGGGTGGGCACAGTAGTGCTTCTTTCCTCAAAGTTTTCAGCTGTTGAAGAGAGAACTCTACTGTTTTACTACCTCTGTTGCAATGTGTTGTATCAGATTATGTTTCTCTTGCAAATCTGGAGGCTGGATAGACCTGTGGTTCTAGTTAAAAATG
Source organism: Serinus canaria (assembly GCF_022539315.1). Lineage (NCBI taxonomy): Eukaryota > Metazoa > Chordata > Aves > Passeriformes > Fringillidae > Serinus > Serinus canaria. The sequence continues at coordinate 27,365,425 of NC_066319.1, read as the reverse complement.
TGTTTCTATTTCTGACACTACCTGCAGATGAGTGTCCTGGGGTATTGGTTTGTTTGTGCAGAGTGGCTGTGGGTACAATTGTGATAAGGACACTGGTGTGATTGAGTGGAAGTGCTTGAGGGAGTCTTTTGGAGAAGAGGCAGCCACAAGGTTGCAGGGACTGCAGCAGACAGCAAGCTCGGGAAATGCAGTGCACTTGGACTTCCCCATTTAGCATGTATCTTCCAAAGTGTCCACTGACAGGGCTTCAGCAACAGAAAGGAAGGAACTGCCTCTCTGAAATTCTGAATCTTCCTTCAATCTCAGAGAGAATAAGAAGTATGTTTGCATTTATTGCCCTGCCTTCTGTAGATCCAGCCATTTTCCTTCAGGTAACTATTACCACTGAAGCCTCCACGTGCACATATCCATAGAGGCTCCAGGTTTCTGGGCATATTGCTCATGGAAGGGGATTTCTGTACAGCTACTCTATGCTTTGTCCTGAAAACAAAACCAACTCCTTTTCAGCAATCTTGAAACTAGACCACACTTATTTTACAGAAATACAAGAGGCTGTATTTACTGAGACAGAAAGTTCACTGATCAGGACTGACAATTTTCATTGCCTGTGTATTCCAAAGCTTGCACAATTCAAAAAAAGCCAGACTGCCTTACATCTTGAAAATTATGAACTCATATTATATTTTAAATGCCTTCTTTGTTGTGTGATTCAGAGGATCATGAACACTGCTCTGCCACTGTGCAGTTTTTGGTTCCAGCTTCCTCTGACTCAATTTGATTTGGCATGGTTTCACCAATTTTATTTTTGAGGTTTGATGAGAACCCAGCTAGCTACCTATCTTTATACATCATGTTAAAACTTTGGCCTGGATACAGAATAAAATACACTTGTCTTATCAAATATATACAAATAAATCAAGATGAGTAGCACAAGAATCTGCTGCAAAGCTTGTTTAGTATGATGTATGCCATTTTCTAGATGTTATCTCTGTCCTTTAATAATAACTTTTAATTCTTTGCCAACTGCCATTAAAAAAATAATTCATCAGAACTGAAGAGAAAGGGGGGAAAAAGACAAAAATAATACAAATGCTGAAGCTGTGGAGACTTGCTGTCAAAATAAGGCATTTGTGTAAGTTGCTTGGCTGCTCTCTAATCCGCAGGCTATAGAATTGGGGGGGGACTCATGCTGGCAAAAAGCACCCTCTGGAAATAAAAGGGGGCTGCCATCATAAAGAACAGGTGGCTGTGATCATTCCTACCCTCTGATGCTTACCTTTTTGCTTAGGGGTAGAATAAAATATAAGCTTCTCCAGGACACCCATCAACTTTCTTAGATGCATTACTCATATTCCAGCTTCTGGTCTTGCAAGTGTAATGCCTCCAATTATATCTGCAGCTGTGCACCTTCTTCCATCTTCTTGGCCTGGCTGTCCAGGCTGCAATGGCATCAGTCAATGGAGAATTCTTCTCAGCTGGGGCTGCCTCTTCTGTCTCTTCTGTTTTTCTGCTCTTTAAGTTGTGCCTTGGTGGGTTCTTCATAGCAGCAGACTGTCTCTGAATATTTGGGCTACCCCTAAAATCACTCCTGAGAAGATCAAGGTGGGCTTGTCTGGCCACATTGACCAGCTGGAGGAGGCCAGGGATGGAGAGACCTAAGAGACTGCTGGAGGCATGGGGGTGTCTGGAACAAGAGCTCTGATGTCTGGGTTAGGGAGTATTTTGGGAACTAAAGGGCTTTGATCAGTGGGGGCGCTGGGTTGAGAAGCTCAGATTGTCTTTTTTCTCATAAGGTTCTCATTGTGATTTTGCCTTTAAAACTTGTATATAAAGTAAAAAAGAAGGCTTGGATTTTTATGTTCCCAAGATTCCACAGAGGTTGTTTTTCTTCTTCAAGGAGCTCTTATCCTACAGAAATAGAGCAATCCCACTGAAGAACTGAACATTTGAGTCGAGCCTAAACACCAGCAGAATGCAAAATGTTTCAGATGAAGAAAGATTGTGTAAGCTTGAACTCTTACAAAGCTGCAGAGAGGCTTGCTTGAGGTTGAGTGCTGAAGTTATTGATCTAACAATGCAGAGATAAATTAGGCATCATGTTCCTGCAGCTGACATGAGCAGTAAGGACAGCACCTCCGAGGGGTTTAGGGCTTCCAGAGCTACATACTCGGTGAGACAATGTAAAAGGAAATGTTTGCCTTGTGCAGTTTTCAAGCTCAAATCAGTAGGTTTTAAAGCTGGGCCATTAACACTGTCTGTTCCAGCTTGTACATGTCACAGGCCATAAAGCTTCATAGAGGAACCAAGCAGAGAATTTGTGGTTTAATTTTATTTCAGAGATGATTAGGAAGTGGAGATTGAGGCTGTGGTTAGATTGATTCTATAGTACACCTCTGCACATTTGTGCTCTCCTTCAAGGCCACACTTGGTGGAGCCTTTCCAGTGTTAGAGAAAGGATAAGATGTTCTTAAATACTCAGATTTGGTAATTTCAAGATTGCTAATTTTAGACAATGCATGGGTTTTTCAATGGGTTTTGACCAGGATCAGAAGGACATTTTTGTACTTTGGAGCCGTATACAATTCAGTGGTTAAATACATTTAAACATGGACCCTAGTCTCCAGGTGGCCTAATCTCCTTCAGCCCTCTGTGGAGCTGAGAGTGTAACTCTGAACTTAAAACTGCTTTTTATTTAAGGAAGGCTGACATTGCTATAGCTCAAAAATGACTTTTCATTAAAATCTGGTACCTCTTTTCTACACTCCCCACCCTTAACTTCACTGTGGATATCATTGCAAAGCTGGCATCTGAATCAGCTTGTGTTCTGTATGAAGTTGCACAGAATTTTACTAATGGTTAAAATTCTATCCTCTGTGGTTCCAGTCATTTTTCCACTTGGAATTTTATTTTTGTTTGAACCCAGAATGCAAAATGACCCATGGACTGTTCAGACCCTGTGCTTTTGTGGATTGAAATCTGTGTTGTGGGCAGCATGAGAGAGAACCTGATGAATTTGATTTCACAGGGGAGTGATTTTTAAGTCCTGTTGAACCAATGTTAGCAATATTGAGTACTTTAATGGAGTCTGCCTGCCAGTTGCTGACAGGGTTTTCAGCATCCTGCCATCTCTCCCAGCCAGAATCATTTAAAATTGACATGGTGCTGAAAATGAGGAGGCTAAGGAGCCTGGATATGATGACATATCCGTATGCGGGCATGTTTTAAATGTATCAGGATAATCTTGCTTTAAGGTTCTGTACACCAGTGGTGCATGTTTAGTGCACTAAAATGGGATACTTTTTGTATTGAGGCAGCTGTTTCTGGAGAACATCTACAACTACTGATTTGAGCTATTACAAAGCATATAAGGTATCCTGTGCTGGATGTGGTGCATTACATTGTGTAGATGGATCACATTGTGTACCTGGTGATAATGGAATTATGAGTTGTATTTTGCTAGCAAAAAGCTTTGGGGGCCAGAGAATGTGTTTGTTTAACCTAAAATAGCTACAAGATTATGTGCCCATTTGCCATGGGTATTTGACAATGACATTCTTACTCTGTCTTGTGCAATCTGTTTTTCAAGGTGTGATTATTTTATAACCCTTGGATTTTTTACTATATTGGTGATTTTTAATATTTTTTTGGTTTTTAGTCCAAAAAGTGTCCAGTGAGTCTGCAAGCTACTTGGGGAATTTCAGCATGAGCAATTTTCAAAGCATGCAAGGTTAAAATAAGGCGTTGGTATTTTGAGAGGACTGAAATATGGGAAAACATGCTCCCCTGGGCTTTACATAGAAAATCACAGATGTTATAGTCTTTCTCAAAGGAATATGTGCAAGGGGTGGCTTAAGACTTGGGTGATGGATATGACTGCCTGTTAGCCACGATACATGAGATTGCTAGAAAAGGCAATTCAGAGAAAGGGATTAACTTCTGTTGTTCTGAATTTTCTCCTTGGAGAAGCCTCTCTCTCTCCAGTGGCAAAAGAAGAAACTGGCAAATCAGCTAAAGTCACTGAAAATGGATCCCTTTATGTCCTGAACATAAGAAATGGCACAGGCATTCCTTCAGCATGACAGTAAGGATGCTTATTTTCATATCTTGGCCATGTTTCACTTGTGATAATGGTATAATTGATTCACCTCCTGTTTTAATTGGGTGAATTGAACTTCCTTTCCATGAGGGGTACTGATTTGTGTAACTGCCTGGCACAGGGAGAGTTACAGTATCAGTCACAGGAAATGGGAGCTGTAGCCGATTTTACCGCTGTGTACTGAGGGCTGTACACATCGGTGGGGAAGGGCTGCTCTGCTGTTTGCCTGCTGATAGCAGACGTGTTTGGGAGCAAAGGCTTGGAGAAGTAGGAGAAGAAAAGGGGGGAGGTGGTTTGGAGCTCAGTGATTAAGGAAAGATGTATGTGACTCACCCCCTTCTAACAGAGCTGGAGAGGCAGAAGGAAGCCAGTCCTTTAATCCTTCTCGTTGCTTCTGTGGCCATCCTCGTTCTTGGAGGTTTAAATTAAAGGATCAAATGTGGAATCTAGGAATTTTTCCAGATACTCTTTTGAAGCACTGTTTGACTGTTGCAGAACTGATTGCACTAAGCAAAGTGCAAACTCTCTGTCCTTGCACTAGAGAATTAACACTTCTGGCTGGACTTTCTTATTCCCAGTCATGGGTTTTAGCTATTTTCCACTGGACAACTCATATAATTTTGAATTGCATCCCAGCTGTCTTCCCCAAGTTCCTGCTGTTCACCGTGGCGCTTGCCTGCTGTCCTGTGTGGGTAGATGAGAGCAGACAAATACTTAAACACCCCCTGAGTATTATATATGCTACACAGTTTTAGTTATTTATTGCTGACTTTCTAAAGCAGCCTGTGTTGAGATTTATCAGTGTGCCTGGCTTCTCTTTTCTCATCTCTCCAGACAGGACAGCCTGGCTGGGCTAGAGACCTTTTGTTCCAAAAGGCAAAATCACCTGCCCGAAACATAAAGCTGAGGTCTTGGATATCAGGTCTCATTAAAGAAACTTTGTAAATAAGAAAGTTTTAAAACTGTAGGTGGGTCTGGCTTCAGTTTCATATTAATTTCATAAAATTCTGTGACACTTTAAATAAGTTAGTATGTTCCACAAATCTGATGTTAAGCAGCTGCATAACAGCACTCTGTGTAGCACCTTCCTGGAAGTAATTCATTTTGAATGATAATGATGTGGTACCTACATAGGTCCCCTGGCCCCCCCAGTGTATCTCAAGTATGCACTGTTACAGTATCTTTAGAACATCTGAGGCAGTGGATATAACTGACCTAGATGTACACAATATAATTTTTGTTCTCTAGGGATTTCTGGCGATTTGCTGACAGAGATGGAGCACTCAGTGCAGCACTGTGCTTTTTGTTTCCTGGCCTCTGCAGCTATGTCACCGTGCTTGCAGAGCACACTAGTAATGTGCAGCTCCTGTAGCATCACTCCAGACAGAGCTAGACATAGAATGGCACTCAAATGAATACAAACATGAATTGTTTCTTTGATCTCTGTAGACTTCCCACAGGCTGCTGTTGCAGGTTTTTTCAAGGTCATCAAGTGTTGGTCATAAAGAAAATGCTTGTCTTTGTGCCTGTGGTTGGCTGGCTAGAAAACATAGCAGTCATTGAGATAATGGAAAAAAAATCACTTTGTTTAGATCAGACAGTTTTTGAGCATGGGGAAAAATAATTGAGAACAAACTGTGTCTTCTGGGTATTAGAACAGGCAATAGCAACCAACCTACTGTATGAATAGTTCTGAGTCTTAATTACTCTGCTAAAATCAGCTATGGTTTCACTTAATCATGATGCAAATGTCCCTTTAGCTTTAAAGCTTAGGTGTCCTTAAAATAATAAACATGTTTGGCAACACAGTCCCATTATCCTAATCGGATATAGAGTCACACAGCTTCAGCTGCATTTTACCACTGAAAGAACAGGATGGAATCCAGGGAATTCATGTGTTCCCATATGTTGTTGTGAGATAACTCTTATTCCCAGCTGTTACCAGTTCTAGTGAAATAGCCTTTTCATTCAACTTAGCCAACAGCCTTTAAGCCAGAGATGAGGCTTCAGTTGTTTTATTCATTCAAAAAGCACAGGGATTGTGTCTAAATGCTAGTTTGAAGAAAGACAGAGTAGTTCTGTTAAACCAGCAAGTGATGATGCCACTGACGTACCTCTCACTCCAGTGAAATGCCATTTCCCAGTTATACTGGCAATCCTGGGACTGCTAAAGAAGAAGTCTCTTGCAGAGAATGGGCTGATATTTGTAAAGCAGTTTGTGATTCCTGGAGGAAAGACGCACTATAAATACATGTGCAATTACTAGCAGAGTTTATTTATGTGCTTTGAAGACACTGTTTGTCAGAACTGGATTGCTGCAAGGCTGAGCTCACTGTTCTGCCCAGAGTCATGATGGGTCTGGGCACTGTCATGTTGCACTTAGCTCAAGTGGGCTGGCACTGCTTGGGGTCCTGCTGGCCAGCTCCATTTAATCACCCAGTGCACAGTCACTGCTGAGCTTGCCAAGAACTTGCACGTGCACTGGAAGTGCCCTGCATACAAGGTATGCTGCTCTCCTAAAGTCATTTGAATGTCTAAATATTTCCACATATTTGTAAAGAGAAGCCTAGAATAACAAAGCTTAAAGGAGAAATTTGTGGCTTTCTTCAGGCCACAAATGGAGTGGATGCAAGGCTTAGATCCAGAATTTCTAGGGGATGCAGTATTCCCATTTCTTCTGGTCTCCTTCCCTTCATACAAGGCTTTCAGAACTGAACATGGAGCCACTGTCAGGCAGCTTCTAGTCCTGCACTATGGGTAGCAGACTCCAGTAAAATTCACAGTGTTTCTTTTAAATAGATTTTTTAAAAAATCATCACTTACAACATTATCTTCGGCTGCAAAAAAAGAAAATTCTCTCCTCAAATGTGTTCCTAACAAAAAGACTGCAGTGTTTTTTCAGTGAGGTTATTGAAATGAACTTTCACATGCAGCACATGAACAAAACCCTAACTTAAACTCTATTGTTTGGATACTTGTGAAGAAGCATTAACAAAATATCAGAAGCACCAAACAAAGTAGTTTAAATATTCCCAATAATTCCCAAGTAATCAAATAGTACATCAATAAGTACATGCAATCTATTAATTTAATCCATCTTTAATGTGATTCAATGTGATTTTGTTTTTGTTTTTAATACCAGAACATTTGGGTATTTTTCAGCTTGGGGTGGCCAGGATGGGGGTGGAGAGATTCCTTTCTTTTCCTCTTGTGATCATCAGAGATCATTTTTCTGGCTGCAGAAATTCTCTCTTTGTGCATCCTGAGCAGCTTTTTGGCAGTCAAGAATAAAAAAATCAGCCGTTTTTTGGAATGTGTTGTTTTTATTTGTGTTCAGCCAGCCTGCAATTTACTGCCTTGAGAGCAGCAAATACTTATCATATTAATTCATTTCTCTTGTCTATGCAGTTCAAGTGACATCAATTCATGTCTTTTCCCATTTCACATCTGATTAAGAGCTACTCCTTCCGATGTAGAGATGGAATTGAGGAGCTGGGATTTTATTCCTTTGGAAGAATAGCTGTGTGATGGATCAGGAGAGTAGTTAAAATCAAGGGATAGGATAGTTTCTGACTCAGAGAGTGGCAATATTTTTTCTATAATCAGCAATTAAAAGTTGCTTGATTTGTAAAATTGTATTTTCAGGTTAATTTCTAAAGCACATACAAGCATGCCAAACAGAGCTATAATTCCTAGAAAGGATTTTCTTGGGATGTTGAAGAAACTTGGAATCAAGGTGAAATATATGCAGTACTGCTTGCACATGTGAGAACTTCTGGAGAAGGCTTATTGTTTGCACTTGGTAGTGTTCCAGGCCAAGATTTCCAAAGGCCACTGTCCTAACTTGTGTGCTTATGCAGGAAGTATCTGGTGCAGTGCAGATGCTCACATATCCTATAGGCAGTGGTCTAGGTCAGGTGTTAATAAAACTTACTGTCCTGTCCTGTCCATGTGCAAGAGTCCTGGACCAGGGCTCTTCAATTATTTTGCTGCCCTCCTCTGTGCTTCTCTCTTCTATCAGATCTCTGGCTGTGATTAGCTTTAAATTGATGCTGTGTTTTTTTCCCTGAGAAGAATTTTCCATCTTAAAATCTATATTGCTTTCAGATCCTTTATCTAATTGTAAGGTTTAATGATAAATTTTGTGTGCCCAAAGGTTAAAAATAGCAGCTTCATTCCATTGGCTAGCATCCTTCTAAATTAAGTTTTGCAACCATAGCAGAAAAAAAACTTCTGAATATTATTTTTCTACTTCTGGTTCTTGTATTTAAGACTGGGGATAGTCATATTCTGCTAAATAATTAATATATTCTGTGATTTACAGAGATAAGATAAAATGTAAGAAAATAAGATAAACTAAATTAGAAAGTCTATCTCCTAATATAGCATCTTAGCCACTGTTATGGTACCATAGCTTCAAGAAATTAAGTTAACTTTATAACTTCTAAAAATTAATGCATCTCCTAAAAGCACAGAAGATAAAAACAAGTTCAGCCTGCCCAAAATACTCCATGGAAAGATCTGAAAGCTCCCGCAGTCCTACTCAGGATTTTCAGCCAGGGCCACACACACTGGCACAAGGAGCTTGCCCTTGACGAGGTCACCAAGCAGAACCAGCCAAGACAGAGCAGTTCTCCAGAAAAGATCTGACTATGCTGCTCACCTCAGCACCCAGGGCAGGAGAGGCTTCCTTAAAGAACAAGATCTCTTTTCTCTTACTATGGTTCTTTCTTTTAGTCTCACTGGGTTTGTGCAGTGTGATAACTCACACGAGGACCCATCTCCGTGGGGGTGATTCGAAGTCACTCCCCAGTTAAAGGCCAGGTTACCTGGAGAACAATGTCATATGACAAAAAAAAAAAAAAAAAAAATTCTGTGGAAGCTAGAAAAAGGGCTTGGAATCCCATCTTTTCCATCACTTGCTTAAAGCTGCTGTAGTTTCCCTGTGACAGCAGGTCATATCTGTATCAAACGTGTTTTATGGCTCTCAGTTCCTGATTCTTCAGGACAGTGGATACTGTCTTTGAAATTAGCTCTTCAGCTTATGACTGAGGAAAAATCTTTGGCCTAATGCAGAGAGGCTTCACCTCTTGAGAATACTGACCATAACCCTTTGTCTGTATCCTTCATTGCCATTCTAAGGTTATGTTGTTAGCTAACCAAAGCCAGGGCTAACACTGCACTCTTATTATAATGTCATGTTTACAGAATAATGATTTTAGAGCGAGAGCTGTTCAAGTAAAATTCTGATCACATATTGGGTCCTGAAAGAGACAGCTACTAATGCACAAATAATAGAAATATATGTTACATATGTACTGTCTGGTTTTTCATTCTAAAACGGGAGGGTAATGCCAGGCAGTATATTAGCAGCAGTTATCAGCTTTCACAATTTGTTTGACAGATTACTAATTGCTCTATTTTAAGCAACTATTTTCAAAGTAGATGACACAAATAAGTGACTTTTGCTGTTTATTTGGAGTCTGCTTCTTTAATCTCAAGTAATTTAGGGAACACCCAATACTGGATGGTTAAAACAGTAAGACAGCTTTATTTTCTGTAAAAGATTTCATGCAGATTGTATCCCAGATGCCTCGTGGTTTTGTCATATGGTCTGTTTAAAAAAATAAAAAAAACCCAACAAAACACCAAAAAGAGGTGAACCCAATCTGAAAGACCTGGATCTTGGTTTTTGTGTCTGTAATTTTGAAGAGGGTGGGTCATGACAGAAGTTTAGGAGTGCATTTGGCTATGAGGGACAAACCAGCACTACATGCAATGGTATCACTTTCTCAGTGATAAAGGAATTTTGTTTCAAGAAAGGGGAGACAAGAAATGCTTCCAGATTTTTTAAAGCAAGTGATTTGCTGAAACGTAAGTATAGAGCTGTTCCAGATGGCAGGGTTTGCACAGAGAGATGCTACTGTATTTAACAGCAACAAAATGAACTATATGGGCCAACAAGAACCAAATGTTAAATCAAAATGGAGAGCAGAGAGATTGTAGATGCTGAATGTGCAGTCATGAGCTCCAGCTTGAAATCATTGTGACTTGATGTTCAGTTCTGATCAGTTTGAGAGTAGTGCACCATGGTCACGCTTTTGTGCAAAAAAAAAGAATGAAAGGTATCACTGTTTATGAATCCAGCAAGCTGAAATATGAAAGGGGAGGTGGGATAAAGAGAGAAAAGGAAGGTGATGGTAAAGTCCAAGACCTTAAGATAGAGTTGCAAGCATAAAAGTGAAGGAAAAAATAGTGGCATTTTGTGTTGTCAAGACTTCAAGAAGTTTTTCAGCTTACCTTTCAATTAATCTATAGATCTTTGTCTTGAAAAGTCATGAGAGGCAAAGATGATCACACACATAATTTGAAAGTTTATGATGTTTTTCAAACACTGGTGACCAGTGAAACCCCTGAATGGAATGGTGCTCCCAGCCCTTTCCCTCCTTGCTGACAGGGCTGTTTGCTCATCGTAGTCAGAAGATCTGGGGATTTGAAAGACACAGGTGTAGCAGCATGGGGGTTGAGTCAGAGGATTCCATGCACAGATATGTGTGAAGTACCCAAATGCCATTGGAAGTTGTCTTCTAATATCTGTGGGTCTCTCAAAATGTCTGTGTAGGAGTTTAGGGGACAAAGATTTGTACCATTGTTCTTAGGCTGGAAGATGAGTGAATTCCCGTGTCCATCTTCCTACATTTGTGAATGCACATCAGAAGCACAGAAACAAAGTTATATATGAGAAAGGGCTGAAAGGTAGAGTTACCATTTTAATGCCATCAAATAGAAAATGTGCAATTGAAAATGTTGTGCTATGGCAGTATTTGCACTCTCTGACTTTTCCTTCTGTTCATTTATTTTGGTGTCTATATGAATTGCTACTGCTTTCAGAGCTGTTGCATCTTTTATGTCTGAATTGTGCATTCATGCCTAGCCTTCATTAAAATGGGAAGTCATTATTATCTGTGAATTTCTTATATATTTGGCTTGTTAGTGGTCTGGAGACCTGGCCTATGACTGCCAGCACTGATCTGTAAATTACTATTAAACTACTAGTAGAAATAATTCTAGGTAGTAAGGCTGGTAATAAACTGCATTTTTATATTATTCAGTAACAGCAGTGTTTTACCATTCATTTCTTGAGGAAAAATTATGAAATATGGTTTCTGCCAAAGGCACAATATGCAGTTCGCCATTGATGTATAAGTAGCACACAAGTTTATAATAATGTAGGGGAAAAAGGTAGTTTAAAGGATATGAGTAACCTAATGAAAGATTTCAAAAGTAAAACCAGATCATTACATCAATAAACAGTCTGTATGGCCTTTGCATGGGTGTGGAGAGTTTGCTTCTTCCTTTTTCACTCCCGCTCTGCCTAGGCGTAAGCTCTGTGTGTTTCAGTTCTGTGCCTTACAGAGTTTGTAGGGATTTCTAAAACACACTGCAAAGAAAATGAAAAGCCTGAGGATTTCACAGAGACGGCAGGAATTTTCACTACTGGCAGTGTGAAGAATCCTGATTGATTTCACATTCCCTGCCTTCCCAGGAGCGCTCACCACATTACAGAGTAACAGCTGACAAGAACCAATTATAAGTGTGGAAAAAAAGGCTTTTATACATCCTTCTAAGATAAGCAGAACAAAACCAGAACATGATATTCATGCATTTTGCCAAAATACAGTCAAATCTGAAAAGGAAATGTTTTTACTTCTTACCAAGTTAATGGCCTGTCTGCAAAAATTGGGGCTGGGAAGCTGTTAGTGGCCAAAAGTTATCTCTGAAACTGTAGGCTTTATTATGAGTTTGCTGAACACATTACTGCAGTGTCAGTAGTGAGAAACAAGATAAAGAATGCATTTTAAGTACCATGTTATTGATGAAGCATTACTCTGACCCTTTTTTTCTTTAAGCTGTGCTGCAAGAAGTCAATTCTTGCCCTCCTGCCCCTTCTTTAGCTACTAGTGGGACAGATGCCTGGTGCTACTGGTGAAACAAGCAACTCCAACTACACATTAATGCCATCTGCTTTCCCATTGAGGGGGCCTCGTGTTTTCTCCAGCATGACCTGCTGAAATTGTAAGTGCAGTAGATGCCAACTCGTGGTCTCTTGGGGGAAGAAAGGTTGGTGGCTTGAACCAGAGCTTTGTCTCAGTTAAATTCCCTGGTATTCGTGGCAGAAGTGCTGTCAGAAGGGACAATCTGTGGGCTTATTTTTTTCCCTGTATCCATCCATTGAACAAACCCTTGCTCCTGATGTTACCAAGGAAGAGAGGGAACAGATGCCATTCAGGACACATTTTGCTCCTGAACAATATGTGCAGGAAGACCAGAAACCAGATTAACTAACGCCCTTTGTCTTCTCCTTGAGTGGTAGTGATGCTTCACATGGAGATACTCTTTCAGCAGACCACATGATTGGTGGCAGTGTAATGTTTGAGAGCATATGCTGGTGCTCAGTAATAAGTAATGATAATATTCACTGGTGTAAAAGGCATTTCTCTGAACTACTGGATCATTGAAATGCTGAGATATTCAGTGATGCACCAAGCTTAAGTCCAAGTGGATTTTAGACAGTTTTCTATGAAATTACATTAGAAGAACTATACTTGGTAAACTCCTGCATTCCTTGTGCCTTAACTGTGGAGTATGAAATCAGCAACTGTAAATGATCATGTATGTGCTTGACTGTTTTTCATGGAAGAAAAAAACAAGGCAGTCCTGAGAGCATAGGGGAGCAGAGATTGAGACCATTGTTGTTTTTGTTGAGAAGCACTGCAGTATGTTTATTTCAGAAAAACATGTGGAAACAAGTGACTAAGAGTGAATATTTTGTACTTCTTTGGCATCCTCGATCTTCAGTGACACAAATTTTATGGTTGTTTACCTCTTTTAACTCAAAAGTGTCCTGCAGGTATTGACAAATATTTCCACAGAATGATAGAATAGTTTCAGTTGGAAGGAACTTCAAAGTTCATTTAGTCCAATCACCCTGCAAGAAGCAGGGACATCCTCAACTAGAAAATTTCTCAGAGCCCCATCCAACCTGACCTTTAATATTTTCAGGGATGGCATCCACCACTTCTCTGGGCAACCTGGACCAGTGTCTCACTACCCTTATTGCACAAAACTTCTTCCTTATATCTAGTTTTAGTCCACACTCTTTTAGTTTAAACCCATTAGCCTTTGTCTTATTGCTACAGGCTTTCCTGGAAAGTTTGTTCTCTTCTTTCTTGTGAGTCCATTTTAACTACTGAAAGGTCACAGTAAGGTGTCCCTGTAGCCTTCCCTTCTCCAGGCTGAACAGCCCTAGCTCTGTCAGCCTTCCTTCACAGGAGAGGTGCTCCAGTCCTCTGATCATCTTCACAGCTCTCCTCTGGGCTCATTCCAATGGGTCATCCTTCCTGTGCTGAGGATCCATCCCTTTTGTGACTTTGCTCTCCAAACTTCTGGTACCCTGTTTCTGAAGAGCTTGGCAGGAGTAAGTCTGGTGTCAGAAGGTGCTACATGAAGGTGCCAGGCAGGCAGAGCAGTCCCTGCTTCCTGTAATCTCCACCTGCAGACAGCTACCACCGTGGGTCTTTGCCTGGGTGATGTATTTTGCCCAGTGGAGAGAACCTGGTACTGACTGCTGTTGCAAATTACTCCCTCTTCACTGGCAAGCTGTCCACCACAAGGTTGTCTTGGGGGGTTAGGATTAGCTTTGGTAGATGGCACTGTTTTTGTTTGGTTTTTTTTTAAATCTTCCACATTTAGGACAGAAGAAAAATAAGCAGCAAAGATTGCTTGTATTATCATTGACATTACATCTTTCTTTTGCTAGAATATTTTCCTGACTTTTTCAAGGTGTTGGCTTTCAGAGGTTGCACAGGTCCAAACTAATTTTATTCCTAAGTAGATTTATATAATTACTGAATCTTTGGTGAGATGGAGCTGCTGAGGCTCAGAATAAGGTGAATACTATGTGAATGGTAGGAAATCACCACCTTACTATGGTAGGGAAAAAGGAAAAGGAACATTGCCAATCACTGGATTGAATACCTGCAATGTATGGTCATGGTTCAATTTTGATACAGCACTTGAAGTTTTGGCCCTTCTTAAAGAGGATAACTAAGAAATAGTTCCGTGAGGCAGAACCCCCAAAGCCTGTGTTGATGGTATTTATCTGATGATCCTTAGTTTTTATTCCCTATCTGCCTTTCCCTCAGTGTGCAACTAATGGAGTTTCCCTTGCACCTGGTCGTTTGTATTTTCCAAACACATCTATAAGCTTGGCATTTTTGAGCTCTTACCAGTCTATTTAAGTGGATTGAAAGAGGACAGCTGATTGAAGTGGTCTGGAATACACACACAGGCCCATCAATAGACCATTCCATCACATGAGCATTGCTTCCTCAGGAACAGTTGAGTCTGAAAATATCTCCCTTGAGAAGAGATTTATTTGCATAACTATTCAGATGACACACCTCTATGATAATTGTAACACATTTGATAAGATCTGAAGAAAGACAATATCCTGTCCTGAATCACTACTACTGCAGCCAGTCAGGGAATCTCCTTGTGGAATGGGACACTTCTAATGGTGAGGCTGACAAAAAAAATGAAGCTGGAATAAAACTTGGTGTTAGGGGAAAAAAATGCACTTTTTGGGTCATGCAAAACTGAGGACTTAAAAGGGGAAATAAATTCACAGTTTTGCTGACAATACCACCTAGATGGATACCAGCTTTCCCCAAGATATCCTTTCTTTTTCACTTGACTGTGTAAGTAAAGGGGTGGCAGAGATGTCAGCATGTTTCGACCAGTCCATGTTTCACCACCCTGCAGAAGCTGACAGTCAAGAGTACCAAACATGGAGATAGATTCAGAATCATATCACTGTTCCTGAACTTTAAACTGCTACTAAAAATAGCATGTGTCCACAAGAAGAAGTTTGATGTCTCGCATCTGGTACTTGTGACCAACCCCTTTGGGAACACGGGCTAGCAGCTGAAACCAGATGCCTGGCACTGCGTGAGACTTCTCTCAATCATGCTGGTTGTAAATGCACCCTTTTTTTTTTCCCCCAGAGGTTTCTTATCTTTGAATTTTATACATCTATGGTTTTTCTGTTCTTAAGGAACATCAGCAAGGCCCCATCAGCAAGGCCTGTCAGCATTCTGCATAGAGATGGGAGGTGGGGAAAAAAGTGCGTTGTTAAAACTAGAAAGCTTTCTGGTGCCTTGCAGGATATCAGGTTTGCACAGTTTTGTGGTGTGCAATCCTATTCCAAGACTGAAATCAAACTTGTTCATTAGTCACATCCATGTAGGTCTATGACTGGAAAGACGAGTTTCACACAAGGTACTGGATGGGCCTTTGTTGCTTTTCAGTGGCCCTACACTCTGTTCACCACAGCAAACCCCCATGATATTAAAGCACTCTGTGCACATCCATGCACACCCTTGAAACACATTGGTATGTAGAGATAATGACTTTACAGCTCCAGAGTGTGGACCTCTAAACAATTTCCATAATAGCGTTTTAACAATTCACTAAGCCTCCAATCTTTTTAGCAATAAAATCCATCACTTGCTCAGCATGTGGCCTTTAATGCAGCAATCTTACTTAAAATCACTACTTATCCAGTTATTATTTTTTTACATGGTTCACAGCCAGTGTTAAAAACTATAATGTCCACTTTCCAAGTAAATAGAAAAATCCTTCTGCCCCTGTTTGCTTTTGCTAAGTCTAGGGTATTACCATCATATCTGAGCTTTTTATTTTCCTAGTAATAGCAATGTTTCAGTTCACCTTCAGGTTTAAATACAAATGGAAATCCACATGTTTGCTAGTGTTACTCAGTGAAGTCTGTCATAGTGTTTATCATATCCAGCTATCTAGCAGATTGGAAGCAGAAGCGTTCTTCTCTTAATGGTACCAACAGTTGCTGGAAGAGCAACTTTACAGCGAATCATTTATTTCACCTTATATTTGATGCTCTGCAGTCTGGACCATTAGCAATGAGACCTGTCTGATGTTGTTCCAAACACTAGTTTGTAATTCTGAGTTGAAAATAAGAATGTCTGGGTGGTTCTTGTCCTGAATGAAGAGGGAGAAGTGAGCTGCCTCCCAGCCATGTGGGCTTGGAGCTGAGCAGTTGTTAGTGGTCCATGCAGGTACTTGTTGTTTTGCAAGCAGTTGGAAGATGGGGTGGCTGAGATCAAAGTTTTGTTCATAATGTATAAATCCCATCCATATTTCAGTGTTTAGACAAAATTCAAGTTATATGATGGGGAGCAGACAAGGTTTCTGAGGCTTCAAAAGTAAGATTATGGATTCCTCCAGATTTCTTTATTTCTTTCTTATCTGTATAACATGGGTACATTTATGTGCAGTTGCTTGCCATGTTCTAATGCAGAAATACTGGTGAGATGTTGTCATCCAGCAATGTGGTCCCCTATTACCACTCTTAAAAGTTTGTGTTTGCAGTTTGTGTGTCTCTCCATCCCTTTTATGGGGGCTTGCAGGGAAGGCTGCCATGGAATAAGCCAAGAGGTGTTGCAGCATTCCACCATTTGTTCACATCATCTCCATCATCCTTAACTGTGCCCCAGGGACTGTGACAGCTTGTTTCCTATAGCCTGAGTCAGAAAAATACCCACTGCCTCAGGTGGTCACTGCTGCTTAGATGCCAGGAGCAACCCAGCTGGCAGTAGTTAGTGTTGCAGAAGAGCAATGAGCAGTCAAAGATGACAAGGTTCCATGAATAAGTTTGTTAAAGAGGAAATAGAAATATTGGCTTGGAACCCATTTTATCTAAGAGCCAGCACAACTCAGTAACAGCAAAGGAAAATGAAAGAACGGGGGAACAAGCCCTAGATTATAATAGTTCTCAGTCTGGGACTAGGATAGATCTTAGAGCATGTCTTAGTCAATATCTTGCATAAGTGCCTTCAGATCTGCTCCTTCCATATGTGAAAATAACAATAAAAATTTCACAACATGATTTTATTCTTGTGCCCCCCCCCCCCCGCCCAATATTTTACCTGTCAGATTCTTGCATTCAGCCTGGGATCTGTAAATGGAACTGAGGTGTTTGGGGTTTTTGACTGTTTTTTTCCCTTGTATATGTGTTCATTATTGTCAGTAAAAAATTACCTCCATAATATTTTGTGCCATAGTTAGATAAGATACAGTAATCCCACTTTTATGGCCACTGGCCATCAGCATTGCTTTTATGCAGGTTTAGAAGCTTTTACTTATTTCAGGTACCATATGTTTCATCATATGTTTTGATTTGAGTACTGTGAAGTTATCCCCTGACCAAGCATTCAGATACCTTATTTGCATACAAGTTATGTTTTTTTAGTGAAACAACTGACAGCTCAGGCCACAGGAAGTGGGGCTGGGATTTTAGAGCCACTTGAATGGCAATTGTTCCCTTTGCTAATTGGAAGAGAAATTACAAATTCTAGTGCTTCTCTGTTCGTTACCATCATCTGCCAACAGAGTGGCTGTTTATTTGTGCATTCTGAGCTCTCTCTCATTTTCTTTTTAAAAAATATATTGCTTTTTTTTCTCACATTTTCCATTTGGCTAGAATAAAAACTGCTCAACAGTATGTCAGAGCATGTCAGGTCTTTCCCAGATCACTTTTATGGTCATAAATTGATGTAAAAGATGTACTGGTCTGCTGTGGGAACATTTATTAGAGTATGCCCTGAGCCACTCTAATCAGACATGCTATGACTTTTTGTACTGTACAAAGTGCTGCAGGACATGAAAAGCAAAGCTTCTGTGTAGTCACGCAATGGTTCAGAACTGTAGTGGCTAAAAATTAGACAAATACACCAAGCCATTTTACCAAGTCCCATCAAGTCCATCCATTTTGCTCCTTGCAGTCTAGTTTGCCTCTCTTTTATGCAGTCTCATCCAGAGTGCATCACATATGGAATTTTGCTGCTCCCTTTGGAAGCCACCAGAGCCCAGGGCATCTTGCTGTTAGAGCACCTTGGATGATGCCTTCTGAGAACTGTGCTCCTTAGCTACTGTGCTGCTTCTCTGGGGTGAGCACTGCCTGCTTATTTCCAGCTGTAACTGCAGAACTTGCCAATCTACAGATTAGACTTCCTTTATAAAATATGCTTGGGAGGAATTGGTTCAAAATATGGATGTTATCCATTGTTTGCTTTGTTTTTTTAAGGTGTTTTTTCAATATACTGTAAATATACTGTAAATATACTGTAAATGTCATATTTAAAATTCCGTTATAAAATTAGTGTTCAGTTGCACTTGCCATTATCACTCAAACCAGCCACAATTCCATCTTTTTCATCAGTATGTGTAAAGAGTGGGGGACTCTTAGCTCTTTGTACAGGTATGACTGGAGTGACATAGTTAAAAACAGGTATTGGAAAGCTTCTTATAATGACAAAGGTGTGTAAACCAAGGGAGAACAGTTTTCTTCTCTCTTCATCCTCCTTTATTCTTTTGCAGAAATAATTACCACTGAGCTGTAAACCAGCTGTTTCTCCCTTTTGAGATTTTGGTAGAAGAGAAGTGTTTTGCAATGATAAGACAGAACTATGTTCCTTCTTTTTTAATTGGCAGAAGTAGTGTATATGTAAGTGACTTGTCAGTGAGACAACAGAGAAAAGAATCCATTACATTTGGTTCCTCTTAGAAGTAATAAGAGGGATAAAATTTATATTAGCCTTTAAAGATCCTAATTAACACCAGTGGCTTTGCTGTACTGTGGAGAACTTCACACAAATCCATGAGTTAGAGACTTGATTGATTCAAAGGAGCAAGGGTTTGAAGAGTAGGGAGATGTGTGTAAAACATGTAAGCAAAGAATGTGGAAAGGAAGCAGTACAACTCCATTATGGGGTAGGAGACAGAGGTGAGGGCTGTGGGAGTAGAAAAAGGGGAAATCAGGATCGTGTGTCATCTGCTTGAAATTTGAGCTGGAGTGTCTGCTGAAGAGAGTAGTAGTGGACTAGGAGTCTGTTGTGCTAAGCACAGCACAAACACAGAGCAAAAGCTGGTCCTTGGCTCAAGGGGCAGTGCAAGGAAATGTGCCCATTGATGCTGTTCTCCTCCAGTTAGTCTCTGCAGGAGCCACTCTCTGTTTATACTTTACCACTCCATTGCTTCCCTTTGCTTCCTTTTCCTGGAATGGTAGGAAACTGAGGAAAGGTCTCCAAGACATACCCAACTCCAAAATGAAATCAGCTCAGGAAGTTGCAGCAGAAACTTGTCTAAATTGTTCTTTAAAACCTCCAGCATGGCATGGATGCTATTTTCAGATCCCTTCCAACTTGGGCTGTTCAGTGGTTCAGAGATTCTAATCCACAGTCAGGGTTGTTCTTGCCACTCCTATCCTCCTTCTCATGATTCAGTGGGTTGTCTTTATGCTGCTAGTTTGTGACTTACTCTCAATGTTGCTGACATGCAATAAAGTTGGGGTATCAGGGATGCCCGAGCTTATTGCTGCGCTTGACCAGGAGATTGCTAGGTAATTCACACTTCAGTAATACATTTCATTCCCTTTACTTGACTAAGTGAAGAAAAAAGACCCTTTTTACTCAGAGGTGAAAAAAAAAAAGCAAAATTAAGGTTATCTCCCAGAAGTTGTAGCTGTAAGCTACAAGGTTTTGAATTTTAGGCTGAAAGTCAGCCAAAACCCACAACAGCATTTAATCAGAAATATGTTAATTATTTCTCAGCCTCATGTAGAGGCAGGAATTTTGTAACCTACATCTTCATGAAGCCTTTTGGTTTCTGCAGCGGTAAAGTGCTCTGCTACTGTATTGCTAATGCTGCTTTATTTAGGCAATTCAATAGCCTTGATTCACTGAAAAGCAGAATAGCTCATGCAACTTTCCCCACCTGTAGCAGAGATTCAGCCACCTTCATCTTAATGAGGAAGCCCGTGGTGTGAGGATAGTGGAAAACTGGAAATTGATGAATTAGGGATTTCCTCTTCTGTGTGGCAAATTACAGAACAAGCCCATCTGCCTTACGTTAAACAGATGCTTTTTACTGGAAGAAATAATTTTTAGCATGTGGACATGAATAGTCTGTAATTCTGTGAATTATTTCAGTCCAACTGCTTACGGCAGAAGAGGTCATTCTCTCAGTCCATGTGCTCTACCACAGCCAGGCCCTGGGGACATGTAATCTGCAACCACACAAGTACTTAGTATGTCATCTCTCCTGGCTCTCAGAATTACCTTCAGGATGAAACCTAAATGTCTGTGTCTCATATAGCTAGTCTAGTTTGCTGGACAAACTATTATTATCAAGGGTTATAAAAGAGTCCTGCTCAGAGTAGCTGATGGTTTGAATTCAGTCTATTGAACCCAGATTAATTGGTCTCAGGACTTCATTGTTTTCTCTCAAGAGTTTAAGATGTAGTTCCCAGCTGCCATAGAAAGGTGAATATTCTCTCATCATTATCTAACAACTATATTGGTATTTAAATCCCACCTCCAAGAAAACAGCATGATGAATTGTAATTTTGTGTTAAAATCTGAACTGCTTAATGAATTTGTTGCTCTCTGAGGGATGCCTCTTTGCTGTCATAAAATTGCTTACTGAGATGGAGTTAAATTTTCCTTCTGCATAAATGCAGTTTCCACTGTGTGGTAGGTCATGTAGATTAGGAAACATTTTCAGAAAGCTGAAAAACCACTCAGAACATTTATTCCCTGCAGTTGCTATAAGGGCTGACAGAGTTGCCAACCAGGCTTACCTGCGAGCATCTTAATGAGGGCAGTGAGAACAGAATCTCGATGTGCGTCACGCAGCGCAACACGGTGACGGTGGCAGCCAGACCTCATCACAGACCTGACAACTGCTTTTGGATTTATAAGAACATTCTGGAAGAAAATGGATCGGTTCATGATGTTTGCCATTATTTGGCTGCAGTCAATAAGTGTGTGTTTATTAGCTCGGGCCTACTGCTCAGAGTAAGACTGATTGCCTCATTAAGGAAAATGAGTCAGTGAGGATATTTTTTAATCATTTGCTATTTAAGTGGTGTCGCTGTTAGCAGGTAGCTGCTAGTGGCAAAATTAAAGGACTTTTGAATATGAAAGCAAGTGGAGATGTAGGAAAGAAAGAAATAAATTCTCAGTGATTACAGGTGTAGGCAAGTATTCCTGGTTCTTTATTCTTACCTGTGATTGCCTCTGTGAAGATGGATAAGCTAGTGCAGGGATGCTAAGAGCTGCATCACTGTGTACAGCATTTGCCATGGTTGTGCCTGAATTGCCCCAGAAGTTTTTAAAAAACAACTGTTTGTCATTAAGTTCCTTTTTCTGGAGACCAAAAAGTGACTGCTTAAATTAATGCTGCAACAAGGCAACTGCCAGTTATAACAGTACCTGCCAGCTTCCCTCCCTGCTTTTTTTCTGCCTTCAGGGGGTAAAAAATCCTCAGTATTGTGCTTGTATGAACTTTTGTATGTGTGTGTTAAACTGTGACTTCAGACAGTTAATTCACAGAAAAATTACTGACACAGTCTATTCACAGAAAAATTACGTTTATATATTGTCCTGAAAGTGGGAAAGCCTTGACAATGTTTAATATTTAAATAGATTTTGTATTGTAAAAGGACCGCCAGAGCTGATTTTTTATCACTTGGAAGCAACATCGTACAGGGACTCAGGCTTCCCCAGAAATCTGACAGCTGTCTGAGAAAGAGGCATGGGACAAAGGTGTGAACAGGAGGAGTCCACCTTCATGGACTCCATATAATGGTGTAGCAATTCTAGTAAGACCAAGGAAGTACTTTTTAAGGAAACCTGGCTCAGTAAGTTGTCAGGCCTTCCTGAAGGTTTTCAGAGCATGCATTCTTCTAGTTATTAAACTCTGAATATTCAATTTCTTTTTATATAGAAAATGCTCTTTAATCATATTAATACAAAAAAACACTTGATGCTGTTAGAACTGTGTCTCTTGGCCTGCAGTGGGAGCATAAATTCCTTTCCTCTGTTGGTTTAAAATGAACAAGGGCAGGAAAATAATAAAGGACTTTGATTTCCTCAGCTGCAGTGCCCATTGCTGGCTTCAGCATTCACCTGTCCCTCTCCCAGCTCAGGAGTTAGGGCTTAGGAGTCAAGGTCATCTTAGAGGCTAGGCCCTTCAGCAGGACTGGTGCCTCTGGCCCACTAGTGGAAATCAACAGCATTTCCATTGCTACTACTTAAAACACCTGTATTGGAGATCAAGTTCAATATTGTTGGCAAATCAGCAGATAAGAATTTTCACATCTTGCTTTCCTTAAAGAAACAATAATTAAAGCTTTCCAATTGCATAACTATTTATATTCTTTTGTTGTGCTATTGCATTTTGTGAAGGAGGGCAACTGGAAAGAAAAATGATAATGAGAAGAGAGATTTCTTTTCCCTTTTGCATGCCTCCTTGCCCACCCCTCCCCAAAACAAAAGGTTGCTAAATGTACAGTAAACACTCAGCAACAGAGAGGATGTCCTGCCATCTTTCTGTGTACCTATACTTGTACAAATGCACTTGCACAGAATATGCAGGTTTCTATAAATACATAATTAAAGCTATGGAAAAGCTTTTATTAGTAGAACATGAAGTTGAAACATCTGGGATAGATAACACTAGAGATATGGCTCAAGGACACCTGGAAGATGGCATCCATGAAACAATCCAGATTTTTGAAGGCTGTAAGATGCCAAAACAATGCTGATCCTTTTAAGCAAATCCTGTCCAGCCTGAGTGTTGGTATTGGCTGAGGCAACGTGTGGCCCAGCTCAGGCAGAAGATTACACAGTATAATTCTGTTACATTAAGTGGGAATACATGACTTGCCATTGAAGAGCGTGAACTGTACATGACAGTTCTGTTATGCAGAGGGATTGAAGGGATGTCAAACTGTAAAGGCTACAGCTTGAAGTTGTAAATTCAGTGTGGGGAAGAGGCTGTGCTGTCTGATTACATCTGCAACCTCCAAAGGACTTTCAGTCCTTTTCAAATACCAATAGTAGTCAAAGAGCCAAGGAATCCTGCAGTGATGCTTTAACCTCCTGCCTCAGTTCTTTTGTTTCAGGCTTAATGAAACATTTTAAATTAGTCACTAACAAACAAAGAAAGAGATACCACCATGTATCTTACAGATGCACAAATCAGATTGCATGTAACCCTGATGATAAGGAAACAATAATTACCATCTGTTATAAATAAGAATTGTTTGGTTGCAGGAGAGTGCAGGAAATTACAAGCTTGAAGACAGCTCTGAGCTGTGTCAAATTTGGTGGGCTTGGTGGGTGAGTGATTTTTGTCCCTCGTTCTCATGATGTGAGAAGGAATGACGGAAAGGTCTGCTGGGGGTGGGGAAATCTGACACTTACAATGCTCAGAGTCCCACATTAATGATGGCTTTTAGATGAGCATGAATGAAAATACCATTGTCATATACCCCCAGTTCTCAAAAGGTTCCTGCACCTGTTTTAGCAGTTAGCTCACCAGTTCAGCCTGTTTATGCCAGGAACACAAAACTGGCTTCTGCAGTCGGAGCAGGAATTGCTGCAGTGTCCACATGTGTGTGGCTGGCTGCATGGGGACAGGGTTATGTATGCATACAGATAAATTAGGGGCTGTAAAACACAGAAATGCTCCTAGCAGTGGTCTCAGAGTCTCTCTGGCTGCTGGAGGGATCCACCGGCTTCCCTGAAGAAACAGCAGGGATCAGCTTTTGTGAGTGCTTCCCAGCCAGAGAGGGTCAGAAGGGAGGATGAGGAAATGTGGGCTGCTTTGGGCTGGAGAAGCTTTTAGCTACAGTGTAGGATTGCTGTACCTCTAGAGATGGAGGCTGAGGGCTTTCATTGCAGCCTTTTGCCCAATTACAATTGGTCTAATAGCTGTGCATGCTGCTGTAACAGCAAATCTTTTCTGCTTCTGTGTCTTTGCCATTTGCTAAATATAATCTCCTTTCCTTTAAACAGAAGATTGGCCTCTGTAAACCTAATACAATGATTTGTGTAATGAGTTTATTTAAATTCCTACCATGTTTTATCAAGTTGCTTCTTTATCTTTACACTGCAGTTCAGGTTTTAGATTTTAATGTATCAACTGGGAAACTAAATGTGAGAAAAAAGTCATCTAGCTTGTTATCTGCAAAGGTTTTTGGAAAGCAGATGCCACATTTGAAACACATTTTAATAGATTTTTGTGAGAATTGTCATGTAAGGATGAATCTCATCTGAATTGTAATTTCTTCATAGTCACCAATTCTAGAGCTAGAGAAAGCAAGACTCTTAAATAAGAAGCATGAAGAGAACCAAAATCTGTTGTGCCTCACTTTTTGTCAGTTCACAGAAGGAATATGGCTTTGTTGTTTCCCTTGCCTCTAGCTATCTTCCAAGCAGAGTTCTGGTCTCTTGATTGAGATTGTGACCATGGCCAAAAAATGACCTTTAGAGACGAATATTTTGGTTTATCGTTTGAACTACTGTAATAAGTAGCAGGTAATATTTATGAAAGGGAAATTCCACTGAGCATGTTCTGTGATTTAGGTTCTTCCCCATGGATATTGTGTAACATACATTTCCCTTTCTACTTGAGTCTTCTTAACCCAGAAGCCACAGCTGACCACAAAACAGCTGCAACACAAGAAAATCACAGCAGTTTATTATGTTATTTTCTGAACGTTTTTTTTGTACATTCTTGTGATTAATGTGTATTTCCCCCAACTTTGAAGCAGAAATGGGTAGAGTGAGGTGTGCTTTTTGTGAGCTGCCAGTCCCAGAAACTATTGTTATATAACTGTTGTTGGCCAGAAGGTTTACTTTTTGCTAGAAAATGTTGTGTTTATTACTGTGTTGGAACTGTGTGGTCAGTGTAGATCAGAATTATTACTTTCAAGATGGCAGGGGAGTGTTTGTGCCTTTTTTAGTTTCTGTGGTGGATGGTCTGGAAGAGGGGGTTTGATACAGGTTGGGGGACAGCCCTGTGACAGCAGGAGGTTTGGACACCAGAGACTGTTGAAAATTTCTTTTGTTGTTGTTTTGTGTGAAGGAAGTAAACAGGTATCTTTTCATCAGGAATTGATGACATAACAATTTCGAAAAAGAAAACCTCAGAATGGGTTGCTTTCTTCAGCACAGCAAGACAGCATTGTTACTACAACTTCGGGGTTGCTGAGTAGCAAGAAGGTGCATATCAGGCACCTGATTTAGATCAGAAAATAAATAAACCACTATAAAAGAATAATTCCAAGATTTAAACTTTTGTTCTGTAATTAACAGCTTCCTTTTAATTTAACAGTAGAGGATTCACAAGTTAGAAATCCAGATAAGTTTGACAGAGGAGCCTGAGCAAAAGTTTCCTGCCTCACAAGACAGAAGGCAACAGAGCTTTCTTTTCCAGAGGATACAGTGGGAATAATAATCTGGTACCCAGCCCCTTGTCTGCAGGATCACACCATGATATGGTAGCAAACTCAAAATCCTGGGTTTTGCAGAAAGTCTCCACATAATATGTGGGGCCATACTTACTGTAAATTTATTGATAGTCCTTAGCAGACTGCACTGATGGTGGGGTAGAGCAGCAGCCTGGGGGAGGACCTTGGATAAAGGCTGTCCCTGGCATTTGTGCAGCACATGTTCCTGGCCAGTGGAGTGCTGGGCAGAGGATGTCACTTCTTCACTCAGGAGCTGCTGAGCCCCAAGGTAGAGCAGACACACTTGTATCCAAACTTTTCCTTGGGAGAGCTGCACGGAGGGAGGGATGCAGGCAGAGGTCAGGAAGGGTGCGGTGCAGTGAGATTTGGCCTGATGGCAGAGCTCCCTCTGAGGGTTGGTGGATCCAGCCAGGGGCTGGCTTCCTCCTCAGAGGATGCTTTGGGTTGTGCTCTGTGCTCATTTTTGTCTTTCCAGATTCACACCTAGAAATCCAGCCTGAATTAGTCTCCTGACTTTTCTGCTCTGAAATCCGTTGGGTCGGGGAAGGGCTGGTGGGGGCAGGAGAAAGCAGAGAAAGAAGAGAAGGAGAGGTGATTTCAGCATCTGCAGAGCCCAGAGGAGGGAGCGAGGTGCTGCAGATATTGCAGGGACCCCAGAGGAACTGGGGGCTCCTGTCACCCTGCCCTGCCTTCAGGGAGGGTCTCTGGAGTTAGAACTGAGCTACCCATGGCAGCTTGTGGTGTCAAAGCCAAGGGCTGCTCCTCAAATAATGCCAACTGTGGACTATGGCAATGAATGACACTGTTTTAAAGGCTAATTTATGCAAACCCCCCACATTTAAAAAATATTGTCATTAGCAGTTCTGTGCCATTGTAAGCTCTATGTAAAATCAGACTGAAGCAGGAAACATCTTGCTGACTTCTTAGCCCTTAACTGTGGTGATGCATTACTCCCAGATTATTGCAAGTTACCTGGGGGCAATAATATCTTCAAACAAATTTAAAAAAAAAAAAAAAAGAGATAGAATGTAGAAAAGTGGTTGCTATTATTGCATGCAAAGCTTCAGTCAGTGTTACACAAGGAAATCTAAAACAGCCAGTGAAAGTTCTGGGTAGTGCTGAAAGACATTGTCCTCACTCTCTACTCACTACTCCAGTAGCTATACAGGATGTGGATTGGGAAGCTCCTGCTTTCTACTTAAGGGATGCTTTGTTCTTTGGGAAAATGCATCCTCACAACATTTATGCATTTATGAAAGATTTAAAACCTTTCCTCACTCTCACTTGTATTTCTTCTGCACTAATTTTCTCAATATTTTAAATTACATAAATTCAGTTTTAGAGGCACTAACAATTTTCAACTTGTGGTTCTTTGCTCTTACAGTTCCCATAGTTTCTCTTTTAGGATGACTTTGGGGAGGTTTCAGCATCTTTCAGATTACTGCTATACCTTCTATACTTTTATTAAGTGTTTTTTATATGTCTTCCCAGCACCTAATCAAACTTTAACTTGCCATAATAATATAGATTACATTCCTTATCCATCTGATTTGCAAAAAAAAAAAAAGCCATCCATTACCCTCTCACTTAGTATTTTACTATTATCACAGTGATTATATGATCACATGGTTGCCTGACTGTCCTGTATTTCAATTGTTTATGACACCTGAGTCAATTAAAAGGACGTGTTTTTCATTGCTGCTAATTAAATTTATAGCATAATCATTAGCAGTTGTGTCTGATGGTATTTTCATTATTTATTCTGTTGATAAAAAGTTCTAGTGGTAACTCTTTCCACCAAGAATTGCAAGGTCTAAGCCTCAGCAGGGGGAAAAAATACTTGAATATAAAATTTTTTTACTATCAATTTAGAGCATTTAATGCTTGGATGGTGGTTTGAGAGTCAATCATTGCACTCAGTTTATGACTCTGGCTTACACAGTAATTTTCATCACTTAAGGAAAGTAATCATGCCAAATGCCTCAAAATGAATCTCTATTTATGTCCATTTGCAATACATTTATTTGTAGCTGCTAGGCCACTGAAATGTTTTTAGGCAGACACTTCAGAAAAATTGCAAACTCTCTGCTTCCCAATCTCCTTGCAAAGCCATCTTTAAGGAGGGGCACACCTTCATGCAGGTGTACACATGTCTGTATGTATGTCTGTCTATATGCTCGCTCATCACCTGTGCCAAGCAGGGAAGTTCCAGGGGATCCACTGCAAGTACAACCAATTCCTTCCGATACATTAAGCCCCTGTGCTTTCATGGCTTAGCACAATTCCAGAATGTGCTCCAAACTCAAAGAAGTCTGGGGGAACTTCATTTTTCTCTCTCTTGTAGCACAGCATTCACAAAATTAGCAATACTATGTAGAAATGCTATGCTGGACTGAAGTTACCTTTTTTACTTAGCAGACTGTTTAGGAGACAGATTACCAGCATAATTGAGGAGCTGATAAATCCAGATCGCATCCATAGTAAATATTATTTATGTTATTTGTTGAGTGCAAATGATCAGCCTTTTTAAAGTGAAGTGTAATTTCTGTGAACAGTAGCACTCTTGAAAAATATTTTTACAACTATGAAATGGCTTGTACCTTTTTCATGAGCTATCTGCCAGTGTGTCCATACAGCTATTCTAATGAAGATGTTTTCAAAAAGCCCCTTTTTTGGGGGCCTGATCTGGCCGTAAATGCTTGGCAACTTGCCACTTCAAGACACCCTTTGGTTCAGTAATTCTCAGCTTTGCATGAACGTCTTCCTCCAAGCATTTAACCACCCCCAGGGTGGAAGAATTCAGTAACTGACCAGACCTTTACTGTAGTCCTAAAGACACTATCCCAAAGCAGTACAGGTTATTAACTTAGCAGTTCTCATCTTGTCATAGAAGGGTAATCAAATTTAGTAACACAGCAGTGACAGATGAAATCTATACAGTGAATCCAAATACTGTCTCCTGGTTGGAAAGATACACAAGTGCTGTGTGATGTTTGAGGCTACCATGGGGAATATAACTCTTAGTTTCAATTTGGAACAAATTAGTGTAAGTGATGTTATCAGCTGTATATCCAGTATTAGATGGGGCATAATATATATATATATTCTATGCTGTGAAATCTATAAATTGTTACTATTTTTTATTTAGTCTTTTGAAATATGAGAGGTATTGCATGTAGCAAAGTGCAGTACAAACTATGGAGAGGAGGTGAAAGGAGAAGGAGAAAGATTATAACACAAGTGTCTTGCAATTCAGACAGTAGCACAGTTGACAGTGTTTGAAGTTGTGTGCTTTTCAGAGTAAGGCTAAGCTTTCCTTGGCCGGAAAGCCCTCTGTTGGAAACTGGAGACTTAGGAAGTGCAGATTCTACCTGTCTTTTTTTGCCTTTCAAGTGAAGATTGGAGGTGACTGTTGAGTATGGCTGGGTGGATAAATACTGTGCTTTTGTGGCAGTATAACACTTTGGGACTTTTCTGTTATAAATTTAATCACAGGTTTGGGTAAATCTGAGTTAAAACCCAATTATTATACAAGTTAATCTTGGGTCCTCTGAGCCCTTGGTTTTTCCAGACAGCCTGGATTAGAAGATCTCCTTGCAGCTTTATTTATAACAAAGTACCAGAGAGATAATTGAAATGCCTGACAAGCAAGAGAACGGGGCACATACCTCACAGTTAAGTTTCACTGTAAGTGACACTGCTTCTCCTTTTGGATCTAAATTACACACAGGCCACATAAATCTACTTCGGTCCAGGAATTACAGTATCCTATTATAAATCACATAAGTAGACCTGCTTTTGAATTCATCCAGTGTGCTTTCAAATTAAGCCAGAACCTACATTTTTTTTTTCTCCCTTAACCTACATCAGTGCTTGATGTAACAGATTTGGTCTCAAGTTTAGAGGTCTAAAAATACAGAAGAGTTGTACTTTTCTTTCTCTGTGTAAATATCAGGAGAATGAACTTCACATTTCACAGTTCCCAGCCCTTTGAGTTCATCCCTTGTCTGCAGCAAATCAGGGAGTTGTGCAAATATCAACTGTGAGAAACTTGCTGGTTTTGCATCTATGCTAAAAGCTTTGTTTTTCTCTTTTCTTCTTGGAGTGGGGCAGGGCATAACCCAGTTACAGTTTCTGAAATCCAGCTGCTTGCAGTGTGGTCCTGGGAGTATTTTCCCTAGGCAATGTTCACTCCCTGCTAAACTTCCCTCACTGCTGACAACAGGTGTCAGCAGCAGATTATCCTTTTGGAAGAAACTGAGCTGGAGGGAATTGCAGATTTTTGACAGAGATGACAATAAGGAAACCAGCAAATACTTTTGCTTCTAATGTGAAATTTATGAAAGCTAATGCTTCTGGCATCCACATCTCAAGGTTAGTGGTGCTCAAGAAAATAGGGGGAAGAGCAACTCAAACAGTCAAGCACATAAAGCCAACTGTCTTGCAAATTGATGCTGAATTGTCTGAGAGTCCTCAGTTTGGAGAGAAGGTTGAAAGAGGGTAAGTCATGTTTGATGAAGCTGCGAAGGCAGTGGATAAAATGAGTGCAGTTACTAGGATCCAACTCTGTGTTTTTTTCATGTAGCTCTGCTGCCTTTATGACTCTGGATCACCTATTAGTGCTTGCATCCTCAGGAGGAACAGATACAGTTGCACTTGTTTTTAAGAAGTGTACAAAAAACTCCCCTACATGAAACTTCCCTCTGGACACTCAAACAGGAAAGAAATGGTGTGTTGAGTGAATTTAACTTAGCCAATGGCTCTCTCCCACAGAAGGTGATACTGAAAGAAAAAAAGAGTTTTCATGTTTCCTGAAGTCTTTCAAGTGTGCTCACTTTTCAACAAAGTCCTCATTGTCCTTTTTAAATAAATTTAACCACAATCCAAGCAGCGCAGGAGTTTCTTAATCAGTTGACATTGTAATTGTCTTAGGGTAATCTGTTTTCACATGCAAATTCAGTTCAAGATGCTGAAAAGGGATTCATGTAGGCTGCCAGAAAATGCATGGGAAACACACTGTAGCTTTTCCAAAACACTTAAGCAGAAGAAATTCTCAGGCAGTGGGGGAAAACTCCCACTTGCAAGATTTTTGTGCCAGAAAAATCTGTATCAAGGGCAACTACCCCCGCCCCCAAACCAATATATAGAGTGAGAAAATAGTGCAAATGTGCTACCAAACAGTTACATATATAAAAAACCAAAGACAGCAACGTTGTGGATTGAATCCTTACATATCTTCCTTTCAGGTGTTCTTTATGATTGTGCATACTGTGAACATTAGATTATATGATATAATAGAAGACAGGCATAATGTGAATGAAGCAGTAAAGTTGGAAAATATAAATTGGCTAGCTTAGGCTGTACAAACACAATTCCTTGAATATACTTGTCCTTTAAAATTACTTTAAGAAGTGCAATGTATGTAGTCTGAAAGGTCCGTATATCCATGACAGACCATGAAGAATGCTGTGTCTTTGTCGGTGGTTGCAGCAAAAGCAAGTGTGGTGCAGCCTAAAATCTGGGAGCTCTCAACCCTGGGTGTTCCTGTGAGTGATGCTGCTTCTGCAGGGAGGCAGCCGAAGTGCGTGGCATTTGGGTTCCCTCTACTGGTTCAACTTAAAGCCCTGGCCATTGGCTTGTGCGGTGAGATGGTACTCACGAAAACCCCCGAATTGCTTTCCTTTGTGGTTACATTTTAGATCTTAGTTAGCACATCTGCGAACCGCCTCTCTTTGAAAGGTCTCCTAATGTACACCTACTCCCCAGATAAGCCCTTCAGAACATAAGCAGGCGCTTGAAGTGAAATGCATACTTAAATGCTCTACTTTACAGGAGGGGTGAAGGTATATGCTTCCATGCTTTTTGAATGAAGATCTTGCTGATAGCTTTGTCACTGGGCAGTTAAAAAGGCAGTACTCAACACTTCACAAACCATTACCTTGACTTTGTCACCATCTGTAATGTCATTGTCTATGCAGCCATGTCAGGCATAATGTGAAAGCAAAAGCAGTCTTTAGTTCCTCTAGCGTTTTCTTGAAGGCTGCCTGAGTGAACTGTAGAAGTAAGGAAAGACATTGGGTTAAAAGCAGAAATAAAACTCCAAAACGAACGTTCTTGATAGCTTTTCTCACGCCTGTGGGCAGGTGATTCCCTCTCCCTCCAGCTTTATGAACTGGTTTGAGTGCTGGAAGGCATAACTTAAATATGAAGCAGTATGAAACTATCAGCTGTAACATTCCTGTGTTACAAGGGGCAGTTGGGGCAAGGATAATACTTACTCTATCATGTCCATACCTTTAAACATGCTCTTCTGTAGTCACTGAAAGGACTCCTTTAAAATAAATTAATAAAATTCCTCAAGCCTGAGTACCACATAGACTTAGAATTACTATGTTCACAGTCACCTAGCTCTTGCACTTTTGTCTAGACATGTATTGATCAGTGTTTTAGAGAGTGCAGGAGTGGGTAGATATCTGGTCTGTGTTCTTGCACTTAGTGTTTTACTGCATGAAAGGGAAGAGAAGTCATGCATGAGCTCCCCTTTATCATCTAGGTCTCAAGTGGAGAGGACCCCGTGGGCTGTGGCAGTTTGGCAGGCTCCCATAATCCCTGGGTACAGGAGCACAGCAGCATTAAATCCCTTTACAGCCTCTGTGCTTCTCTTTCTTCCCCTGCAGGAAGTGGTTCAGTGCAAAAGGTTCTCGGGGCCCTATTATCACTTACATGGTTGTTCTCATTCTAGAAGAATTATATTGAATAACATATAGGTGTATTTATGGCCGAATCTCAGTTCTGAAAACTCCCAGCTCCTTTTTAGAGCTGATCTGGAGAAGAGTGACATTGCTTCCAAGCTGTGCTTTGCTGTACTCACCTGAATCGAGCACCATTTCTGCCAAAAGGTTCCTACTCCTCCGTTAAGTGTTGGCAACTCAAAAACAACTGCTAATTCCTTATGGCTCCTGCTATAGCTGTAAATGTTTTCCCATTGTTCAGCCTACTGTGTGCAATGTACAGTGCATAATTCCCTTGGAAAGTCTCTAAAATAATATATTCCCTACATAGAATCTTTCCAGACATTTGCTTCCCAGTGTGCATTAGGTCCTTAGTCCTAACAACCATAACTCCACATCCCACAAAGTCAGAGCAGGATTTTCCAGAGACTACTAAGAACTGTAATATGTGAACAGCATACAATTTGGAGATGGAGAAACTAATTTTTCTGTTGGTTGTTATGTAGACCAGAGGCAGTTCTCCCTGAAGAACTGCAGAGTGCAGAAGCTGTGCCTTCCTGCCTCAGGCTCTCCTATCAGGGTGCCTGGCCTCACCTTGGTGGCAGTGCCCTGAGGGGGTCATCCATCAGCTGGGAACTGGAAGAGCTCATCTGTGTAACAAAGGTGTTCTGCTTGGTGCTGATAGCTCTAAACCTCAAGCAGGACTAATGGGAAGAAAATGGCACAGGTAGACCAGCTGCCAGATGGAAAATTATTTGCTGCAATGGTGCAGTTGCAGAGAAGGAAGAAATGGCCAGTTACTTTTGGATTGCCTGTTTTTTTTTTATATGAGAAACATATTTGTAATCTGCCTCCTCAATGAAATGATGTGATGAGAATAAAAGGCAGTTTCTGAATTCTATTCCTATGCCAAATTTTATGTGATATTTTGAAATTGCTCACTTGTTTTAAAGAACTAGAAAATGTTTTAGAGTTATTTGAGGGGATTATGCAGGAGGCAAACCAGCATCTACCTAGCAAAACAATTATGCCATTCAGTTGTAAAGAACTTAAAAATTTCTAAACTCTGCTCCCCTCCCATCTCAGGAATAAAAAAGGAATGGTAGAGTTTGGTCTTCTATAAGTTCAGAAGTGCTTGGATTTATTGCTGCTTCAGGCTTGTGTGAACCTGAACTAATCCTAATAAAACCAACAGGATTTGATCAACAAGAAATAGGAATCATGTGCTTCTAAATCAGAACCTATGACATTTAATCAGTGCAGGGAGCATGGATGTGGAATGTTTATGGTATGAAATGGAGCAAGGGTTGAACATCCCCCCAAAGTGGGCAGCTGAGGCTGCACGATGTGGTCAGTGCTGCAGGGCTCAGTAGAGCAGGACACAGTGCTACAGGCTCATGCACAGCTGACATCAGGTAAAAATCCTAGAAATCTCAGTGCAGGATCCCCCAGGTATCCCTGTATCCACTTGGTGCATGTGTCCTCAGTTTCAGGTGACCTATGCTGATGCAAGTTTAGTGTACTTGGTGTAAGTCAAAGAAATACTAATGAAGGGCCATGAATATGGCAGAATAATTTCTACTGTTTCAGCACTTTGTGAAAACTTCTCATGAGAATGGTGCATATTATGTGAGGAGCTTGCTCTGTTAGGTACTTATTTTAAAATTTTGAGCTCCAGAAGAACAGATTCAAAGCACAGTAACTCAGATAAAAATAATTTTTTTTTATTATGGCAGCTGTGTTTGGAAAAATTTCCATAGATGTGCAAGTTTCCCTACAAAATCCAAACAGAAAAAACATTGATGGAAAATTTTCTCTGAAGTGCATGTGTGAGAAGATATGGCTTTGATAAAAGAAACTTTCCTCTGCTAAGGAGTGACAGTAGTAAAAAGAATGACCTAATTTCAGCAACTCAGAAGAAGAAGCCTTAATGTCAGCTGTCCCCAGAGATGTGATCTTGGAGCTTTGACAGGAATTCTTACAAGTGCACTCTCTCCAGAACATAAAAAAACCCTGGATGTTTCTGTTACAGGTTTCAATGTTGGCAGACTTTAAAAAATGTTCTCTTCTCTCCTGGCCTCTGCTTAGCTGACAGTTCTGCACTTTTTTCTTTTCAGAAGAAGTGCCTGGATTATCTACACAGACAAAAGAAAAAAAATCTTTATGCTATTGTATTAGCTTTTTGTACCCCCCCCCCCCCATGGGAAACCACCAGGTTTTAATCAGGATATGAGCAAAAGCCAGGTATTCATAAGATCTGTATTCCCCATACTCTCTCATATGAGTGAGTGGAAAGCGACTGGAGAATAGCATAAACTTACCATCAGCCATGAAAATCCTCTAAACTAATTGGATAGATTAATCCTGTGTTTTCTAGGAATTTCATCCCTGGTCTTAACTTTGATTTATCCATGCAAACCTTATAATAGTTTGAATGACATGGTGCTAATAAACAGTCTGGAGCAACTCTATCCAGTGTGTATTTTACACTGTGTCTGGTTTTGGTGGGAGTTTTTTCTTTAAAACTAAAATTGTCATGTGACAAGTTGGCTGGCAATTTAGGAAATAACTGGATAGTTAAACATTGGCATTGAAGTCTTGCTCTTAAAGTTTTAGATTACTGTGAAAATGATGGAATATTGTTATTGTGGTTAACATAAGAGCTCCTTGCCATCCATGCAGTGATATTGCCATAAAGAAACATATTATTTTTTTCTGCTCCACTTTTGCCATATATTATTCATATTATGTAAGAGAAGTAAAATTCATTCTTCAGGGGATGCTTCCCATATGAATTTTATCTGTTAACTATTATGAAAATCTTTTAAATTTGCATTGTTTTTTCATACTTGTTCATTTAGCAGAGGAGGATATTTTGTTAGTTGTGCCATAGCTGCAATCAATCTTTTAATGGGAAGTGAAACAAAACCTGCATGTAAATAGTTTTAATCAACAGACTGAAAGAACTCAAGTAACGTGAGTGTTAAAAATAGAGAAGGCACAAACTAGAACATTTTTATCAAGTTGCTCTTAATATTTCATAGAACTTCGGCCTTTTCCATCAATTGCTTTTTTTTTTACTAAAAAGGAAGCAAATAGAAGTGATTAAAATAGATAGCTCTTTTGTGCAAATGAGTGCCCTACATACGATTTGACATAATTTGATTTGGCCATATTTGCAACATCTATTTCTCTTCCTGTTTTGGAGAAAGATAATAACTATTCATAAAACACTATGGGCAAGAAGCACTTTCCACGTGCCCTAGGCAATCATATTGTGCCTTGAAGCATGATTAACCTGTCACATTGTATAAGACGGCATAGCAGCAAATTTTATTGAATAGTGGTAATTGCTTTCTTTAGTGCCTGAATGCAGCCTAATATCTCTTACCTAGTGACTTGAAGAACTGCTAAATCCTGGTGTTGTGATGCTGGAGAGACAGACATGTGATGTTTTGAATGTGCATAGCAGCTCTTGGGTCTTCTACTGGAGTTTGGGTAAATGTAAAACCTTGTGCAAGACTGACACAAGCTTTGTGTTTTGGCAAGTTTTCATTTGTCGTATCTGTTCCTTACTGGTCAGTGCTTCCTAGCTGTTAATTAATAGTTAATAGAGAATAACACTAATGTCAAGGCTGTGGGGATTGACATGACTGACTTGTTCTCATCACCCCCAGCTGATGTCTAGCCCTGTTTCCTTTCCTCGTCTCTCTCAAGTTTTGTCGAGTGCTGTGTGTCCAAATCTGATTAACTATGACAGATGCCTAGGAAGCTCTGCCTCCTTCTGTTCTGGGCGTCCTGATTTCAAAGGATACCTCCACCTATTGTTGGGATTGACACCTCTGTCAGTTGCTAGTTTATGGAATGAGTCTGTGTGAGACACGTGAGCCTGACAGGATGCGCTCATCCTGAGTTCAAAGCTGGAATCTCACCTGCACAGGGCAGCACACCCCATCCGCTCTGGAGCTCCTACTGCTGACTGGGAAATTGTGCAAATTGTTTTCTAAGCTCCAGTAGGTTCTTATGGGCATGGAAATACTTTTCCATGAAGAGAGAAAGACTAGATTATGCCATTCCTACACGGAAACAGCGCATGAAGAGAAAAACCATGAGGGTTACTTCAAAGCAGTTTTCTTTCCTGGTTTCTTCTGTAGGGACTGTTGGGTGATAAGTAGTAGTGGCCTGTTCATTTATTGGATTGTTTTTAACATTTGGGGATTCCTTATCTGATACTGTGAATGCTAAATTAATCGCCAGGATGATCTGGCCAGCTGTCAGCATACTAACTACTTCCAGTGGAGATCTGAGTTGCAGAAAGGGACGACTACTGGAAAATGACAGGAAAATGTGAACAAACACCAAGCATATATTACTTTGTAGAGTATGGCCATATCTGAAGGTCACACAGGTCAAGTAATCTTAGAGGTTGCTAGTGAGTGTAGTGTATGGTCTGTCTTATTCTAATGTGTGTTACAACTATCATGTTGTAGATAGGGCTCATTGCAATCTTAGTGTCAGAGAAAGAACACCCAAATTAGGTTAAATTGAGTGACGGCCATGCTGTAATCACCACTGAGGTAAAGCCTAGGTAGCAATGTCATGAGTGCCACAAATTGCTACAATGCAATTCTTCTCTAAGCCTGTACAGCACTGCAAAATCCTAACTAAAGCCTTAGCTTGGTTTTCATTAGTAGCAGCTAAACATTTATTCTTAGGTGAATTGTACTGGCAAGACACAGAGTTTGTGCTTCCAAATGCTTCCTGTGTCTTTTTGTAATATGCCTGGTAGGCAGGCACATACATAAGAGAAGAGTTAACAGATGCTGTGGATTCTGGAGGAATGCATTTATTGTGAAGTCCTTCTTTACTGTAATTACAGCTAGGATGGCAGTCTCCAGGAAGGTATTAAATTGGGTCAACAGCTAAAAAGGCTTGAGAAGAGACATTGATGACAGCCAAATGGGACATATACAGGAAATAAATGGCAGCATGGTGCTGGGTGCAGTAGGCTTTTAAATGTTGTAAGGGTGCCATTAACATGTAAGTAATAATACATTAGAGAAGATAGGGTTATCATGAGATGATGAATAATTCTCGGATGCCTTAACAGGCATTAGGCTCAGAAGACTGCTTCTAATCCTATGGGATTGATTAGTTTGTAGTAGCTGTATTCCCTGGAATCATCTTGTACAGTAGATGTTATAAAACATCTTAGTTATTATTTCTTGAAGAAGCTCTGCAGCTGAGTGCTGTTGTTACTAAAAGACTGCTGGTACAAGCTTTTCAGACATTTGCTTGTCCTCCCGTCACCCCCTGCTAGGATCTTGCAGAGCCAGGCTGAACCCTGGTCTATGGTTAAAAAGTAAACAAAAATCCTGTGCCAGGTATTCACATTCATGTGTGGGGCAGAGCAAGGCTGTTGCTTCAGATTCATATTGCACAGTAACTGTGGGACCAGAGTTAAAATAGATTGACAAGTAATCTGTTTTAAAGGTGAGGAAGAGTCACCTGCCTTGGGGCTGCCTTTCAGAGAAAGAAGATAAGATTTTTGTCAGAAGTAGAAATTTGGAGGAGCCAAGGCAGATAGGGTCCCACCAGATAAGTCACTGGGGCTGAGCACTGTTTGCTTGCCAGAGATTAAAAAATTTAAGTGCTCTGCTTTGCAGGCAGCTTGCCTCCCATGCAACACGTGGGAACAAAGGAAGTATCAGCAGCTCTGTTAATGTGTTTGAGTGGTTTTCTGGACTGATGGTTTAGTGCCTGGGCCCACACCACACCTCCAGTACCTACTGACCTTTACCTTGTTGAGAGCCTGGCCTCTCACCTTTGTTCCAGGCTGTCTGCAGCCTTGCCTGAAGCCGTAGGGTGGTGGGATCCCAGGGCAGCCTTTACCTTCTTTGCCTATGCCTGCCTCATTCTAACCATACCCTTTTCATTTGGTTACTTCCCAGTGAGATCTTTTTCTTCTGTTTACTGCTGATGTGTGTTTGGGGCTCATTAATAAATGTGAATTTTCCTTATCAGTAGAAAAGGTCCGTAAGTGATCTTGGAGAATAACATAGATCAGGGAGGAGCATGCTGTGCAGAACAGCTTGGGCCTCTGCTGCACTTTTCCCTGCACTTCCCCCCCATGGTTTATTTTTATTTAGGTTCATCAGTTAAAGGATGATAATAATGTATATCCTAATACCTTTCTGATGCCTCCTGCAGCATCTGAAACTGCAGGTTTTGCAAATGCTGCAGTCATCATGAATGACTTTGAGAGGAGAGGGTTGCTTACACTGTTTGAATAAGCCCAGTGACACAGATACTCTTCCATCTAAGTTGTATTTGATTTTATTCATGGAAATGTGGCTAAGGGCTCCAAGTCAGACACAGTGTAGGCAGCCTATGTGCAAGGTTTCCTTCATAGCCCTGGCAATGCATCTTAATCCTGATTTTTAGAAATTTCCTGTGCAATTTCAGGACCTCCTCCCCATCCTGGCCATTACCAGGCATGTAAACATGCATACATGTACACGGCTCTGGCAGTGTGCCTCCCTTGTGTCACATTTTTATTCTAGCCCAGGCTTCCAAATTGATCTGCCAACATAACTTGGATCTGATCTGCAGCATAGCTTTTTGCTGCTCATAAACCACTGCTGATGTTCAAATCTGCAGTACTGTGGCAGAGGGCACAATGTAGATTAATGTGGAGAGGAAAAGGGTTTTATTAGCATAAATTAGCTAAAATGTACACTTATTTTTTTAAAGTCATAACAAAATTTTAATCAGGAATGACATGGCACTGCTCTTGGGGTAAGAGGTGCCCAGAAAAAATGCAAAGCTTTAATTTATGCTGATAACAAAATGAAGCAGGGTAGCCCTCCTTAAACTGTGTGCTCACATGTTTGATCTGTTATTTATGATCAGTGACTGTAGCACAGGAAATGGAGAAGGGCAATATTGATCATTTACAGTGATCGACAATCAGTGATCAAAAAAGTGCCAAGGAGAGAGAAAGTGCTGCTGAATAATGAGTAAAATTGGTGTGATTTTTGTTTTGTGCTTTGAAACCTTGAGAAATCACTGTTACATATGTATGCATGGTTCAGTTTTTGTAACTGAAGGACAGAGAAATCCTGATAGAACCAGCTGGCTTTCACCTGCATGGTGAAAGGAAGCATGAGCTGGCTTTGGGCTTTCCAGGTCTTGTTTGAGAGACACTGGGGAAAATTCTAGCAGAGAACAAGAACTTGATTTTGATTTGCTTTGCCCTGGTGTACTGAATATTGCTAGTAGCAGTAGCTTCAGCAAATATGCTTTCTTAGGTCAGTGTGGCCACAGGAAGTTGAGTGTTTTTTAAATTGTCTGTATTTTCATGCAAGTCTGTATAGTGCTTTAAAGGTACTTCTTTTACTCTACAATTTTCCATTAAGTTTTTAAATAGTTAAAATATATGGTATTGTCAAATGAATGAGAGTTTGATAGCAACCTCTGTTTTAGTGTACTCTTCAAGAGTTTGAGGTATCTTTTAAAATAAGCATGCAGTTTTCAGATGCTGCTTTGAATTAGGAAGCGCCTGTTATCTAGGTGTTGAATAAAACAAGTGTTCAGGATAATATAATGCCTATGTAACTACTTCCTTTGCTCTCAGTGTTAAAATGAGCACCTCAAGTAAAAAAACCAAAACCCTAAACTGTTTAGAGTGGGAAGAAGCTGACAGGTATGAGTAGTGACAATGAAAATAACAACAAAAACAAAATACAGATCAAAATACAGCACTTTTTTCATCATCTGAGCTGTCAGGGAAGAGATGTGACCAGCAGTCTTGCTGTAATCAGATAAGTCACTTCTCAGAACACTGTCATAGACTCTGCTGCCAGATCTTTGCCAAAGGCAGTTCATACATTCCCCACAAAATGCACAGCTAAAGAAAATGAGCAGTCCTCCGAAATGGGTGTTCCAAGGCAAAGGCTTGATTTTTTGCTAATACAGGCTTTTTTTGATGAACTGAACATATTGCTCAATTAAAGACTTGTACTTGAGAAAATTGCTGAAGTTGTATAGCTCAAAGTTCAGGTGGCTGGAGGCTCTAAAGGAGGCTGAGACACTGAGAACAGCGAGGCATTTGGGTTTTTTCCAATCACTGTGCAGAAGAGATGTGCCCTCTTCGATACAGGAAGATCCAAGAGATGTGCTATGGATTGGGTTTTTTGTGAGTCTGCTCTCAGCTAATAGGCTTTCTCTTGAGGGAGAAGATAAGTGAAGGGTCCCACAGTGCAGACACACTTGCTCTACTTCAGTCTAACTAGTCTTCTGAGGCTTTCAAGTTGCTAAATTTGTGGGTTGTGCCACTTGGGAACCAAAGTTCCCTGACTACTGTGCCTCACTGCTTCGAGGCTGGTGTTTCCAGAGTCACCTGCACAGCACGAGGGATGCTGACAGCCTCACCTGCCAGGCTCTGACTGCAGGGGGTTCACAGCTGGAAAAGAGGAGAGGTAGGGCTTTTAGCAGGGGAACAGCTACCTTTCCATAAAACACCACTGCAGGGCTAGAGGTCAAATCTAGAGGAGAAGGAAAAGATGAACAAACAAAAATTCTGTCTGCAAGTGTCCGCTGCACACCTCGCACCCTCCCCTTGCCATAGCCTGAGCTTGAAGGGAACCTTGCTGGAGTGGCTTTGGGTGTTATTCCTCTGTGTGTTACCCTCTGCACAAGAGACTGCAAAGAGCATGTGGTCTCAGCCTTAGCTGCACCTCTTCAGAGCCCACTGTAATAGATTAGAGCTATTCCGAAGTGGTGTTTGCACTAAGAGATAAGAATACAACCTGCAGTCTGATCTGCTTCTGCAGACTTCTCTGGGAGGAATTTGCAGATCCTATCATACACACAGCTGAGGGCACTGATATCCTGAACTGCTGCAGCACCCCCACGCTATCTGCAAATGTTCCTCTTTGCTCAGGGGAGATCATGAGCTTGGAAACACTGAGCAGCTGCACAGCATGGTGGGATGGAGACAGGGCAAGGCAATGCAACAGCTTTACCTTTGCCACACAGTGCTATGGCTGGGGCAGCCTGCCTCTTTCAGCTGGGACATTCCTTGCAAGAGATATGCCATTTCTTCATTTCTTGGAAGAGCTTGTCAAAGGAACTGTGGAGAGAAGAGCTGCACAGAGGGCTTGGCCAGGCACCCTGCAAGAAGCTGCTGCCATGGTAGCGTGGCCCCTTGGAGGGCTCCAGGTTTCCTCCCTGTTGCTGTCTCCAGAGTGCTCTTGTGAAAGGCTGATTGCCTGAGCAGCTGCACCTCATGCCCTCTTAGGTAACAGCATGTGCAGAAGGTATTTACTTTTATTAGCCAAGATAGTTGCTACTAATTAAAGATTGTAAAAAGCTTTCAAATTAGGTGCAAATTGAATTTTCCTTTTAAAGCCTGTAATGGAGGTGTGTTGCCAATTAAAGATACTTAGCTTGGCTGTGCAAGACTCATTTTATGCGCCTTGTCTGTGCAGGAAGCTGCATCCATTTCCATTAGCTGTCCCACATGCATGGATGGGTGAGTCAAACTTGATTCATCTGCATTAATACATGCAGCAGGTTCAAACAGGACTGAGGAGGCACAGCCTGTCCCCAGGGCCCAGTATGCCTGTGGCAAGAACTGGGATCCACCTCGTCCTTAACCAGAAAGGAGTGCTTTTCTTTTTAATAGGCTGGAAATGCTCACTGACAAAAAGCCACCACTCTTGGGGAGCTGCTGGAATGGGGGTGGCCTTTCTCCCTCCCTTCAGGCTGGCTGAGGCAAGGAAAGGGCAGGGATAGTGAAAGGCTTCAGGGCTTGCTCCAGTTTTTACCTGTTTGAGTGATATTTGGGCATTCAATTTTAATTGTGTTGGGGAAGCACCTTTAAAATCCAAGAGAAGATGAGCAATTGATTCTCCTGTTTGTGTCTGATTGCTGTCTGTGACTTGAAGCAAACAATAGGTTTAATTCCCTGGTTTATATCTGAGTCAGGGAGGCTCTCCATCTTCCTGGGGTTTGCTCTTCTGTAACTCTTTGCCCAGCTGTGGAGGTCACTGAACTGTTGTCAGACAGGTAAGGAATAGGTTTGTAAGGCAACTTTTCTCTTCTAAAATGTAGTCTGATGTTCACTGCTCATTCCGTTAATTAGAGCAAAAATCAAAGGTTCATGTCAGTTGCAATTAGAAATGTCCCTGGACTAAGTTTTGGCCTCCCAGAGCTAATAGTAATAGCAGTTAGTGTTATATTTATAGCTTGCTCATGCCTTGGTGATGATAAGACCTAATTCATAAATGCAATTTAGTGTAATATAGGCATTAAAAGTTTGTAAGAAACAGCATCC
Source organism: Serinus canaria (assembly GCF_022539315.1). Classification (NCBI taxonomy): domain Eukaryota; kingdom Metazoa; phylum Chordata; class Aves; order Passeriformes; family Fringillidae; genus Serinus; species Serinus canaria. The sequence goes on along the minus strand of NC_066319.1, from coordinate 27,322,844 downwards.
TCTGACATGCACAGTCACAAGTTATTTTAAAAATTGTCCAGACAGATAAAGCTGAAAAGACAGAACATATTTTTCCTAAATTTCTGTTTTAAAAGAGAAAAATATCCAAGCCATGTGTTTCTACAATTCCTTGAGATCCTTATTGAGAAAAATAAAAACTTGTTGAAGGGTTGCTACTGGTTTAAGAGGTCAGATTGACCCAAGACAGTGCAAGAAAGTGGAGCATGAGATTGATCCCTCAGCAGCATGCTTTAAGAGACAGCATCTCAAGTCCAGCTGCTGCTTGCACAGCCCCATTGGATTGGCTGTGGAGGGCAAAGCAGGGGGGGAGCTGGCAGAGGAGCTGTGGCTCTGTCCCCACTTGACCTCAGCTGCTGAGGCTGGTTGGTTGAATAAACTGTAGGAAAGAGAGAGATTTCTCATTTTGCTTTCCACAAGAGGAAATTATGATAAAGAATTAGCAGATAAAGCAACAAGGATAGGAATACAAGTATAGGAGGCCAGGTGCAGGCTTTGAAATATCTTGTCCTAAAGTTGGGATGCAAGGTCTCTTCCAGCATCCCACTGCTCACCTCTGCCTATATCTGCAGCCACTGACCAGGTGTCTCACCTCAAAGAAGGGGAGAGAGGGATATTTTATGCTGATTTAGTTTTCAGTTCCCAGAGGTCTCAATCTAAAAAGACAGGCTTTTTTATTTCCTTTTAGGACAGAGCTATAAAGCTATAGCAGCAAACCCCTGTTCATGCATACATTGCTAAAAAAATTGTTTTGAGCTCAGCAACTGGGGCATGCCAGAAGTTGCCTTTAGCATCATTCAGATGAAGCAAATGCACCAGGTTCCATGTAGCATTTTTGAATGACTGAAATATCATTAGTTTTAAATAATACAAGAGATCTGAGGAAGGCTGTAGTAAAGAAAAATCCAACAGCAATTGAGAATAATACTACTTGTGGATAACTCATTTCTGTACTTCTTTGTGCGGAGCATATAGCCCTTGTTGTTGCTCAAAGACTTTTATCAGCCAAAGCATAGCTGTTGGCAGTGGCAACCAGTCTAGTTCAGTGGATTGGCATGGATGTATTCCTGCCTCCTACTGATCACAGTGCCTTTAAACTGATCTTTTCACCTAGGTAATACTCAGCATACTGTAAATATCTACTCAATACTTTGTCATTTTTTTCTCAATAAATTTTGAGAAAAAAATGACAAAGTATTGAGTAGATATTTACAGTAATATCTACTGAAATTTTCTGTATGCTTAAGACTGACATATGTAGGAACAGTGCTGTGGGGAGTGAACAAACTGTGCACACAACTTCAGTGCTATGAGTGAAGAAAATAGAAATAGAAACTCTCATATAAATGCTCATAAACACTAATGAAATGAAAACTTATCAATGAAAATGATCAGAAAATACTTGGAGCTGTGAATATAAAAATATATGGAAAAGCTGAGATTGTTATCATCAAGAGGAGTTTTTTAATAATAAAGGAATAACAAATTAAAATATATTATGGTATTTTATGGAGAAAAATTTCATGGCCCAATGCCTGTTGAAACTCCTATGAACATGAAAACCCTCTCAGAGTTAGAACCACTGAAAGATACTTTATGGTAACTGAGCAGTTTAATTTCTAATAACAGGGAGGAGCTGTTGGAGATGTCACAAATTTAGTGTCTCTTGTTCTGCCACATGAAAAGGTGATGAGGGAAGTGATGGTGAATGTGGGGTGCATACCTGTGTTTGTGCTGTGTGAATGGGTATTTCAGCAGATTTTGAGTAAAACTGCAAATATGGATTCCTGCAGTGTTTGAAGTCTCTAGTACAGTTCCCTTAATAATAAGCCAGTGTTAACTTGGAGGTACCCAGTGGCACTTATCTGTTAAGGTAGTAGTTCCTTTTTCATTTGAGATTAAAGTAAGAAGCATGTATTGTTCCTATTGAAGCCAAAGTAACTTTTGCTATTTTCTGAAGTTGAGGGAAAGCTTCTTGTGAGTTTCTCAAAAGGTAACCAAATGCATTTTAAATAATGAACTCTGGGCTGTTTGTCTTTCTGTTCAAGAATTTGCCCTCCTTTATGCCCCAAAGGTTAATAAGCAGCTGTCTTCCACCTCTGTGCACTACAACCAAGTCGAGCTTTTCCTGCGTCCTGATTCACAGCCAGATGTGTTGGAACCTTGGCAAGGGCAGCAAGCTCTGAAGCAGAGGCAAGAACAAACATCCCTGAACTGGGGTAGAAGCATATAACTCGTGCTGGTCTTAAACTGGGTGCACTGTAGACTGTGAGAAAGGAAAGGCATGTTAGGTAGTCTGGTGAGTAACAGAAACTCAGCTTCTCTCAGGTTTGCATCTCCAAGTTGACTGCAAGTTTTAGCAGGAGCTGTTCCCGTATATCTGGGTTGTACATAAGATCTCTCTTGTGTGTGTGTGTTGTCTGAGGGCAAATAGGTGTTGGGTGCTCAGGGCAGGAATTCCTATAGCCCTGGCACTGACATGAAGGATGAACTCTAATATGTAACCACTTGTTTTTGTAGAACTGTAGAATTGTAATTGTGTCTGATATCTCCTATCCCCACCAAATGTGGATGTGTAACTGGCTTCAAAAGCTGTACAAACAGCGGGTTTCAGAGGGAGCATCAAATATATAGAGCAAGACTGAATAAGCAGCAGTTTTTGGAGCCCTCTCCCTCCTGATCATGTTTGGTACTTCCCAGAGAGCTCTCCAAGCTTGGGACTAGTGTGTGATAAATTGTGGTACTTCCAGAGGTACAGGTGTGTGGTGGGGAGCTGGATGACAAAGGAGATGCAGAGACTGAGGCACTTGGAGGTAAAGATGCAGCGAGGTGTTAAATAACCTCCTCTAAAGTCCAGGGAACCAATAAAGAGGAGCTGCATGTTCTGAAGTAAGAGAATCCAGATTCCTCTCTTACTACATCTGGAAAGCAAAGGCAAAATGCTTGTGACAGTCACTTGTTGCTAGTAACAGGGTAGTGGGAAGGACAGAAAACTAAACAAGATGGGAAACAGCTAATACCAGGAAGATGAGCATTAAACCCTCAGGGGAACCTGAAATTCAGAGGCAGTGATTGAGTGACACAAATCTTTGCATCCAGGTGTATTGAAGTTGATATTATATTGAAAAGGCTGTTACTAACTCCATGGATTCAGGATAGCTGAAGTGACAGACAAATGATTCATGGAAGTTGGTGGCAAATCTTTTGTCTGAATAAGGACTGTGAGCAGAGAATAAAGATCTATGATTATTTTGGTTTTTGTTTATTTTGCAGTATTAGTTGCCTGACCTGAAAACCTGTAGAAGCCTAACTCTGATAAGAGTGTTAAATGTGAGAAAGCAGTCAGACCTCTCTGATTATGAACTTGATTCCTGAATATGAATGGAGGCAAACTGGTGTTGAATTTCTGGTAGAGACCGACCCATCTCAGCAAGCATGTTGGAGAGCTGCTCAGGTGTGGGATGCAGTCTAGCATGAGCCCCTTCCAGCAGCTCATTTATGTGCTGTAGGACACCAGTAAATACCTGCTGGCCGTGCTCACATTAACAGCCTTGAACACTCTCAAGAACGCCAGCTTTGAAATCACCATGCAGTGTGCAGTCCCTTCGTCTTCCGTCTGGCTGCTCAGCCATGAATTATTGATGGCCTTCCACCCTCCTCTCCCGCCCTGCTCCTGCAGAGCTCTTGAGCACTGCTGAGCTGGAGCAGGTGCAGAGGCCAGCGTGGAGCTGGAGCTGCTGATCTCCGGGCTGTCGGGTCTTGTTTCTTTTCATGCATACTTCCTAGCACTAATAGGGGCCACTTGATATTGGTACAAAACTGAAGGGGGCTTGCAGAGAATCTTTTTTTTTTTTAAAAAAAAACTTCTTTATCCAGTTATTCAGCCATTACTAATTTTCTTACGAATGTCTTACTGGTGGGTGAGAAACACAGAGCTGTGTCTTGCTGAGTTGACTCCAGGTATAAGGATTCTGTTGCCCCACCACCCCGGTTAAATAACAGATTTATGAACTCTTGTGTTTCCTGCCTTTGTGCTTCAGACAGCTAGTGCTGTGAGACATGTTAGATGGAGGATAAGTGTCTAATTCCTGTTGATTTTTCACTAGTGTTGCTTTTATTTGGTTTTAATGAAGTTGTTAGCATTAAGTACCAAATCCTGCTCACTCACTTTGACTTGTGGTTAAGTAGTGAAAAAAATCTGTCAGCACTACTTTTTTCAGAGGATTTCTTTACTTTCTTAGTAAGTCTCCTTTAGTAGTGAAAAAAATCTGTCAGCACTACTTTTTTCAGAGGATTTCTTTACTTTCTTAGTTAGTCTCCTTTAGTAGTGAAAAAAATCTGTCAGCACTACTTTCTTTCAGAGGATTTCTTTACTTTCTTAGTTAGTCTCCTTTACGTAGAACATCACTTCTGAAGAAATGCTCTGTATTAAAAATTGTGAAGAGAAGTAGCTCACGGTATGCCCTTCGCATTTAGTTTTTCTTGTAAAAACATGAATAGACCCAGCATTCAGCTGTGGTTGAGTAAAGAAATTTCAGTTGACTCATGCTCGTTCATATTTGAAGCTTGATTCTTTTACAGTGTATGTGTGCATACATGCATATATTTCCCATTAGCCAACCATGCTCACACAGGTGAGAATTATGTGCATCTGTCCTTAGAGAAGTATTTTACTTCAAATAAGTGTCCTTGGCTTTTTGCAAGTTGCAGGGTTCATGTATTAATAGAAGGATCCACATTTGATCTTTCCATCGTAACAAAAATGTGACATCATGTCAAAGCAAGAAATGGCTCATAGTAGAAATAAAGTGGCAAGAGAGGAGGGTAATTGAATTGCTCTGAAGTGTTACTGAAGCTTACTAAAAAGCTCATTACTCAATATATCTGAAAAATATAATAACTTTTTGGCTTCAGGAGCTGGTCAAAATGAAAAATGCTCATCAAAGCGAGGTTGTAGCTTAAACATCTTTATCGGCTCTCTGTTAGCAGGTTGGAGCACAAAGTGCCCCAGAAGTGTTATAATCAAGATGTTTAAATGAGAAACATCTATTTATGGTATTCAGCTAATTAAGGGGACAGAGACTAAAAAAAAAAAAAAAAGGTTTTGCTTATTTATTTGTGCCCATCTCCTCTGCTAATAGACAAGGACTGATAGCATCATAAGCTTCATGAATCCAGTAAGCAGAGTGTACAGCAGCACTGAGCTCAGAGCCCAGCCATGGTTTTTTTCTGCTGCCTGATGTTGGACACAGGCAGCCCAAGTCCATTCTCTTTCCCTGTGACTGATGGTGGAGTGGCTGCACCTTTGGTGCTGCAGGAGTGTTTTTTCCACCTACCATTTCCTGTCACAGCACCCTCCTCTGCCTCAGAGCTGCACTCCAGGAGGGAGCAGTTATCCACTGCAGCACTGGTGTGAGCTGCCCCATTTGGCTTTCTGTTTGAAAGCACTCATGGTTACTCTGCTCCTCTCCTTCCCCAGGAAAGGTATCAGATAGAAGGCTCCTGAGCTGCTACTCCAGTTTTCATGTGTGGAAAAATGAAGGAGAGTGAAATGTGGCACCATGTTTCAATGCAAGCAGCACTTACCCCTTAAGTGCTCTATGTCCTCAAGTCCTTGGACAACTGCAAAAATGAAGGAGGGAGGTAGTGGAAGCTTAGGGGCAGAATCTGGCAGTTGGATGGAAGATCACACCAGGATGGGTAAGGGGCACAACAGGTTGCTAAGGAGAATAGGTTGCTGCAGAACTACATAGTTTTAGTTTAGGGTAGAATTTATGGTTAAAAATGTATAATAATTTTTGTGAGATGAGGAAGCAGTAATTAAATTTCTTTGTGCGAGTTTTGTTCTTATCACCAAGAATAATTATCATACTTTTGTTTCTGTTCTTTTTTTCATCAACCTGTAGCTGTATTGCTACAGAAAGTGCACTGAAACACAAATTGCTGGAAAGCATGCTAGATATCTTTTAATCCTGTTACAGAGCTAGTTTTGTTGCTTTGTAGTTGAACAGAGAAAAAACTTGGGAGATAATACCTTAGAAAAAGGAAATTATAGAATAGGTAGACTTTGAATCTGCCTCAACAGTGAATGAATCAACACTTCAGTGACCTTAACTGGTAGGAAGATGAATTTATAGCAAAGGGAAACCCCCTTATACTCTTTTGCCAATGATTTACCCTGAATCACTAGTGTCAGAGTTGGTATTAATGAGATTTAACAGCATAGGAGTACAAGTCAGGTGTGCTAACGTGCCACTCCTTTGTATATAAAAGTCAAAGTCACATTTCTGAGGATCCGAAGTGTTTTATAAAAGCTGGAATGGGAAAGCAATTTAAGCATCATAAAAAATGATCCCAGTTTATTTAGAAAACCATTAAATGTATTTCCCATCTGTGTGTAAAATTACTTTCATTCCATCCTGGAATGAGAAAGACAAATAATTTTAATGTAATCTGTGATTTGTACTGTAATTCTAGGTGCTTAAAATTCTTATTTATGTTTTATTCTTAGTATGTTACTCTGTTTCAGTAATTAAATCCATGTGAACTACAACCAAATACCACATCTGTCTCTCAGCTGCCATTCTACAATTTAAAAAATCAACTCTTTTAATGTAGTTATGTATTTAATAATTCCATCTTTTGGCATCAAGCATTAACATTAAAAATGTAGTGAAAAACTAACCACTCTTGTACAGCAGAGATGTGTAGGTGTTTAACATTTTTTTCTTGAATCAAGCAATATTCTACAAGCAAAGTATACTACTGCAGCAGCCATTGGTTGGGAAAGCAAGGTAGAGTTGAAGTCAAAATCGTGTTGTAGACTAGTTGCTCCCATATAATAAAATTCAGTATCTTTATGGTGTTATTACCTGTGCTAGATGTTTTCCCTCCACACCATGAAAACAGAGCTAATTGAACACAAAATCCATGAGAATACATGTGTGTCATGCAAAAAGATTATTTACTATTTATATTTGGAGCCAATGCTTTCTTCTTTTGAAAGGAAGGAAATCCACCCATGTGTAGATTCAGATATCATATGACAGTGAATATAAAAAAGGGTAAGAGTAGCTTAAAAAAGGTAAGAGTTTATATTCTGGAGGCAGCTCACTCTCCCTCATTTGCTGTGTTCACATGTTGGAACAGCCACTAAGCTGTAGCCACAGGATGCAGTGTCTGCTCTTTTTATTCTGTCCTGTCCTTTCTCAGTGAACAAAACAGCAAGTTGGCATTACAGGGCCAGAGATGGCCTTTTGTGTTGTCTGCTGGCAGGAGAGGCAGGTGAGAGTGCCTTTGTTGTGGCTGGGCAGTTCTGTGTTGTGAGCTGTGTCTTCAGTTGTCTCCTACACAGTGCCCTGGAGAGAAGATTGTGTCATAAAGTACCAAAAGTAAGCACTCTACCTTTCTTTGTAGAGTTTCTGACTTCCAGTCCATATGTAGCTCTTCCCCCATCCTCCCCTCAAATTAGGACAAATACTGGTTAGGTGTCAAGAGGTAGAAGTCTTTAAAATCAGTGTCTCTGGCAGGGTTCATTTTTAGCCATTTCTGCTCAAGAAAAGTGCATGAATGTTCTGCAGGGCTGGGACATCTATGATTCTCTTCAGAAAATTTTTGACAAGTATTGTAAAATAGGGGTTAAAACAGCAGAACCCCATTTGTGCATTGGCTGCATTAAATGCCAGAGTTGAATCAAACAGCAGTTTGAGGCTGAGATTTGAAAAAAAAAAAGCTGATGTGGCATCAGTTTTATTAACTGCCACATGTTTACTGCAGTGTGTTCTTTGATTTATTATTAACAGGAATTTGGAAGGAAAACTTCAGGAGTGGGAAGGTGAAATTTATATCTCTTTTTATATGAAGAAGGAAAATTTTTCTTTTTCTAAGGTGTTATAAATTTTTTTGTCTTTAGCAATATCATTACTAAAAAGTTCAGAGCTAGCAGCAATGGAACTACCAAACAAATCATAAAATTGGTGCTGAGGTAAATAACTTCATCCATGGTGAGGACTGCAATTGAGTTGTGGCAGAGCTCATAACTACTGTTTGATTTGCAGCGTTTTCTTTGCCAAAGGGAAAGCACCAGTTGATCTTGGCATAATAAATGGTAGTTTCTGTGCATGAAGTTGTTAACAAGTCCTGTACTGATGATCATGTTATGAGAATCATGTGCACTTTTAATGTATGCATTCTACTGAGCAATCTGTGAGGTTTGGGTTTTTCATTCTAGCAATAGCTGCTATCAAAGTCAAGGACCAGAGCACTTGAGTGGCTCAGTTAAAGAACCTCTCTGAGTCCTATGTTATGCAAACTTTTTCATTAGCATAATTTAGCATATTTGAATAAATGAATTGCCAAATGAAGATAACCTTTGTCAGACAATATGCAATCTGTTTTGATTACTGCTCAGATTTTAAATTTTATCTAATAGTTTTAATTTTAGTTCTGCTCACTAACACATCAGAGAGTGAAGCAGAGTACTTGAAAAGCGTTTCTTTGGTAATTGTTAAAGGCCCAAATGTTATCACCTCACTAAGAAAATGGCATCCATCCTTAGCAGTTTAGCCATGGTGTGGGTGGACAGCAGTGGGACTGCTTTTTGTTTGGAACTCCTTCCCAGAGCTAGTACAGAAAGTCTCATGCTCCTAAACTCTTCAACATTGTCTCTTTGTGGGCTAAACCAAGGTGTTTCCTTGGTGTTTCCAACACTTTGTGGTCATAAACCAATCTTTTTCTTTTTTTTTTAATAGATGTATTTAAAAGGTATTAAAAAGCAATGTGAAGAAAATAGATGGATTTAGATGTATCAAAAATAATTAAGTCTACATTCTTTCACTCTCTGACAAATCTTCTCAAAGCCTCTACATTCCTTCTCTTCTGAAATTCAAGAAAATGTACATTATTTTTTGAAGTGGTATCTTTTCATCCTGATTAGAAACTTTGGTGGTTTTTCTTTGTCATTGCCTT